>NW_021703766.1:42462511-42635806 GCF_005190385.1 Monodon monoceros
CACGCACGCATGCACACAAGCACACACACATGCATGCACGCACACACGCACACACACACACGAGCACGCACACACGGCCACAGTTACTGCAACCCCAGTTGGTGCAGAGAACTTTGTACATGGTCCAGAGACAGTCTTCCTTCTTAGCACTGGTAACCCCGACCCTCCAAAGGGTCTGTCCCTGGTCCTTTCCCACTCCCCTTCTCACCCAGAAATTCATCTAAATACCTATCCTGAGCTGTACAAATCCCCCTGCCCCTTCCCAGACGTCTGCCACCACCTGCCCACTCCCAAACCCCACTCCCCAGCTGGCTGTGTCCCTGTGGGGATCAGCTGGTCATTATTTTTATTGTTCTCTCTCCCCATCCCTTTGACACCTCACCCCTGCTCTGATAACTCCACTCACTAATCTTATGCGTACTTTTTGACTCCAGGGCAAAGCCCAGAGAAAGAGGAACAAAAATGAGGTAGAGGCCCTGCCCTGGGCTGGTTTCCTCTCTAAGAGGCCTTCCACGGGGAGGATTATGCTGCTGCGCCTCCTTTCCTCAAGGGTCTCATGGTCTGAGACATACACTGATGTGGACAAACGTGTAACAGACACAGAGCTACACAATAAACATGGCTCAGATGCCACGTCAAAGAGCCAGTGAATGATTTCCAGTCTGCAGAGTCTGAGTAGGGACAGGGAGATGGGGCAGGCAACCTGGGGCTTGGGGAGAGGGGAAAGGTGACTTCACGAGCAAATCACCAGATCGGAGGGTCCACCGTCTTGTTGCCAAGAGTCCACTGGCGTCACAGACAGAGTCTGAGTCTCGATTCTTCTGCTTAACCTGCCGAATGATCTGGGGCAAAGTTCACCAGCTTCTCTGAGCCTCAGTCTCTTCGTCTGTAACATGGAGGCGCAGGCGGTTCGAGATAGGAAGTGAGGTATATAACCTTATGTCATGTTATAAGAAGATTAACGCAATAGCCAAAAGTCCCTAAAAACCACATTCCCATCTGATTTGCATCTCTTGAAGACCATAAAAAGGGGAAGCCGACGCATTACAGCAATTCTCAAAAGTGACCCTGCTGCGTCGTTTCACAACACACAGCTGCCTGCCTTCTCGAAGGCCAGCTACCTTGAGGAACCTCTCAGCTTTTCTACCTCTCCCCGTGACCCCCACTAGCTCTTTAGTATGTTCCCTGGCCGACTTGCCAGGGAGGCCCTTCCGGCTTCTCCGTCTGTTCTCTCTCCACCTGGTCTCCTGCTTCTCCCAAGGGGCCAAGGCCCATTCTCCTTCAGGGCAGGAACCTGTGGTTAATCATTCATCAAGATGACAGTCAGGGCTTCCCTGGTGGTGCAGTGGTTGAGAGTCCACCTGCCGGTGCAGGGGACACGGACTCGTGCCCCGGTCCGGGAAGATCCCACGTGCTGCGGAGCGGCTGGGCCCGTGAGCCATGACCGCTGAGCCTGCGCGTCCGGAGCCTGTGCTCCGCAACGGGAGAGGCCGCAGCAGTGAGAGGCCCGGGTACCGCAAAAAAAAAAAAAAAAAAAAAAAAAAAAATGACAGTCAAATTCCTGGCCTGTTGGTGGGCGCTCTGAAGGCACCGCCTTCCTTGGCTGCCCTACTTTCCCGTCTGCTCGATCCAGATGCTCTCTGAGAGGTTGTCCTTGGGATGCCCAAGGAGTGGGGCACTGATTTCCCCATCAACCTACTTTGTCCCCGGTTTGACGTCTTTTTTTTTTTTTTTTTTCTGGCCGCGCCACGTGACTTGCAGGATCTTAGTGCCCTGACCAGGGCCCCCACCCGGGCCCCGACAGTGAAAGTGCCAAGTCCTAACCACTGGACCGCCAGGGAACTCCCTGGTTTGAATTGTTGTGAGCACCTTCCACTTTTGTGGAGAAAGGGAAGGCTTCGAGAACTGTTGAAATGAGAGGGCAAGGGTCTGGGGACCAGTATCATTCAACCATTTATCCAGCAAACACCTACTGAACACCTCCCACTGCATCCACCACAGAGCCAGTTGTGGGGGTACAAAAAAGACACAACATGGTCCTAATCTTGGGGGTCTCTAGTCTAGGTGTCCAGAGGGTTTTAGGCACTGAAAGACCTAAAGGCAGCCACCAGCCTGATGAGGCCTGGCGCGGGCTCCCTGGCAACCAGCGGATGACTTCCCATCCTGGACCTGAGCCTGACTGCTGACATCAACCTACTTCATGACCAATTGCCCGAGAGATGTGGCTGTCATCAGGCCCTGCTGAGGTGTGCACAGCAGGTGACTGGGCAGCGCTGGGGCTAGAACACAGGCAGCCCCCGACCCAGCCCCGGACCTCACCGTCCTCTTGGAGCCTAGACAATTGACCATTCGTCTGACTCACTGAGTCCCTGCTAGGTATGCAACAAGCAGCGGACAAGGCACACAGAAAGCGTTGCCTTCACTGACCGACATTCTAGTGGAGGAGCCGGCAAATCTGACGTTGCAGAGTCCTGGGTGCTTGGAAGAAACCACAACGCAAGATGAAAGCAGAGGGGCTGGAGCAGGGGAGGGGCCCGTTTGGACGCAGGGATCAAGGGAGGCCCTCTGAGGAGGGTGACACCTGCATTGCCAGGTGGGAGGGCCAAACAGAGAAGAGCTTGAAGACGCGCTGTCTCCCTTTATAAATTTATTTATTTATTTTTGGCTGCGTTGGGTCTTTGTTGCTGCGCGCAGGCTTTCTCTAGTTGGGGCCACTCTTCATTGCGGTGCACAGGCTTCTCATTGCGGTGGCTTCTCTAGTTGTGGAGCACGGGCTTTAGGCGCGCAGGCTTCAGTAGTTGTGGCACACGGGCTTAGTTGCTCTGCGGCATGTGGGATCTTCCAAGACCAGGGCTCGAACCCGTGTCCCCTGCACTGGCAGGCGGAGTCTTAACCACTGCACCACCAGGGATGCCCCCTGCTGTCTCCCTTTGCACCCACCTTTGCTCATCTACCAAATGCTTGTCACAAGAGGTGAAATGGCACTCCTGTTGACTTTTCCTCAGTTCTGTCAGTTTCTCAGTGTTTCCCAAAGACAAAATACTAAACAACAGGTCGCAAGTTCTTCTACATTCCCAGGGAGGTGCTGGATGACACATGTAGGACTTAGAAGGGGGGTGACCAAGAATCAGTTTGGTTCCTGAGGTATGAAAAGGAAATGAGATCATTTCTTTGGAGGGAGCCGTGGATATGCTGAGAATCTCAGGCTGCCTGCTCTGGAAGCCTGGTGGGAAGCACTTCCAGGGAACCACTCAGAGAAGCTTATTCTGGGTGACTTGGATTTTGGGGAGGACATAGGGGCCTGGTGACTGACACACACACCCAAGAAAGCTGAAGTCCAGAGAGACCATACTGTCAGCCTGAGGCAGGAGAGAGACAGACAGATAGAGAGACACGTGCACAGTCAGAGACAGAAAGAGAATCACAGAGACAGCTTAGGGCCGCTTTAAATCTCAGGAGGTCTCCTTAGAAGGGCAGGATGACCCCAACAGGGAGGTGAACGACCAAGTTCTCAGGGCCTGAGAGGAATGTTAAGCGACCAGCTGGAGGCACGCGCCACCCAACGTCCCTACAGGTGCCCCAGGGAGGAGCCCCTTTTGACATCCGTGCAGCCCAGAGAGAGGCAGGGTGGAGACCACAGCCCGGGTACTTCAGTGCCACTGAACTCGACTTTGCTTGTTCCAGGTCTCTCCTTCTCTCCCTCCTGCCAACACAAGGAGGGTCATAAACCACTGTCATCAGGTCAGAGGGGAAAGGAGAGGGAGGATGGAGGAGCCCAAGGCCTGTGCAGGTGGGGGGAGAGTAGAAGCTCTAACTGGGAATGACGATCTCATTATCCCACAAAGTAAATGCCAAGTGGAGATGGTATGGGTGACCAGAGGGACTTATTATCTGGGAGTGAGCCTGGGCCTGCCCACAAGCTCGTCCAGGAGTAGAGCAGACTAAGCCCCCGGAGCCGGTTTGAACGGGCTGGCGGGGGTGGGGGTGGAATAAAGGTGTGTTCTGGTTGCACCACCAACCCTGCTCTTTAGAGGTGCTGATAATTCCAAAAGATACACGCACCCCAATGTTCATTGCAGCTCTATTTACAATAGCCAGGACATGGAAGCAACCTAAATGTCCATCAACAGAGGAATGAATAAAGAAGATGTGGGTACATATACACCATGGAATATTACTCAGCCATAAGAAGGAACGAAATTGTTCCATTTGCAGAGACGTGGATGGACCTAGAGACTGTCATACAGAGTGAAGTAAGGCAGACAGAGAAAAACCAATATCGAATATTAACACATATATGTGGAATCTAGAAAAATGGTACAGATGAACCTATTTGCAAAGCAGAAATAGAGACACAGACGTAGAGAACACATGTATGGACACCAAGGGGAGAAAGGGGTGGCGGGATGAACTGGGAGATTGGGATTGACGTATGTACACTGCTATGTATAAAATAGGTAACTAATGAGAACCTACTGTATAGCACAGGGAACGCTACTCAATGCTCTGTGGTGACCTAAATGGGAAGGAAATCCAAAAAGGAGGGGATATATGTATATGTATAGCTGATTCACTTTGCCGTACAGCAGAAACTAACGCAACATTGTAAAGCAACTATATTCAATAAAAATTTTTTTAAAAAAAAGGTGCTGGCTACGCACTCTTCACTCCCCCCAGGAAAAGCCCACATTTCTAACCTCTCCCCTTCCTGTGTTTGCATCATCTTGGACCCTCACCTCCTTCTGAGATGCCCCATTAGCTGCTCATCCAGCCTGTGAGTGCCTCAGGCTAATGGCCCTGCCTCCCCGCCCTTCTCTCCCTTCCGGCTCACTGCGTATCCCGGCCACCCTCCCTCAGGGGACTCCTGAGCCTCAGAGACACCTGGCAGCACCAAGAGGTGAGTCCCTCTTTCTGTGGCTTCTCTCCCCACAACAATTTTTCCCCAGATCCCCAGAAGCCTCCGCTTAGGGGGAACCCCTGAAGCTGGCTAAAGTCATTCCCTGTGACACCAGTGGGACCTGGCTTACCCCTGGACTCTCCCCGGGGGACCTCCTTCTCCTGCCCTTTGCTACAACCTACACCCCGACTTCCCCTCGGCTAGGCGTTGCCACCAGCCCGGCACTGCCTGCTGTAGGGGAACAGCTCCTTCTCTTTCCAGGGAACTGGGGAAGGGGTGCAAACACAGGAATCTAGCTTCCTTTCCTGAGAAAAATACACACTGTCGGGCTCAACTCTGTTCATTTTTTTCTTCTTCTTTTCTTTAAAGATTCTTTTGATGTGGACCATTTTTAAAGTCTTTATTGAATTTGTTACAACATTGCTTCAGTTTTATGTTTTGGTTTTTTGGCCACGAGGCCTGTGGGATCTTAGCTGCCCAACCGGGGATCGAACCCTCAGCCCCTGCATTGGAAGGCGAAGTCTTAACCACTGGGCTGCCGGGGAAGTCCCTCAACTCTGCCCTGAATTCTCTCCACCGCTTGTCTCCCCAGAGTCTCAGAAATCAAGAGGCCTTCCCTCTTCTGGGACCTGCACGCCTGTGCTCCATCTCCTCCCGTTACACCACGATCGCTCGCTTCATTTTAAGGGGGCACATGGTGGAGAGAAAACAGAGGACTGACGGCTAGTGGTCCTCGCTTCTAATCCAGGCCACCTCCCCCTACCAGCGTCTGTCTCCCCAGCTATCCCACTAGATGGCTTCTCGCACCCTGAGCAAGTGCTGAAACCAGTCTGTGACTCTGGGAGCCCCCTTTCCGGGCCCTGAGATCTGGGGGCAGGGAGCCAGTGGTGCGCACGAGGGGCCCCATGCACCTGCCCCCGCAGCTCTCCTTCGCCCTCTATATGGCCGCCTTCGCGCTGGGCTTCCCGCTCAACGCCCTGGCCATCGCAGGCGCCGTGTCCCACGCCCGGCTGCGCCTCACCCCCAGCCTGGTCTATGCCCTCCACCTGGGCTGCTCCGACCTCCTGCTGGCGACGTCTCTGCCCCTGAAGGCGGTGGAGGCCCTGGCTGGGGGAGCCTGGCCCCTGCCGGCCTCACTCTGTCCTGCCTTCGCCCTGGTCCACTTCGCTCCGCTCTACGCGGGCGCGGGCTTCCTGGCCGCCCTGAGCGTCGGCCGCTACCTGGGAGCTGCCTTCCCCTTGGGCTACCAAGCTGGCCGGAGGCCGCGCTATTCCTGGGGCGTGTGTGTGGCCATATGGGCCCTTGTCCTCTGTCACCTGGGGCTGGTCTTTGGGTTGGAGGCTCCAGGAGGCTGGCTGGACAATACCACCAGCTCCCTGGGTATCAGCACGCCAGTGAACGGCTCTCCAGTCTGCCTGGAGGCCTGGGACCCGGCCTCGGCGGGCCCTGCACGCCTCAGCCTCTCTCTGCTGCTCTTCTTTCTGCCCCTGGTCATCACGGCCTTCTGCTACGTGGGCTGCCTCCGGGCACTGGCCCGCTCAGGCCTGAGCCACAGACGGAAGCTAAAGGCGGCCTGGGTGGCCGGTGGGGCTCTGCTCACACTGCTGCTCTGCTTGGGACCCTACAATGCCTCCAACGTGGCTGGCTTCCTGCACCCCAGCATCGGAGGCTGCTGGCGGAAGCTGGGGCTCATTACAGGTGCGTGGAGCGTGGTGCTCAACCCACTGGTGACCGGCTACTTGGGAGGGGGCACTGGCCGGGGGACAACACGTGGGGCAAAAACAAAAGGGGGGCCGTCCCAGAAGTAGTCATCACTGCAGGGGGGAGGGGCAGGGAGCAGGAGAGCCAGACCGCTTCTCCAGGCGCCTGGCGAGGGCTGCTCCAAAGGAACTGCAGGGCGGTTTTGCCTGGGGGGCATCCCCGGAGCCACTTATGGGAAGAACTGAGCCTGGCAGAAGATGGCATCCCAGGTGGAGAAAGAATGGAGGCCTGGAGCTGGGTCACAGGAGGAAGGTAAGCTGCCTCGGCACACATCTGCGCGATTTCCCACCTCTGTCCGTTTCTCTTCTGCGTCCTGACTGGCCTGACTGCCAGTGTGCCCTGTGGGGAAGGGGGGAGGGAGGTCTGCTTCTAAGCCAGAGGAACCGCCGCCACTCTGATGGTATACTTTGGGAGATGTTACTCCAAAATCATCTCCTAGGAAAGACCATTTTGAATTTCTGAATAAGAGGCCGGAGGCAAGGTAATGACGCTGTTATACCATGTGACACCCACAAGGGGGCAGCATTAGAACTGTGAACAGGACGCTGGTAGGAAAAGATGCCGGGGGAAGGGAAAACACCAGCAACACCAGAAATATACGTGACAGTCACCATGCCAAGTGCGTTACAAGTGTTGTCTCATTTCATCCTTCCACGTTCCTTTGATTTAGCCATGCGGCTGCTGTACAGATGAGCAGACCGCTCACTGCAAGAGGGTGTCAGGCAGAGGGGCAAACACCGACTAAATTCTACCCTGTGCTTTGCTCACCAAGCCGTGGGCCTAGCCTGGGGCTGCTTCCAGCCAGGGGAAGCAGCAACTTATTCTGATTTGAACAAAGGCACTCCTCAAGCAGTGCACCCTGGTGCTGGGCTGTGCTCACCTGCAGGGTGTACCTTTTCCTAATTTGCACTAAGGTGCTGCATGAGTTGGCTGTGGTCATCTTCATTTTGCGGGGTTTAGAAATTTACCCGACGCCCTACAGCAAAGAAGCGGGGGGACATAGGATGTGATCCTTCCAGGAGGATCAGGGGACATTTGGAAAACTTGGGGTATCAGGGTTAACGCCTGTCCTCGTGGTCCCTTTTGCGAAGGTGAATGATAGCACCCTGAACCCGAGAGAGAGTGGGCAGAGGACAGTGGCCGCGAGAGCCAAAAGTCTGGGCGTCTGCTCTGAGGCGAGGAGTAGGAAACAGACGTTCCTCTAATGACGATAAAGACATGAACACACAGAAGCAAAAAAGTGGCAGCTACGTGCCTGACGAGCCGGAACTGGTTTACACAAGTTATCTCTTTTCGTGACTAAATGTCTACAAGGGGGGACTCCCCTGGAGGGCCAGCGGTTAAGACCCTGCACTTCCACTATAGGGGGCACTGGTTCGATCCCTGGTCGGGGAACTAAGATCCCGCGTGCCGCGTGGTATGGCCAAAAAGAAAAAAAAAAAAAACTGCCTACAAGGGCAAGGATTTTTGTTTCATTTGCTGATATATCCCCAGCAACTAGCAGAGAGCCGAGCACACGGTAGGCTTGCAGTTAATATTTGCTGAATGAGTGAATGCTCATAACAGCCCTCCAAAAGAAGTCTTATTATCCCTGTTGTTAAAATATGGAAATGGGCCAGAGAAGTTCAGTCACTTGCCTGAGGCTCTGCCGAAGCCAGAAACAAGTCTGTTCTCTGCGCAGTGGTGACATCAGAGGATTTCAGCCGAAGGCCGAACTCCAGCCCAGGCAGCTCCTCCTGTAACACGAGAACCACTCTCCCTTCCACAGCACCGGAGCACCTGCTGGTGCCGGGCCACGTCTTCCAGTGACTTGTGCCTCCTCCACTTAGGGGAGATTTCAGTTCCTCCCTGGGGCAGGGGCCCCGCACGACCCACCCCCAGCATCCTCTGGTGACCCTCGCTCCTTGGGCCCTGAAGCAGGTCAAGCCTGTGCACCGCACCCCCCCCCCCCGCCCCGTTCCCTCTGCTTGTGCTGTTTGCTCCAGGGGCTCTCAGCCTCTGTGTTGTTGATGTCTTTATTATCCTCCCACCACTCAGACCCCCCCACCCCGAGACTGCTGTACTTCTTGTTCTGTTCACTGCTGTACTTCTAACAACTTATTTGAGATAAAATTTACATATCATAAAATTCATCCACTTTAAATGTACAATTCCGTGATCTTTAGTAAATTTACCAAGGTGTGGATTATATTATATCACTATAATCCAATTTAGGACATTTTTATCACCCCAGGAAGATCCCTCATATTCACTTATAGTCCACCCCATTTCCACTCTCAGTGCCCAGGCCACCAGTAATCTATCTTCTGTCTCTACACATTTGCCTATTCCGGACATTTCATAAAAATGGAAACATACATGGTCTTCTATGTCTGGCTTGTTTCACCTAGCACAATGTTTTTAGGTTTATCTGTGTTATGGTATACATGGGTATTTCATTCCTTTTCATTGCCAAATAGTATTCCATTGTATGGCTATGCCACATGGTTTATCCATTCATCGGCTGATAGACCACCAGGTGATGTTTCCACTTTTTGGTTATTATGACTAATGCTATTATGAACATTTATGAGCCAGTCTCTGCGTGGACATATGTTTTCATTTCTCTTAAGTAGATACCTATAGCAGAATCGGGTTACGTGGTAGATTTATGATGCCTTTCAAAGTGACTCCATCATTTTACATGCTCACCAGCAATGTACGAGGATTCCCATTTCTCCACATCCTCACCAACACTTGGTATTATCCGATTTTTTTTTTTTTTTTTTTTTTTGCTTATAGCCATTCTAGTGGGTGTATGAAATGGTATCTCATTGCACTCCATAGATATTTGAATGAATAAGTAAATACTCTCTGAAGCTGGACAGAAGTTTGAATCCTGGTGGTGATACTTAACAAGCTGTATTACCTGGAGTGAATCACTTCCCCACTGTGAGGATTTCAAGACATAAGGTGGTGCCCTGAGAAGCAGTGGGTCTGCTATGGATTATGTGCCCACTGAAAGGTAGCTGTCGTCATCATTGCCACCAATGTTAATATTATTACTATTGGCCCAAAGACAAGCCCACTCGAGTGGCTGGCAGACGGCATCTGTCAAGGGCTCACCATGCTTACCACTTAACTTAGCCTTTGACACATATTAACGCTTTAATGTACACAAGCCTATGAGATTGGTTATGATTATCCCTGTTTTATAGATGAGAAAGCAGAGATACAGAGGGCTTAAGTCACTTGCCCCAAATCACAGAGTTAGTAAGTGATAGGACCAGCATTGAACCCAAGCCCCGGCTCCAGAGCCCAAGCTCTACATCACTGTATCACACTTCCTACCCTTACAACAAGGCAAACTGGGTGAGTGCCATTCTAGAGGAGCAGATAAAATTCAAGTAGAGGATCAGAGAGAAGAAGACGAAGTCTGCTCATCCCATCTGAGGCTGCTGGGGAGCGAGGCGCGCAGGCAGTCGTGGAATTTGCCCCTCATTTTGTGTACTGGGCCGGCACTGCTCACAGAGCTAACGGCATCTTTTGTGCCATTGCTCGGCAGTGAGTGACATCATGGGCACTGCCAGGTTTTTATCAGTTCTGCCAGATAATAGCTCACCGGACTTGTTCTGGAGGAGCCAGCGAGTTGCTGAGTGGCAGAGAACTTGGGTTCTCAAAGCAGCAGGTAAGCACGGGACCCTGAGGGGCTCTGTGGACGGCACCTTGGTGCTTAGAGAAAGGAAACAGCAGACAGGGTGTGACCAGGAAGAGAGGGACAGGAAAGGGATAGGAGCCAGGCTATGACCAGGAAGACAGGCAGGCTGACCCCACTGGGGAAAGCACTGGGGGCATGAGGGAGTGAGGCTGGCGATGACGTTCCCTTCTGATAGCTGAGAAGCGGATGGTGCAAGATGCCCACCCAGACTGTCATCTCTGTCCCTCTCTTGCTAGTGGCCATGACCACGAACACCAGATCAGACCGGTCCTTCTTCCTCGGCAATCACGGGCTCCACTGCTCCATGTACCTCTTCACCTTCCTCACGGGGCTTCCCCTGAAGCTGGAGGCCCTGGTGATCCTCGTGGACAAGCTGCAGCCCTGTCCGGCGGCCGTGCACGTGCTCTTGCTGAACCTGACCCTATCGGCCCCGCACCCCGGTGCTCTTCCTGCCATTCCACGTGGTGAAGGCAGCGAGCGGCACGCGCTGGCCCCTGCCCTTCATCTTCTGCCCCTTCTCCAGATTCCTCTTCTTCACCACCATCTATCTCCCGTCCCTCTTCCTGGCAGCTGTGAGCGATGAGCGCTTCTTGAGCGTGGCCTACCCAGTTCGGTACCAGACCCGGCCAAGGCCGGGACAGGCTGGCCTGGTCAGCGGGGCCTGCTGGCTCCTGGCCACCGCTCACTGCAGTGTGGTCTATGTCACTGAATTCTCGGGGCGCTCCTCCCCCACCCAGGGTATCAACGGGACCTGCTACCTGGAATTCTGGAAGGATCAGCTGGCGGGACCTGCTACCTGGAATTCTGGAAGGATCAGCTGGTGGGACACGCTACCTGGAAATCCGGAAGGATCAGCTGGCCTTTCTTCTGCCTGTCCAGCTGGAGATGGCTGCGGTCCTTTTTGGGGTGCCCCTGCTCATCACCAGCTACTGCTATAGCCGCCCGGTGTGCATACTCGGTAAGGGAGCCAGCCAGCGCCAGCGGAAGTGGGTGGTGGGCTCGCAGCAGCCATGCTGCTCAACTTTCTCGTCTGCTTTGGGCCCTACAACGTGTCCCATGCTGTGGGCTACATCCAGGGTGAAAGCCCGAAGTGGAGAAGTTCCGTGCTGCCCCTCAACACCCTGAACTCCTGTGTCGACACCCTTTACTATTTCTCATCATCTGGGTTCCAAGCTGACTTCCAGGGGCTGCTGGGGAGGCTGACTGGAGCCTGTGGCCCTTGGTGGCAGGAAGGCAGCGTGACACTGAAGAGTGAAGGAGAGGGGCCGCCACAGGAGCTGTCTAACATACAGGGGGGCTCTGGAGCGGGTGGCCAGGTGGACTGGCCTGCAAAGCAGATCATCCCTGGGGCAGTTCCAAGCTCAAGTCAGGCAGCACCTCGGAGAGGCAGGCTGGGGACGGGCACTGTTTGGGTCAGAGCAGGTATCCAGCCTTAGCCCAGCTCTTGATCTTGCCACACTGCCCTCCCTTCTCGTGCCCCAACACGCTCAGGGAGCGGTCACGGTGAGAGAGAACTCTGGAGAATAAGGAGCTCCCCGGGGCAGCAGGCGAGCTCCTGTGCTTTGCTGAAGGTGAAGGAGGAGCTGACAGCAGCGTCCAGGGTCTGAGGGAGCTGCCCAGTGACTTGGGACAGGAGAGAGGAAGAATCTGTCCTTCAGAACTACCGACTCAGCTGGGCAGGAATGGGGACACAGGACTCCAGGAATGAGGGAGCACCCTGCTGTGACATGCGCTCTTCCAGCAGGTTTCCACTGTTCAATAAATTCAGACTTTCAGGGACATTCATGAAAAATGACAGAAGAAAAATTACCTAAATAAACTTGGTAGCAAGCAAAAGAGAATGGTTTTTTCTTAATCTTTTTTTGTTTTTATGGTGTGTGTGGGTGGTGTATGTGAGCGTACCTTAGGTGGTGTTGATGGATGGAAGGATAAAACACGAAGACTCTGAGGGAGAAGTGTTAAACTATAAGATGCCTAGTTGCTGGGAGAGGATTTGGATCGGAAGAATAAAAGTAATAGCTAACCTATCTTAAGGGCTTAGCCTGACATCGCCTTTAATCTTCTCAGTAGCCGTGAGGCAGGTACTATGACTATTCCCATTCTACAGGTGAGGGAATGGGCCCGGCGAGGTGAAGTCTCTCACCTGAGATCCCATAGCCAATAAGTGGTGGAAGCAGGACTGGAAGCTGAAATTACTTGACTCTGAATCTCAGGTCCCTGAGCCACTCTGCCACCAGCTGTGTGTCATCTGCCGTGACTGGGCCCAGTCAAACTTCCAGAGTCGGCTGAGGCAGTCTGACCAGGACAAATGTAAACAGGCCACAATGAAAAGCATAACTAGATGCAAAGCAGATCGACTATTTGTGTAGATACATCCTCCTCCCAGTAAAGAAACCCTCTCGGAAAAAAAATAAATGAAGAGAATTAGTTAGCCCAGTTGACTTCGGGTTACTACAAGGACAAATGTGTGTTCTTAAGAGCTATCTTTATCAAACTGTGATCACTTAGTAATTTTTCATTTTCCACTGCGGGGTGGTGCATTAGAAAGCGTCGGTCTGGGCCTCCTCCCCTGGGAAAGCAACCAGAGAAGTGCTGGCACCTGCTCACACTGTCAGCTTTATTATCTCTTCTTTTAGTTTGCTGCTTTTTTTTTTTTTTCTTTTAATGACAAACCAAGAAGTCTCTTACTTTATTTTTTTATTTTGGCCGCACCGCACAGCATGTGGGATCTTAGTTCCCTGACCAGGGATCAAACCCGCGCCCCCCGCAGTGGAAGCTCGGAGTTTTAACCACTGGACCGCCAGGGAAGTCCCGGTCAGCTTTAGTTCGAAAACATTTATGGTGCACTTACTGTGTGCAGATGGCTGCGCTCAGCACTTTCGGGATTTCAATACTAACGTCTTTAGCATCTGTTTTCTCCCTGAGGTTAAGGTCGCTGGGGAATGAGGACTGGCTGTGGATGGGGACTGGGTCTCAGGTGGAGGGAGAGAGACATCGTCTCTGTACAGAGATGAAGGCATGAGCTGTCCCTCTGTCCCATGGCTCATCTGTCTGTCCTAAGGCACTCAGACCTTGATGTGAACATGGGTCTGCGTGGTTCAGAAAGGGCACAGTGGTGACGTGGAGTCTTGCAGCTCCAGGAGTGGTAGCAAGGACCCACGAGTGAGGACAAAGAAGAGTTGGAAACCCCGCCTTCCAGAGAGATCCGTGGAGAACAGGAGTCTGACTCCTCCCCAGAGTTTACACCGAGGAAGAAGAGGCAGCTCAGCTGGCTTTGCTGCCCCCAGCTGTCACCCAGGACCCCACCCTTACCCCAGTCTGTGTAAACTGAAGGCTGACGGGTGGGGAGAATGAAAAGTCATCAGAGGCTGGGTGGTGGTGAGGGCAGAGTTGTAGTGTTCTCCATATGTCTCGGAAGTCAAGGGAAAGGGGTGCTCAAGGAGTAGAGCACGTGTTCTGGGGCAGCTGCCCCGTGCCCATCTAAGCAGAGGAGGGAGACGGGCAGAGAGGTGGTGTGGGCGCGTATGTGTGAATGACGGGGCACCAGGCACTCTCCCCATCTGGCAGAGCAAGCAGGTATGAGGCTCCCATGGATGAGGGCATCGCAGGAACAGGGCTGAGTGGGGGAGTTCTGGGGTGCTGGGAGAGGTCAAATCAGGTTGGGTCTCCCAAGACCGAGGTCAGAAGAACTCAATTCTAGCTGCCAAAGAGAGCCAGCATCCCGGTACCTGACTCACAGCAGACACCAAAAGCTATTCAGTATCAGCTAAAGCACTGTTGCTCAAACTTTTGTATCATTGTTCCCTCAAGGAGCCTTTTAGGATCTTTTCCTCCTACTCAGTACCTTCCCCTCCCTGCCCATGAAATTTTGATACAACAGACATACCATGTATCTGTTTATGTGTGTGCCTTTTGGAAGGCCACAAACCACCGTAAGACTTTTTGGCTCCCCCAGAACTAATTTTCACATCTTTGGGAGCAATACTGCCTGTTCTGAGAACGCATGAGCTAGATAACAGGTCTCCTTACTCACAGAGTGATGAAGCCTGTCTCACACAACTGCAGCCCAACAAAGCTGTGTTCATTTTCTTGCTGGAGCAAAGGAGACCACACTCCAGAGGAAGCGTGGGGCATCTCACGAAAGAAGAGACGGGGTTATTAGAGGTTTGGGGTAAGGGTGACGTTGAGGTGATGCTTTGATGAAGTTGTATTTGATAGGCCCAAAGCACAGCAGGCCTGGGTGGAAAGAGGTCAATCTCAGGCCTGGGCTGAGAAGCAGACCCGGGGTCCGATTCTTTGGAAAATACAAAATAAAGATAAAGGTAGAATTTCGTGCCTGAAAACTCCTTATCTGAAGCTCTGGGGGGCTGAAAAGCAAGGCTGCTTCTCTGTGTCACAGGTTCCTGCCCAGAGCCTGCAAGCAGCAGAGGAATGCTCCATGCTCACTGATGGGATTTCAAACAGCCACGTTGCTGACAGTCTGTGATTTTATTTTATTTATTTATTTTAAATTTATTATTATTATTATTATTTTGGCCATGCCACACGGCTTGTGGGATCTTAGTTCCCTGACCAGGGACCGAACCCAGGTCCCGGCAGTGAAAGTGCGCAGTCCTAACCACTGGACCACCAGGGAGTTCCCAGTCTGTGATTTTTAGAGAACTAGGTCTCTTAGCAGTATAATTTTGTTAATTAACAAAACAAGTTTTTAAAGGTTTATAAAAGGGAGTCATTGATGGCCATGGGAGTAGGAACCTTTCCCTCTTAGAAGGAAGTGTCCCCCCCCCCCAAAAAACCTAGGGCAGTGTAACCCAGAAGGATGGGAAGAAGTGTAGACTAGATTCATCTCTGCCATAGGTTCCCTGGGCCACAGGTCAAGTCTCAGCTCGTAGGAGAATGGGGAGGAGGCTAGGAGTTTTACATCACCAAGCGTGACCAGAAACCTAGGAAAGCCACTCAAGAAGTCATTAAGAAATTGGCAAAGACGGTCCACTGCAGCCTGACTGAAGGCGGTGAGTGTTGAAACCACTGCAGCTCAGACTATCCACGAACCAGTGTCAGTCAGAGTAGGGCAGAGGGGCAGGCAGGAAGCAGGGGGCCCAGGGAGGAGGCTGACTTGATAACTCTTCCCGACCTGAATATACCACACCTGTGACCAGAATCTTAGGATAGTTTAGCAAGTCTGTGTATGTGCCTGGTGGGGCAAGGGAGGCTGTGATGCAAAGCAGAGAAGTAAATCTGCTTCACTTGGACCCTGGGAAGGGGCAAAAAGTAGACCAGGTTAGGGTTGGGGGAGAGGGGGTGGGAGGTGAAGAACAGATGGGGGTAGGTAGGAACAAGAAGACTGGGAGTCTAGTTGCAAAAATCATCCAAAAGGAAGAAGCAGAGCAGCAATAAGAAGTAGAAAGAGGGCTTCCCTGGTGGCGCGGTGGTTGGGAGTCCGCCTGCCGATACAGAGGACACGGGTTCGTGCCCCGGTCCGGGAAGATCCCACATGCCACAGAGAGGCCGCAACAGTGAGAGGCCCGCGTACTGCTAAAAAAAAAAAAAAAAAAAAAAAAAAAAAGGAAGTATAAAGAGATGTGGTAGAAAAGTCAGGCCATAGATTCTGGGAGAGGAGAATCAGAGGTGAAAGACAGAGGCTAGGGTGGGGAAACAAATAGAGTAAAATAGTGTGAGAAAGTGTTCAACTTTTTACCTTCCTCTCTCTGACATGACCCCTCTGGTTGAAAAAAAAAAAAAAAAAGGCCAAAGCAATACAGGTAGTTGTGGCAGCTAAAACTCTGCAAAGAGAAGTGAGAAGCTTGCGGAGTTCCCTTTAAGGCCAGTTCTGAAAAATCATATGGAGGGAGATCAGGGCATCAAGATGGTTGCCCATATTCTGGGAAAAGGATGCTGGGGTCACATACCAGGAGAAGAATTGGCTAGAATGAACGAAATCTGATAAACACTGTTGGAAGTGGGAAGGTGCATGGAGTTGATCCCCACGGAGGCATGGAACTAGGGGAGAGAAAATGTTACAGAAGAGGAAATGGGGTAGAGAAATATTTTTGGAAGAGAGTGATTTTACTGAATTCAGACTAAAAGGGTACAGTGAGACAACTAAATCAATTATCCCCTGTTGCAGATCCCCCAGCCCGAGGGGTTGAATCGTAATTGGAACTAGTCATGACAATCTTCTTCCCCTTTATAGGTGACTGGTCTCAGGATGGACACATGACCCAATTTTAGCCAAAAAATGGTAAGAAGTCTGCTGAGGGTCTCTGGGAAAGATAGTCCTTCTTACTAGAAGAGATAGATGTGTGAGGAGCTGCCCTCTCCCTTCCTGGTTTGGAAGATTTTACGTGAGGATATGATACTTGGAGCTACAGCAACCGTTTGGGGGCCGTAAGACCACATACTTGAAGAAGAAAGGTAACAAGCTAAAGGTGGCAGAGAAGAAGGATGGAAAGGGGCTGGGCCCTTGATGAACTTGTTGAGCTGGGATTACCACCTCCAATCATCCCTATGGCTGACTCACTATTGGCCAGATATTCTCTAACTTGCAGCCAAACGCATCTTAACTCTAATGGATAAGATGCTGTACCTCAGCATCCTATATCCTACTGGAAACCACCCAGTGATGTCTTCTTTTATTTTAACTTGTTTTATGATCCTGGAATTTCTAAACTCTATTTGCTTTGTAGGAGTTACGAAATCTTAGTGTTTATCCTACCTATTATGGCTGTACTTAGGGGAGATTTCTTATGGTTCCAGTCAGTAGCTCTGGCATCAAAATATTGGGACACCCCATTATTCAGAAAGGGGCTTTTGAGAGCTGGCTGGCTGGGGCTACGTGGACATAGCACTACCACTGACTACTGGGTGGGCACTTTCTAAGGTCGAGTATCATCTGACTGATAGTCTCCACTGCAAGCTCTCCTCCTTTTATTGATAAAAATTCCCATGTTTGTTATCAGATTTTTAAAGATTTTATATTGAAGTATAGTTGATCTACAATGTTGTGTTAGTTTCAGGTGTAGAGCAGAGAGATTCAGTTATACGTATACATGTATCTATTCTTTCTCAAATTCTTTTCCCATTTAGGTTATTACAGAGTATAAGCGGAGTTCCCTGTGCTATACAGGAGGTCCTTGTTTGTTATCTGCTTTAAATATAGCACCATGTATCTATCAATCCCAAACTCCCAATCTATCTCTCCACCCCCTTTCCTCCCCTGATAACCATAAATTCATTCTCTAAATCTGTGAGTCTGTTTCTGTTTTGCAAATCAGTTCGTTTGTATCATTTTTTTCAGATTCCGCATATAAACGATCTCATATGATGTTTGTCTTTCTCTGTCTGACTTACTTCACTTAGTATGATAGTCTCTAGGCCCATCCATGTTGCTGCAAATGGCATTATTTCAGTCTTTTTAATGGCTGAGTAATATTCCATTGTATGTACGTACCTCATCTTCTTTTCCCATTCATCTGTCGATGGACATTTAGGTGGCTTCCATATCCTGGCTATTATAAACAGCACTGCAATGAACATTGGGGTGCATGTATCCTTTCAAACCATGTTTTCCTCTGGATATATGCCCAGGAGTGGGATTGCTGGATCATATGGTAGCTCCATTTTTAGTTTCTTAAGGAACCTCCATACTGTTCTCCAATATGGGATCTTGATTGCCATGGAAACAAGAAAGGATTGAATGAGTGGGGTGGAGATCATGAACGGTGCTGCCCTGTGGAAGGGTACTTGGCCCTGTGCAGGGTACTTGGCCTTACGCAGTGTTCTTAGATCCAGTCTTCGTACCCATGGAGTCACCATGACACATGCGCTGCCCATATGAAGATGAGGAGATGTGTTCCTGGATACCTAATTTACTACTTGTAATTTATACACAATCATGGGCTTGCAACTCACTGATTCCCTTGTCCCCTCACCCCTTCCTAATAATTGTTTTCTAGCAGTTCTCTGTGCTTAGAGCACAACCCACTCTTCTAGGGTGTTCCCTAAAAGCCTCCACTAAAATAACTCCTTGTTTGCTTACACTTTGGAAAACAAGCAAATTATTTGCTGTAAATCAAGAGGTCAGCCAGAAAAAAAAAAAAAAAGTAAGCAGGAAAGTTCACTGCAAAGTGAACTGAACAAACAGGCCAGCAAGTTTTCTCACCGACTGCCGGTACCGGCAGCACTCCTGCTGCTGCATGCCGACCACATGCCAACCAGCCTGGTGGAGGAATCGCCCAGTTCAAAGACACAGGAGGGCTTTGGAGGCATGACTTCTGAGGTTACGAGCAGCAGGGTCCTCCTAGGTATTACTCAGGAGGATGAGAGCCTCTCTATATACACAAAGTCTGCATGCAGATATTCAGGGCAGCTTTAATCATAATAGCCCCAAACTGGAAACGGCCCAGGTGTCCATCAAAAGAGAATGGATTTTAAATCTGTGATGTAGCCAGGCAACGGAACACTACCTGGCAATAAAAAGTAACAACCTGCCCATATAGATAACAGTATAGCCTCTGACTGTGATATTGCCATTTATAATGAATACGTATTTGGTCTTCATCCCCATTTCTGGCACAGAGCTCTTAAAAACCCTTAGAATTTCCTAAGCGATGAGAGCAACAAAGGTGTCTTTTGTTATGCTAATAAGGTGACTTTTGGATCCCCACCTAAGGATGAGGGCTGATTGCCAGTGGGACCAATTATGTGATTGGAGGGTTGGAACTGTCAGTCCTACCACCCCTCACCTCCAGGGATGGGAGAGGGGCTGGAGGTTGAATCAGTCACCAATGGCCAATGATTTAATCCATCTTACCTTTGTAAATGAAGCCACCACAAAAACCAGAAAGGATGGATTTTGGAGAGCTTCTGGGTGGCAACTTGGGGAAAGCGGCGTGCTGGGAAAGGGCATGGAAGCGACTCACTCCCTCTGGGTAGACAGTGTCAGAATTGAGTTGAATTGTAGGACACTCAGCTGGTATCGGGGGAACTGCTTGGTGGTGTGGGGGAAATGACACCCCAGGTTGGAATTGCTACCAGAACCCCTTTAAGTGACAGAAAGCATATCCGTGGTTGTCAGGGGTTGGGGATGGGACAGGGAGGGGATTGGCTGGGGGGATACCAGAGGGACATTTTAGGGTGATGGAAAATCTTCTATAACTTGATTGGGGTAGGAGTCACACAGATTTGTCAAAACTTAGTGAACTCTATGCTTAAAATGGATGCTAAAATGCAAATTAAGCCTCAATAAAAAGCAGTTGATTAAAAATGTGGTAACACCTCACCTCTGGGCCCAAATGATAGGTGTACATACCATCATCAAAAAAATCTTCTCAAGTTTCAATAAGCCAAGCAGGCGTCTGCTTTTACTGTGCCACACTCTGTAGCAGTTCGGACGGCTGTGGAACAACCCAGGTTACACAAGAGGGCAGAAACCATGGTGCAAACAGGTGATCAATGGCAACCAGCTCTTGATGCTGGAGATCCGCAGGGAGCAGTAAGGACTATGGCCGCCTGGACAGCGCATGGCCCATCTGAATTCATCTCCTGTCTTGGTACCACGCAGGGCTGTGGACTCCATGTTGCCACACCTTCCAGTCTTTCAAGTTGGAGATCCAGCTGTTGCCACTGTTTGGGGGAATTTTATCTTCTTTTAAGCTGATAACCAATTCAAAATGTGAAAGGATGTGTGCGGTGAAAACAAACCAGAACTGAGGGCTGTGGACAGCTCCTAGGCTCCCAGTTTGTGGCCTCTGCAGCAGTGGAGGTCGAGGAGGGTTCAGCTGTTGAGGATGGATGGGTAGGGAAGGAAGCAGGAGGAAGTGTCATTTTGCCATAAGCGCGGCTCAGGGAAAACTTTTCCCAGATCTGATGGCAAACAGCCGCAAAGACCTGCTGACTTTCTAAAATCATTCTTACGAGTCCCTCGTTCTCATTTAGAAGTCCCTGTCTACCTCAGCAGCCCTCCTCACAGGGAAGGTCCCTCGAGGACAGTCAGTCAGAGGAGACGCACTCCTAATACCCCATGATCCCCGGATCCCTCCATCTCGACCCTGGCTCCTCCTCCTGCCCCCACTCTCTGGAAGGCATTGTCCATTGTTCTGGAAGGTTCTCCCCTTCTGTTCTTGCCCTACACCCTCTCCCCAGGTGTTCTTTTTTTTTTTTTTGGTCGTGCTGGGTCTTAGTTGCAGCTCACTGGCTCCTTAGTTGCAGCTCACGGACTCCTTAGTTGTGGCATGCATGCGGGATCTAGTTCCCTGACCAGGGATCGAACCCAGACCCCCTGCATTGGGAGCTTGGAGTCTTAGCCACTGGACCACCAGGGAAGTCCTCCCCTGGTGTTCTAATTCACTACCATGGCTTTAATCATTGATGACTCCCAAATCTCTACCTCTGGCCCCAGACTCCTTTGTATCCAGCTGTGTCCAGGGAGCATCCCAACTTCACAAGTCCAAACTGAACTTTTCATTCCATCCCCCAAATCTGGTCCCATCGCCCAGCCTATTCCACCTCTGTAAATGGTGGAATCTACCTTTCTGCCCATGCCAGAAACCTGGGAGTCATTTTTTTTTAACAATTTAATTTTCTTATTTTTAAAATAATCATACTTTAAAAAGGAACTTTTTTCAGGGAGAGCTATACAGTTCTGTGAATTTTAACACACACAGATTCCTATAACTACTACCACGATCAAGATAAAAAGGGGGCGGAGTCCCATCCTGCGCTCACCCCTAACCACTGACAACCACAGATCTTCTCCCCATCATCATGGTTTCACCTTTCCAAGGATGTCACGAAAACGAAATCCTATAATTTTAACCTTTTGAGACTGGCTTCTTTCACTCAGCATAAGGTCTTTGATATTCATCCGAGCTGATACTATCACAGTTTGTTTCCTTTTATTGCTGAGTACTTTGTTCCACTGTATGACAGCACCACAATTTGCTTATTCACACACCCACTGAAGCACACTCGGGTTGTTTCAGTTTAGGGCAATCATGGACAGAGCTGCTCTAAACATTCATGCACAGGTTTCTGTGTGGATATAAGTTTCCATTTCTCTAGGTCAAATATCCAGGAGAAGGATGGCTGAGTCATATGGTAATTGTATGTTTAACTTTTTAAGATACCTTCAGTCTGTTGGCCAGAGAGGCTGTACCTTTCTCCATTCCCTCTGGCAATCTATGAGAGATGCAGGTGGTCCACATGCTTGCCAGCACTTGGGGGTGTTTTAGCATTTTTACTTTAGCCCTCCCGATAGGGGTAGAGTGGTCAGGAAGCCGCTTTGGATGTCCTCTCCTTTACCACCCACATACAATTCACCATCAAGTCCTCCTGGTTCTGTCTCCAGAATATACCCTGTATGAATCTACTTCTCTCCAGCTCCACAGCAGCCATTACCTCTCACCTGGCCTACTGCAAAAGCTTTCAACCCAGTCTTTCTTTTTGTCCTCATCGCGATCAGTTCACACCACGCCAGAGGAACCTTTGAAGAATATAAACTAGATCATGTCATTGCCCTGAATAAAACCTTTCACTGGTTTCCTGTTCCGATCCCCTCTTCCTGGCCTACCAGGCCCTGGGCCCATCTGGCCCTGACTCTCTCTCCAGGCTCCTGCGACGCCTTCGCTGATATCACTCTGCTGGCCTGACCTCAAGCTCTTAATCTCTGCACACAGTTTCCTTCACACTTTGCTTGGCTGACTGACCCCCTTCTTTCAGGTTTTCTCTCCAATGTCATTCTTTAGAGAGACGTTCCCTGATCACCCAATTTCAAGTAGCCCTCACCTCCCTTGAGGTGCTGTGACAGTTTGACTTACATACTTGTCTGTTCGTTTCATATGTGGTTCCTCCCTCTAGACTGAGAAGCCCTTGACAGCAGTCATCATGTCTGTTTTACTCATTACGGTATAGCCAGGTGCCTAAAACTGAACCTGGCACAGAGCAGGCATTTGGTATTTGATAAATAAATGAATGAATAATAAAAAGAATCTCTGATGTTCCACTATTATAAATAATGCTACCAGGAACATCCTTTTACATAAATGCTGTGCATTTGTCCATTTCCTGAAAGCGGTACTGCTGTATTAAATGGTATATACATTTGAAATTTTTATAAATATTGACAAATTACCTTCCCTGGCTGAATCAACCTTCTCTCTCCTAATAGTCTATAAGAGGCTCCATAATCCTGCCAACAAGGAAAAATATAATATTTTAATTTTTTAAAAAAAATTAAAATTTAATAAAGCAGTGTATTAGTCAGGGCCCTCCAGAGAAATGGAACCAAAGTGTATATACATCGAAAGAGATTTATTTAAGGAGTTGGCTCATATGACTGTGGTGGTTTGGTGAGTCTAGAATCTGATGGGGGAGGCCAGTAGGCTGGAGACTCGGGAAGAAGTTGCTGTTCGACTCCAAAGGCTGTCTGCTGGGAAACTAGGAAGAGCTGATGATGTAGATGCGGTCTGGTGGAGAATTCCCTCTTGCTCAGGAGAGATCAGCTTTTTTTTTTTTTTTTTTTTTGCGGTACGCGGACCTCTCACCGTTGTGGCCTCTCCCTTTGCGGAGCACAGGCTCCAGACGCGCAGACTCAGCGGCCATGGCTCACGGGCCCAGCCGCTCCGCGGCATGTGGGATCTTCCCGGACTGGGGCACGAACCCGTGTCCCCTGCATCGGCAGGCGGACTGTCAACCACTGTGCCACCAGGGAAGCCCAGAGGTCAGCTTTTTATTCTATTCAAGCCTTCGACTGATCAGAAGAGACCCAGCCACATTAATGAAAGGGAATCTGCTTTACTCAAAGTCTGTCAATTTAAACATAAATCTCACCCAAAAAACATCCTCACAGAAGCATCTAGAACAACGTTTGATCAACTATATGGGCACCGTGGCCCAGCAAAGTGGAAAACATAAAATCAAACATCACACTCAGTACTATTTTAATTTCTTGGATGAAAATTGTAGAAAATATTTGCATATTGTATATAGTAATTTATGTTTCTTTCTTTTTTTAAAATAAATTATTTATTTTATTTATTTATTTTTGGCTGTGTTGGGTCTTTGTTGCTGAGCGCGGGCTTTCTCTAGTTGCGGCGAGCGGGGGCTACTCTTCATTGCAATGTGTGTGCTTCTCATTGTGGTGGCTTCTCTTGCTGTGGAACGTGGGCTCTAGACATGTGGGCTTCAGTAGCTGTGGCACACAGGCTTAGTAGTTTTGGTGTGCAGGCTCAGTAGTTGTGGCACACGGGCTTAGTTACTCTGAGGTATGTGGGATCTCCCTGAACCAGTGTCCCATGCGTTGGCAGGCGGATTCTTAACCACTGCGCCACCAGGGAAATCCAGTAATTTATGTTTCTATACTTGGTTTTTTCTTGTTTGATTTGCAGAAGTTCTTTGAATGTTAGTATATAAACCCTTTAGCAGTTATATATGTAGAAAGACAGTGGTCTTATTTTGTGAATAATTTTTCCATAGCTTTATATATATATTTTTTTATATTTTTAATGTGCTTGTTTGTCATTTCTTTGATGACTTCTATGTTTATATCACATTAGGAAAAAGGCTTCTCATTTCCAAAGCTTAAGAAATTGTATAATGTCTATACAACTTCTATATTTTTGAAAAATATATTCAATCTTTAAAACACTTGAATTTACTTTTGTTGTCTATTTGTAACTTTTCCAAATAGACAGTCAACTACCCCAGTATTATTTACTGAATACTCCATCATTTCCCATATTTATATGAAATGGACTTGCATCACCTAAGTTGAAAGAATCCTCAAAATGTAAACTGAAACAACAAGATACCATCATTCTTACCCATCCTATGAGCAAAAATGTTAAAGATTCAAAATATCTAGTGTTGGACCTCCCTGGCGGTCCAGTGGTTAAGACTCTGTGATTCTGCAGGGGGCACGGGTTCGATCCCTGGTCAGGGAACAAAGATCTCACATGCCGCACAGTTCTGCCAAAAAAAAAAAAAAAATCCAGTATTGGAGAAGGTGCATGGAAATGGGTACTCTCATACACAGTTGGTGGGAATGTACATTACTGAACATTTTCATGAAGGTAATATGAAAATATCTATCAAAAAATTTAAAGAAGTGCCTCTCTTTGACCCAGGAATTATATCAATTACATTTCTAAAAATTCCATCTAACCAAACTATTCACACGGGTCTAGATAGATAGATCGATCGATAGATAGATAGATATTCGCCAAAGCACTGTCTGTTATAACAAAGGAACTGAAAAGTGAAAATGGGCCCTGAATGACTGCATACATTATAGGATGGTCCTAAAATAAAATACCATGTAACTATCAGAAAGAATACGGTAGATCTATGTGTACCGACATGGAAAGATTACTAAGGCATATTACATGGTGAAACATGAAGTTTCAGAACATTACATATAGCATGATTCCATTTATGCACTTTTTAGAACTATATATTTATATATGTACACATATGGGTATAAATGAAAGAGAGGTTACTAGGAAGGGAAAAGTGTCAGGGGGAAGTGAAGCTGCCTTTCACATTTTACTTCTGTATTGTTGGATTCTTTTACAATAAGAATATATTCATGTATTATTATGCAATTTTTTTTTTTTTTCCTTTTTGCGGTACGCGGGCCTCTCACTGTTTTGGCCTCTCCCGCTGTGGAGCACAGGCTCCAGACACGCAGGCTCAGCGGCCATGGCTCATGGGCCCAGCCGCTCCGTGGCATGTGGGGTCTTCCCGGACTGGGGCACGAACCCGTGTCCCTTAGCATCGGCAGGCGGACTCTCAACCACTGCGCCACCAGGGAAGCCCTATGCAATTTTTTAAAATAAAGAAATAGTACTGGAAGAACATTCATCACATTGATTCTGACCAAGCTAGAACAGGGAATAGGGCGCAGAGATTCAAGCTGCCTGAAAACTCACAAGGGCCACTGTGAGGTCAGCTGGGATTATGGGGATGGATCACGTCACCCACTCAGGCCTCCAAGTGTCCACCCCTGGAGTGAGGAGGGGTGAAGTGGCTACGCTGCTCTCAAACGTCAAGCAGGGAAGGCGGAAGTGTTTTCTCTAAGAAAAATGGGTGTGGTGTCACTGGGAGAATGTAAGCAGGGCAGGCCATTAAAAATCCGACCACCGGGGCAGATGCACAGATGTGTGTTGGGAGGGTCACTACCTCCTGCGCGGGGAGGGGCCAGCACATGCCCTTGGGCACCGCCATTTCTCCCACTGATATAATATAGAAAACGCATCCCCAGGGTGAGTAACAGGATCATCACACCCAGACACAGCCCTGTCTGTCTTGTCTCCTGGGAACAGTCACACGGAATCATCAGCAATGAGTTCAAAAGGCAGTCAGGTTTCTGGCATTCTGGCATGCTCTATTGGTCCCTTCCCAGCCTGGTCTCCGGGTGCCCCCAAAGAGCAGGCACAGGATTTCCCCCAAATCAAAGGGCTCCTGTGAACCCTTGAGATGCATGGCAACAGCCTCTGAGGTACAGTGTCGTGCTTTTGGGGGAGGAGCCTCCTATCACAACAGCTAGATAGTGGAATTTTAAAATGGTAACTTAGAAAAAAGAAAAGAACAACGCACAGAGCCAAGGCTGTCCCTGTAAGTGCCGAGAGTCTGGCTCACTGTTCAGTGAGCGTTCTTCAGTTAGCGAGAAGAGGTGAAGTTATAACTGGTGCACTAGGGACCGCTCAAAACTGTTCTCCCTGAAGGCAGGTGTTACATACACAAGGGAGCGTCGTTCGTCCTGCATAGTGTGGCAGAAAAAGACGGAGAGCATTGCCCTAGCCTGTGAGGCTGTCTGGCAAAGACAGCAGAGCAGGTGGAGTGCTTCACAGTTTGGTAAAGCTTTCCCCCAGGGATGATCTCTTTAACTTGTAAAATAATCTTGAGGGGTTGGCATCATTCTGCTTTCTTTACAGACGACAGAATGGAGGATCACACCTATGAGTTGAATACGGGGCATAAAAAAGAGGACCTATGCTGTTTCAGTTTCAGCCAAAGTCAATCAACACATACCAAGTATCGCCACAGCCCGATGGTGTTAGACCTTCCATGCAGACTCTGGAAACTGGTTTCGTGAGCGGTAGCTCGAGACTCACCCCCGGCCAAATACCAGGAGCTGGGAGGTGGAAGGGGCAGACAGTGAGGACTGTTTGGGAGAGCTGTGAGTGTGCCACGTTCTGACCCCAGTGGGAAGAAGAGGGGGAGCTTCCTACTCACCGAGGAAATAACCATAGAGGGACTTCAAGACAGCCACTGGCAGAGCTGGATATGCCCCTGAAGTTTAGGGGGTACAGGGGCTAGTGCCAGATGCTTGCTGGGAGAAATCAAAACCTAAGAGGCTCGCTGGGTCTGGCAGAGCAAAACGGGAGAGTAGGCTACACTGGAGTGAGCTGCTGTTCTACCAACAATGGGAACTTTAAATGTGTGTGGCTCCCTTGGACCAAATGAAGGCCCTTTGCTGAGAAACCAGCCTAAAGTCATTTTATAAATGATCCTATCCAAGGGTCAGCCTAGAGGAACAATGCAATCCTACAGAGGGGATACCCAGGGGTTGAGAATGGGTCAAATGTGACCAAGGGGGGGAGGCACCCCCCATCCAAGGCGCCGACCAGGGAGGTCCAAGAACCTGCGAAAGGTCCCTATGGGAGAATGAGTTGGCACTAGATGTCTGTCCCATCCAGATGGCATTGCTCCAGGTCATAACTCTACCAGGCCAGCCAGACATTTGCCGTCCCTAGCGCCTCCTCTCTGCCCACAGGGCAGGACCCTAAGTGGATCTGAAGCAGAGCTAAGAGGTAGGAGAGAAGATGAGAGAAGGTGGAGTGAAAGAAGAGAAACAGGACCGTGTCTGGCCCACCTCTGCAGGCTGTGAGCCCGAGGCACTGCCGAGCTGGGAGGAGAAGCGCTACTTAGAGTAGGATTGGGAGGGCTTCCCTGGTGGCACAGTGGTTAAGAATCTGCCTGGCAATGCAGGGGACACGGGTTCGAGGCCTGGTCCGGGAAGAGCCCACATGCCGCGGAGCAACTAAGCCTGCGAGCCACAACTACTGAAGCCCGCATGCCTAGAGCCCGTGCCCTGCAACAAGAGAAGCCACCGCAATGAGAAATCCGCGCACCACAATGAAGAGTAGGCCCCGCTCGCCGCAACTAGAGAACGCCCACACGCAGCAACGAAGACCCAATGCAGCCATTAAATAAATAAATAAATAACATATAACATAAATCTGTTAAAAAAATAGAATTGGGAATTTTGATGTTACACTGGCCTGGAGCTATGAGATTATTTAACTGGATTGGACTTGTCATCGTCTAAGAGTGTCTGAAGAAGCCATGGCACCCAAGGAGCCATGCTAGCCATAGGAGGAAGGGGTGCAGGGGAAGAATAAAGTTAAGGTTTACTTGAGGTTGTCAAGCCCAGCTCATTGAATAACATGGTTATATTCATTTTAGACGGCCCCAGGGTGCAGTAATTTGCGTCTTTGGTATGTAGCGTCTGCACAACGTCTTGGGCAGCTCTTGTCTGAGGCCGGCACGACCAGATCGCCCTCGTAGGGAGGAGCTGCTACCCGGGAGCAGATCTTGTACATGGAGCACAGCAGCTCTGGACCATCTGCCCGCACCAGGGCCTGCGGAAGCGCCGGCCTGGAGGGGCACCTGGCCCAGGCCTCATACTTACTCTTCTGGTGTGAACACTTAATAAGGATAAATACACAGCTGCAGGAGTGTCTTGACAGGACCCATCTTTAAACCTGTGGCCCACTTCTGGCTCTATACTGTAAAGAATTCCGTCAAAAAACCAAAATCCTAAACCTATTTTGTGAATGGTACAATTATATTTCTTATTTCTTGTTAGGAATGCTGCCCCACCATTAAATCCCATTTGGGCATTTTGCCACTTTTTTTTCATATACCGGGAACCTCTAAATATGGAAGTGGTCTGGACCATCCTGACCTCTGAGAGGCTCTGCTGTAAGCCTCTGGTCGTCCCTCGGTTGCCTAGCATCTGAAACCCTTCCCGTGTTTAGGAAACTCCCACATACAAATCTTGAATCCTGGTGAGAAGCAGAGCCCAGCTCCCACTGGAGATAGTTTTGGGCCCCTATTTTCTGAGCAGCCCTGCTCTGTTTAGCCCAAATTCTGAATCTGAGGTTACAAAGTGGTACAAGGTGGTACAGAAAAGGAGGGCAGTAGTGGTGTGGACAGAGTGTGGCTCTGGGGCCCAAGGTTTTCAGTGTGTGTGTGTGTGTGTGTGTGTGTGTGTGTGTGTGTGTGTGTGTGTGTGTGTGTGTTTGAGGGAAGGGCTCCTGTATCCTTATTGGACTGGGTCAGAGGCATGAATTTTAATGTGGTCCTAGCTGCACAGCTTCATTTATTCTCCAAGCCTGGTTCTCCTTGCCAAAGGATGGCAAGGGAAGTAAAAAAAGAAATAAAGAAGTAAAAAAAAGAAATATTAAAAGGTGAGGAAAATAGAAAGCACAAAATAAGATGGTAAATGTTTCTTTTCTTTAAAATTTATTTAAATGAATGTGTTCACTGTGGTAATTCATCTGACCAGTACACTTATTATTAGGCCATGCATGATATGTGTGTACATTTCAGTATGATACACAGGAGACAAAGGCAACATAGTTCTCTTTAGTTCTCTACCAAAGTAATTTGTGCCGTTTTACTATCTGCATTTGATTGGCAACAGAAACTTACTGGAAAGGTCGAGATTGCCAGATAGGGCTGCTCTCATTATCTTAAAATGCTAAGGGAGGGGCCTCTTTTCTCCATCCGCATCCCCAGCCATGCATAGCTGATTCCCAGGTCAGGAATCTCTCGGGAACCCCCCCTTTCAGCTTAGAAAAAGGCAGTGCCTCCTGGGGTGACCCCACCCCTTCTCATGGGATGTTAGTATTGAGTCTAGGTAAGATTGCCTCTTCTGGAAATGACTATTTTGAAGTCCGTCCTTAGGAAAAAACCTAGCATAGTCCCTTGCATATAATAGGCACTCAAATACTTGTGGAGTGAAAGGATGGAAGTTGGATGTGCCTGTAAGAGCTTATTAGCTGATGGTACAAGCAAAGAATAGGTCAGAACCTGTGCTTTTTGCCTTCTCTCTTTTATCTCCATTCTGTGGCCCAAGTCACCAGTATTGGGACATCACTGGTGCTGGAGTCTTAGGGGAATTCAGACTAAGTTGTTTTACAGAATCACAAAGCTTCAGTGACCGCACACAGCTGCATCGTGGGAGTGGGCAGTGTAGCATCTCAAGTCCAGCTCAACCAAGTATACCTCAGAGTGATTCACACAAATGTATGCATGTGAGCTTCCTCTCCACGATGCCATACCTTTCACCAGAGTTCCGCTTCCCAGTCATCAAAGGTCCTGAGGCCTTACCCTGTGCACTGGTGCTGGGGACATGAGTGAACAAGACACAGAGTTAAACAGGTCAACACACAAACCAGGGGATTTCAAGTAAAGGAAGGAAACAAACAAGGAAACCTAGAGAGAGAGTCTGGCCTAGGGTTTTCTTTAGGTAAGCCTGTCAGGACAGGCTTGGGCTGAGGAGGGATATTTGAACCAGTGAGAAGGAACCAGCCGTGTGGAGAGCATTCCAGCTAGAGGGGACAGCAAGTACCAAAGACCTGCGATGGGAACAAGCTCGCTGTGTCAGGGGCCGGTGTGGCTGAGCCTGGAAGACAGGGCGGGCTGCTTGTTCTCTCGCCTGTGTAAGAGGACGCAGGGGTGAGCCTGAGAGTGTCGCGTCATCTGGAGCTGTTTGACCTTGGATGACGGTGTCTCATCTGTTGATCTTACCTTCCTCTCCGGGGCTTTGATATGTCCCGATAAACTTCTGCAGCCAGTCAGAATCTGACAGCTCCCTTCCGGTTCAGAGCCCTCCTGACACCTTGACAACACAGAGCCACCACTGTCCTCCTCAACAACCTGCGACAACAGGTGGGGTGACAGTCAGATGAGGGGATGCTAAAAATGGAGTGACTGGGGAACGTTTTAAGATGATAGGGAACAGAAGTGTGCAGCCCAGCACGTACCAACAGGGGAAGCAAAGAGAAATGAGGAACGTGGGCCCAACCGGGGAACTGGGCTAGAGTTAGTCACTGCTTTCGTTCAAGCTGGGCCCCAGGACAGCTTAGCTCACTGCAGTTCAATGGAACTCCTTTGAAACCACAGGAACAGTCTAAGATCAGGAAACCTCATCTGTAAGGAAATTGGTTTCCCCAGACGCCTCCACCTGCCCAGCTGGTGCCTGCCCAGGCCCTCACTTCCAGCACCTCAGGAGTGGGACCCCAGGTTGCCTAGACCTTGCCACCCATCATTCCGGTTGCTCAGGCCCCAATCCCGAGAGATACCTTTGACTCTTCAGATATATCTCTCAGGCTTTGACTACTCCATCAGCAAGTCCTTTCCACTCTATCTTCAAAATGTGTCCCAAATCCAACCACTTCTCACTGCATTTACTGTACCCCCCCAGTCAGGCTGTCATCACCATCTCTCACCTGTGTTCCTTCATTATCTCCTGTCTGGTCCCTTTGCTTCTGTTGTCCCCTTCAGTATGCTTTCCACACGGTAGCCAGAATGATCATTTTAAAACATGAGTAGGTCTGTCCCTCCTCTACTCAAAATCCCACAGTCTCCCCATCTTACTCATCAAAGCGCTAGTCCTTACAGTAGCCTCCAAGTTCAACTGTGTTGGCTTCCCGCACCCACCACTCTCTGACCTCATCTCCTACACCTCTCTCTCCCCCCGTTACTTGGGACACTTCTCTGGGGGGTGCAACTTACTGACATCTCTCAAAATTAAAAATCCAATACCATCTGATCCAATGAGTTGACATTCATGAGTTTATTATATGGGTATACTTTTTCATGTGTCCAAAGAAGTATATTCATCACAGTGTTTTTTGTTTTTTCTGTGATAATAAAAGACTAGGAACAACCTATGTCCATCAGCAAAGAGTCTGGTTAAATAAGATCTATGGGGCGGGCTTTCCTGGTGGCGCAGTGGTTGAGAGTCCACCTGCCGATGCAGGGGACACGGGTTCGTGCCCCGGTCGGGGAAGATCCCACATGCCGCGGAGCGGCTGGGCCCGTGAGCCATGGCCGCTGAGCCTGCGCGTCCGGAGCCTGTGCTCCGCAACGGGAGAGGCCACAACGGTGAGAGGCCCGCGTACCGCAAAAAAAAAAAAAAAAAAAAATATATATATATATGTATAAGAAGTGCCTTAGTTGGTTCCTCCCTTTCTTCCTTCTTCCCTTTAAATAGCACAAGTTGAGGAAAAACCAATCCAGATGGCATCTAACTATGTGAATCTAGTAGAGCAGCTCTCAAAATGTGGTCTGGAGACCCCTTGGGGGGCCTAGAGACCGTTTCAGTGATCTGTGGGATCAAAACTATTTTCATAATGATATTAAAATACTAATTCCTTTTTTTTTTAATCTCATTCTCTCACAAATGAATGTACAATGGAGTTTTTCAGAGACTACCTGACATGATATCACAATGGACTGAATGAAGAACAGAGATGAGAAAACAGCTGCCTTCCATTAAGCTAGACATTAAAGAGATCTGCAAAAATGTAAAACCATGCCACTCTTCTCAGTAGTTTGTTTTTTGGAAAACAAAGTTATTTTCATGGAGATATGTTATTTATATTAACATATAATGGTCTTATGATTATTATTTTTAAATAAATTAATACATATTTTAAAAATAAAAGTCTTAATTTCTAATATGGTAAATGTCAATAGCTTTCGTAAATGTCAACATCTAAAATCTATAAAAATGTAAAAAATCTCTTTGGGGTCCTCAGTAATTTCTAAGAGTATGAAAGGGTCCTGAGGTCAACAAGTTTGAGAACTGTCGGTCCAGTAAGATGACGAACATGCTTGTTCTGATGAGTGCAATTGCACATACAAAACACATCATGCTACTTGGTGTTTAAGCATCTAATGATTCAAAATTTCATAGTTAAAGTTTAATGCCACTTAAACGTTCGTAGATGTGAGTTTAAAGTCTGCCTGGTGAAATGCAAAGCTTTTTGATGTATTAAGTGAGATGTAAAAACCAGAACAATTCTATCACAAGATAGAAAGTACCAAAACTGGTTTAGATAAATAATATATAATTGCTCTGCACAGGCCAACATGTTCATCACTTTATGCTAGTCAAGAATCTTGTTCTAAAGATTTTTTGCACTGGAGTTTTTGTTTTATGGGACAGGATTACTTCACCTTCATTTAGGTGGTGATATGCTGTTCTAAAACATAGATAGAATTTCTGATCTTAGAAGTTATATTAACTGGAGGAAGGGGAAGGCTCAAGACTAATTATACTTGCCAGTGTCATCCTGAAAAAAACTGTACATTTGATTTTTTGTCAGCAAAGGTTAAAGAAAGGGGTTAAAGGATTACAGAAAGGGGACTTCCCTGGTGGTCCAGTGGTTAAGACTTCACCTTCCAATGCAGGGGGTGCAGGTTCAATCCCTGGTCGTGGAGCTAAGATTCCACATGCCTCGTGGCCAAAAAAAACAACAAAACAAACCCCCCATAAAACAGAAGCAATATTGTAACAAATTCAATAAAGACTTTAAAAATGGTCCACATCAAAAAAAATCGTAAAAAAAGTGTCCTTAAAAAAAAACGATTAAGGAAAGTCCATCAGGGTAAAATTTACGAACATCCTTAGTGTGCTTTATGCGTGGGAGGTTTGCAAAGCCACAGTGAAAGCCCCTATTCTGCAGTTAGAGTACTTGATAACATCCAGTTCATATAATCTAGCTCAATGCAACTACTGTTGCACCTGCTGATAAAATAAATAATTCCTGGGGCACTGTGCAGTGTATTATCGTTTGGCAAATGTAAAATTATGTTAAACATGTACTTTCAAGCCACCCACTCCATCCTACTTGCATAATGTCCCTCTGAGATCGTCACCAGCTCACTTGGCAGAGGCTATATGCCCCCATCCCCACTTAGCTGGAGAACCGATGGCTTGCGGGAAGTCTACTAAGAGCCCAACTCTAGCATTTACAAAATCACCCCCATGAGGAAGCCCTGCTACAGGGGCAGGGTGCAGAGTGATAAGAGGAAGGCGGGGAAGAGTGAAATGATGTGTGGACTTGAAGATTTTCTACCAGCATTAACAATGCCGCCTCGAACATCCTTGCACGTGTCTTTTCGTACACTTGTGGGAAAATTCCTCAAAGGAGGGAAAAGAGCATAAATCCAGCTCTTTCTGCAAAGCAAAAAAAAAAAAGACTCATAGTCCAGAAACCCCACTACCACCACCGCCTTCCTTCCCACGAGCTCTTCTTCCAACTCTGGGCTTGTAGTCAACGTAAGGTCATGACTGGGAGGGAACAGACCAGGCATGCACTACCTGCCAATAGGAGAAGGAGTTCAGATGAGGCCTGAGACCCTCAAAGTAACCCAGTGGATTGGCATATGCGCCAGACAAACACATGGCATATACGTGTATATGGACTATGTGTGTATGTCCATATACATATAGACACATGGGCAAAGTGGGGCAGAGAACCTTTCCAGGCCCCTGGGGTAAAGGAGAGTGGTCCCTCTCCCCATTCCTCATCTTTCTTAACCAAATCCAGATTGTTAGGAACATTCAAGGAGAACATAAAGGTAGAATGATACAATTCAATGTAGAAGAGAGGGGTTTCTCCCCCCATTCTGTTGTTTATACGGGAAGTGTACCTGTGCTGGGGAGAAATGGTGACTGGAAGAAAGTCTGGGTCCTGGAGGAGAGCTCAGATTGACAATGGAGTAAAAGGAAAATAAGATGCTGGGATTCTGAGGGGGGGAATCTAGGGGGTGGCAGCGTCAAGCGTCCTGGTTCGTGGGGATGAGAACGTAGCCTCTGTTGGTTCTGGGCCATATGACATGGGCCCAGACAAGACACAGTTCCTGTGGAACCACGAAGCATGACCTGTCGTGTATTTATGTGTTTGTGTCAAATGGCTTCCAAGGACACTGGAGTCATCTCGGATCGACGTGGTTTAAGTAGAGCCGGGGTGGCGAAAAGGCAGAGGTGATGCAGAGTCAGGGGACGGGACACTGGGAGACAGAGTCAGAGGCCCTGCCTGCACACAGTGACGGGCTGCGTCAGGATCCCAGCCCTCTGGGCACAGTTGAACACGTGGCCCCACTTTCTTTTTAGGTACTCATGTGTCTAGGGATTCTAGAGTGGTTTTGTGAGACAGGGCTGAGGGGTAGCCAATTCAATTGGATTATGACTAGGGAAGACAGACCAAACAAGGAGTGAGGGCAGGGGCAGGGACAGGAGTACGTGAGCAAATTCATATGCAGGTTCGTTTGGTTAGCCCAGGAAAAGATGTAACACAGGATATCTGAATTATGAAAGTGGAACCACATGTGAAAGAATAATCATGGCTTGAGATCTAGAGAAGATAAATTAGATTTGTGGAAACAGGGCTGAGTGACCTGAGAAAGAGCTCAACTCTTGAACTTCCCCTTCCTGACACATTGCAAGTTCAAGTGTAAATGTTCTTGGCTCCTGGGAGCCCCTGAGATGGCAGAAAGTACCTGTGTCTCTGCACCTTGTTCCACAAGTTGGTAAATGTCCATTCAGGGCTGAACTCTGAGAGCCATCTGCTCGGGAATGGGATGAGGCTAGTCATCCAAAACACAGAGCGAGTGCCTGGGAGAAAGCACCTTAAAATCTGACCCAGAAAAGGAAAAGGATGAGAGGCCCAAGTGACCACAGGGTCACCCAGTTGGGGAACAAGGTGAGGAGTTCACTGCCAGTGGACGGGTGAAGCCAGACTAGTAAAGGTCAAGATAACTGAGTGAGGACTTGAGATAAACTGGTGGAGGGATTACATAAATTGAGGTGGGGAGGCCCCTAGCAGAACTGGTCTTCCTCGTCAGAGTACGGCAATGCCCTGGTATTCAGCTGGCCTACGATCTAACAGTCCTTACCTCTGTGCTGAGCCTGTTTCCTTTGTGGTGACCAGCTGTGAGTGGATACCTGGAGTTTTGCCTGCCAAGCATCCTTTCCTCCTTCTTCTGGTAACAGCATCCCACTTTTCCTTTAGTCAATCACTCCTTCTCTACTCTCAGTCCATGTGGCATGGGGTGGGGGGCTGGGGGTAAAAGGCTGGCTCCAGACCAGCTGCAGGGGAGGGCCTGCCACCCAGACTTGGGTTCATGCCCAAGCCAGTCCATCCAGAGTCAACCATTTCTAGATTCTTCTGGAATGATTTGGAAAGAGGCACACTCTTTCCACAGGGTTGTTAGGCTGGTAAAATGTAATCTTGGAACTTTGGGGAGCCACCTTTGCCACTACTTGGAAAGGGCCTGCCTGAGAATGAAGCTGGCGTAAGAAAACAGAGCTAAGACGTGGAGACACATGACCAACAGCTTCGTTTAAGCACCTGGATCGGGCCATTCCTGAAGCAGCTTTGCCCCAGACTCTTCAATTACATAGCCAAAACTTCCCATTTTTCCTTAATCAGCCTGGGCAAGTTTCTGTCACTTAGAACCAAGATATTAATACAAACAGTTGGTAAATAATTTGTCACCAATAATGAAGAATGGATGTTTCTGAAATATATCTTTTATGATATTTCAAAAATAAATGAGAGCAGATTTGAAGCTATCTTTCTCATAATTGCACCAACTCATCTGCATTTTGACATGCAAGGGTTAGAGGCAAAGCACATGGACAAGGAATGGTACATAGTTCTGGGCATGCTGGGGACTGCCTTCGCTGTTCTAATACATCAGATACTTGGTTAACAACAATAACTTAAATCAGAAGAAGTGTGTTCTGCAGGGTTTTTAAAAATAAATTTATTTGTTTATTATTTTTGGCTGCGTTGGGTCTTCGTTGCTGCGCGCGGGCTTTCTCTAATTGCAGCGAGCGGGGGCTACTCTTTGTTGCGGTGCGTGAGTTTCTCATTGCGGGGGTTTCTCTTGTTGCAGAGCACAGGCTCTAGGCGTTTGGGTTTCAGTAGTTGTGGCACACGGGCTCAGTAGCTGTGGCTTGTAGGCTCTAGAGCTCAGGCTCAGTAGTTGTGGCGCACGGGCTTAGGTGCTCCGTGGCATGTGGGATCTTCCCGGACCAGGGCTCGAACCCTTGTCGCCTGCATTGGCAGGCGGATTCTTAACCACTGTGCCACCAGGGAAGTTCCTGTTCTGCAGTTTTAAAAGTGTTTCCACACATATAATCACAATTGAGTCATAAGATAATCACCGAAGTTGGTTTCTTATGCCTTTTTCATCAGCGAGGCTCCAAGGCCCAGAGAAGCTAAGTAGCTTCCTCAAAGATATACAGCCAGGAAATGTTCACACCTGAACCAGAATCTATGTTGATCCTCCAGGTCCAGTGTTCCTTTTATTCCACCAGCTTCCTGAAAAGACAGGAGCCAGTGGGTGGGACTCAGAGACAGCAGTACAGAATTTTGTCCAACATCCACTGGGTGTGCTGCAAGGAACACTAAAGGGCTAAATGTTAGGATCCTGGGAAGGGGGCCTCTGCCTGGGTCGCGGAGAACTTCCTGTGCGCTTGGCACTGTTCTAAAGGTTTCACATGCTCTAAACCATGATGCTAGCTCTCCCAAAAGGCTCTCGCTGCAAGGTGTCAGGAAGACAAAGGCCCGCTCCTTTCTCCAGAGATGGAGACACCAGCCCGCATCCTTATTTGTCTTTCATTCCTTCATTCAGCTACATTTACAGAGTATCTGCTCCACGTCAGGCCTTGCTCAAGGTGCGGGGAATACTATGGTCAACGAGACAGAGAAGCTACCAGCTAGCACGAGGTTTACGTTGTGGAAGTGCCCTGGAGTTGGAGGATACTGGTACATCCTTTCAGGTCTAGCATTTGGACTCTCCAGGAATGAGATGCACTTTAGACGATTACTATGTGACCAAACTAATAAAAGACTCCAGGGACTTCCCTGGCGGTCCAGTGGTTAAGACTCCGTGTTTCCGTTGCAGGGGTCTCAGGGTCGATCCCTGGCTGGGGAACTAAGATCCTGCATGCTGCGCAGTGCGGCCAAAAAAAAAAAAATAATAATAATAATAATAGGGCTTCCCTGGTGGCGCAGTGGTTGAGAGTCCGCCTGCCGATGCAGGGGACATGGGTTCGTGCCCCGGTCTGGGAGGATCCCACATGCCGCGGAGCGGCTGGGCCCGTGAGCCATGGCCTCTGAGCCTGCGCGTCCGGAGCCTGTGCTCTGCGATGGGAGAGGCCACAACAGTGAGAGGCCCGCGTACCGCAAAAAATAAATAAATAAATAAAATAAAAATGCTTGTTTGCTTAACCTGAAAGTATGCCTATGTGTGTGTTTCTAATTATTAGGCACAACAAAGAGCTTTTACCGGAGCATTATAAAACCAAGCCTGTGAACTGAGTAGCACTTTTCAGTCACCAAGAAGTGTTGACAAACAAAATGATTTCAGATCTTGGTAAACCACGATGAAGAAAACACAACGGAGTATTGTAATGAGGAGGAGAGGACTCCTTTAGATGGAGTTGTCAAGACAGGGCTTTCTGAGGAAAGACAGAGAAGTAATCAACTATTGACTTTCTGCCAATGGCACGGCCATCTTGGTAAAAGCCTGACCCTGGAGCAGAGCCAGATGAGGAGAGGCAGCTCCAACTCTGCCGCCTCGCTAGGAGCCTGAAGACTTCCTTCTGGAGGCTGCCACCCTCTCGCTCAATAAAAAATCAGAGTAAAGTGAAGTTCTTAGGTGGCTGCTCGTGCTCTGGGAAAGGGCCTTTGATGGCATGGAGTAGAAGGACTCAGGAGAGGGCCACGCTGTTGGGGACAAGGCAAGGGGTTCACCTCCAAGAGATGGACGGAACCAGGGAGGGGGAAGAGAGGAGGGTTAGCGAGATGCTAATGGGAATACTGCACAGTGCTGAACGGGGCTAGCGTGAGGCAGAGGAAACTGACAAGGTCATGGCCACGAGGCAGAGAGACATCGTTTCTGCTCCTTGGAACTTCTGACTCAAGCTGTCCACATTCTCTCTGCTGAGCAAGAGAGGAATGGGAGAAGTTGCAGCTGGAATGCTCTGGGAGTTTGTCCAGCACGTGAGCATGATCCGTCCCACGTGTGGCCACTGGAAAAAAGTTGAGGATCACTCCAGGAAGGAGTTTACTTGTCTGGTTACAATTTACAATAGAGGACTATTTTCAGTCTCGTGAAGTGTTTTTGCAAATGTTACCTCACTTACTCCCCCAAACAATCCTGCTCTATTCACACAGGGCTACAACCCACAAGGAAGCCCAGAGAGGTTAAGCGACTCCCCAGGTCCTCACAGCTGATCCAGACAGAGCCCACATGGGAATCCAGCCTGTCTCCCCGACTGCCTGGCTGACATCCCTGAGCTCTACGTTTGGAAGGTTCAGGAGGGAACCAGGCTAAAAGGCATTCAGAGTGGCCAGCTGGCTCCCTTTCGACCTCCCCTTCTGCCTCTGGTCCCTGTGTTCACAACTGAGACTCACAGTTTCACATGAGCACCAGGTGTCCAGAACAGGACTGTGAACTTGAACATCACAAAGCCACTGGACCTACTCTTCCTCTGTGACAGTGGCTCTCAAACCTTAGCGTGCACCAAAAGCTCCTGAAGGGCTGGTTAAAAGACAAATCGCAAGCCTCTACCCCCAGAGTTTTTGATTCAGCAGGTGTAGGGTGAGGGGTCAAGAATGTCCATTTCCAGCAAGTTCCCAGGTGATGCTGATGCTGCCGGCCCAGAGGCCACACTTTGAGAACTGCTGTATCTATGATACAATAGGTGTCTTCCCCTCTTGGAGGGGAGAGTGGTTATGGGACTCTGGAATCCTCATGAGAATAATTCTTCAGGTGGAGGAGTAGGAAGGATGAGAGGGCTAGAAGAATTCAATAGAGACCTAAGGAGGCTGGTCTTCCATAAGCTACACCATAGAAAAATCCAATAAAGAAAAGAAGTAGCAGGAAAAGATCAAGAAGTCAGCGGGAAGCAGTGAGATGTGAAGGAGAGGATAGAACGCTGTGGTCCAGCCTCGCGTTTCACTTCAGTTATCAAACAGCAGTATCACAACTTCTGTGTCCCCATACCACCTGCAATGTGATTTACTTATGGAGTTTTTAAAAATCGACTTATTTTTCTCACATACAATTTAGTCTTATGCTAAACAAAGATAAAATAATAATAGTAACAGCCAGTACTATACGTGCCTGCTATGCCCCAGGCACCCACTTACATACACACATTTATACATAAATGTACACGTGTACACACACACACATACATGCACGCATACATATACACATTCACTTCAATCCTCACAGCAACCCTACAAGGTAGGTGTGTTATTATTCCCATTCCACAAACGAGGAAACTGAGGGAGGCCTGGAGATGAGTCACCCTGCCCAAGGTTACACAGCTAACAAGTAGCAGAACCAGGACTCCAAGCCACACAGCTGGCTCCACAGTCCATGCTCTCAACTCCGGAAACTAGGGGTTTAGTGGGTTAACTATAGGTTAGGTAACTTGCCAAAGAACACATGGCCAGAAATGGGATGGGAACCGAGATTTGAATATAACTTGATGACTCTAAAACTTGAGTGTTTCACTCCTGCATACATCTCCCTATGGGTTATGTGTGGTGATGGCAATGAAGGGGGTGCTGAGCTGGGATAGAATCTGGAGAGGAGCTTGGAGCTTTGCCTAAATTAGCCCTGGATACAGCTCCCTCCATTGACTTGGGCTTGAGATGCCATCTTGCCTTCTCAGTACCTCTTGACCTTTAGTAAAAATAATGCAGAAGCTGACTTTCACTGGTCCACATCATAAAACAACTGTTTTTGGTTTTGAAATATAAAATTATATCAAATATGCTTTTTCAAAGTGGTTACTCCATCGCATGCCATACCCTCTCTCCCCAAATACCCCTACCACCCTCTGTTCCTCAGAGACTAAAGGGGATGCGTCAGCCAGGCCTGGGAAACAAACGCTGGCCTATAGAAAAGTCTCTTAATACTCTGCAGGCCAGAGTAGGGCATGCTTTCAGTACAAGTCTCTGTTGACCTCAGGAAAGCACTGGACAGGGTTGGGGTGTGACACGCAGTGTAGCGTTTCTCATTCCATATCAGCCTAGAGGGTTGTAAAAGGGGGAGGAGGTGAGGCCAGCGACGCCCCGGCTTGGTCCTTCTCTCCCTGCTTATCCAGCCTTAACACCTGGACAGGAGCAGAACAGACCGTCCCCAGGCAACCATGGGTGGAAAGGAGGTAACAGCAGGGGTCTAAGGATCCTGGGAACCACCTGTGGCTTGACTTCTGCTCCAGAATGAGATTCCTCAGTAATATTCATAGTCAGCAAGGGTGGCAAGAAAAGACTCAAGGAGAAAAGCCACTCTCCTCCTTCCCGCTATTTCCTTGCCCATGAGTCTGTGTCATTCACTTAAAGTCAGAATGTCACAAACATCTGTAGAAAATAATAACAGTAAAATGATGCAAGTAAAGCTAGTCAAGAGACACAAAGAACAGTGTCTCCTCTATGTTCCTACTAGTCTGGAAAGTGGGCCTGTGCAGCAGGCCAGTGAAGCGGGGACACAGAGAGAGATGGAGGGGTGAATGACAGACGCCAGGTCCCCGTGGGGGTCCCTACATCGTCAGGCCTCCCCAGTGCCTGGGGGCAATCAAAGCCCTGACAGACAGCAGAGCAAGACACTCTTGTACTCCAATAGGTAACCAGAGGGGCCTTCAAAAACCACACATCAGATCATTTCATTTCTCTGCGGAAAGCCCTTCCACGGGTTCCTATAACTTTGGGGATGAAACCCGAATCCTCCCCTTGCACTACGTGATGAGCCTTCCCTCCCCACTGTCGCGTCTCCGACCTCGTTTCCCATCAGTCCCCTGCAGGGGCATTCTGCCCCAACCACACTGGCCTCCTTTCAGTTCCTCCAACACACTGGGCTCTGTGTTGCCTCAAGGTCTTTGCACAAACTGTCTTGTCCTCCCTCAGCTCTTCCATAGCCCCAGCAGGGTTCCTTCAAGTCTCTGCTCAAGTGCCACCCCTTCAGGGAACACTTCCCCACCGTTCAGTTGAAGCACTCTGACCCCCCGCACGCACACCGTAACTCTATTGTACCATCCGATTTTATTTCCTTCATAGAATGTGCCACACAATATATATATATATATATATATCCTCTGTATTCATGTAGATACTGTTGTGTTCTCCCCCTATCCCCACCAGCTGGAATGTAAATTCCATGAAGGCAAGAACGATGTCTGTCTTGTTTGGTGCTCCGGCCCCTTTCATTCACGGAGAGGTGAAACGCATGATCTGGTTGTCACCTTGCCCTCAGTTTTCTGATCCAAGAGACTTGTGGGAGCATCTGGGGAGGCTACAGCTGTCCGGGGCGCATGACGTTCAGGAAGAGGATACTGGAGAGAAGGGAGGAGGTGCCACAGAAACCAGGCACAGAGCCTGGGAAAGAGAGGAGGCGTGAGAGCAAGTGCAGAGTCTCATTCTCCAGACAGCAGTGGGCTTAGTGGACCTGCCTCGACTCAGGACGCCTTTCTGGGCTGGCTGGAGCCCCTGGACTTGAAAGCCAGCACCCCAACTTCTAGGAAATCTACCCTGCTGGCCAAAGAATGCCGTGTGATGCAAAACTGGAGAGATTAACCTGCTTTGACTGGATCATGCTGGGAAAGGAACAGGAACTTGGTGAATTCAACGTAGCTCTGGGTTGGGGTGGAGAGGAAGGGAGGTGAAGAAAGAACAGAAGGAAGGGGTCAGACACAGTAAACAGAAATGACCTGAAAGAATCCTAGGAAGAAAATCTGGGTTATGTGAATTGTGAATGTAAAGAGAGGCCTGGGAGCACAGTCAGAACTTGGATTCTGAGAGATCAGTTCACAGGGGCAGAGACTTGAGGGGAGGCCGAGTGCCAGCTGCGGAAGAGCTCACCGAGTGCTCTTCCTCTCTGACCCGTGACTCCTGCGGATGGGAAAACTCTGTGGCCCCAGAAGAGAACAGCCAGCAAGGTGCTTACACACCTACACCCCCTCCCAGAAGCCTGGCGACTTGCCCTGGGAGCACTTTGGGAAGCACCCCGATCGCTGTTAGTGTTCGGGGAAGTGGGGTGCAGAGCACACACCAGATAAACACTGAGACTTCTGTAAGTGGAAGGTGCCACTCTGAGCAACAACCTGCCAGGCCACACTGGAGCCCCAGGCAGAGTGGTCCGTCCCCAGCCAGGCCGGTATGTCTTTCTCCTCATCTGGTCCTTTAACTCATCATTTCTCAAAAGATATGTTGAGACACACTGGTATGTGGCAACCAGCGGCAAGAAACACAAGTTTCCTGGTATAATTGAAAGGACCAGGGTTTGTGAGTTTAAGTAAACAAAGAAACGAGCAGACACAAGGTGAGCTGTTACGATGTCATTGCCAGTTATGAGTATTCCGTTAGACATTCTAGAGAGAGCGAGAAGGGGGGACATCACAGTGCAGACTGGGGGTTGCACAGGACCTGAGCGTAGCACGTCCTGACATAGAACTCCTTCCTTTGGTGCTTTGGGAACTTGCCTTTTCCCACTCTCACTCCCTGTGGTTCAAGCAGGGCTGACCCCAGTCTTCAGCTACATGCTGCAGGCGCGTGCAGCGGCTAAAACACTCTCAGCCGGCAGGGCCAGCCTTGAGATCCCGGCCGGGACCTCAGGACAAGAGACACTCCGTCTGCACAGGCTGTAATCCTAAAATGCCAAAGAGCACTACTTGGAACAGTCTTACTGAGAAGAGGGCCAGCAAACTCCTCTTTTCCCTCCAACCAAGTTCACCCTTCTAGAGAGAGCCCAAGAGGCATCTGGGAGAGTTAGACAGAAGTTGACACTGGTACGACTTGCAGACAGTCATGTTTGTTATCCCCTTACCTTCGTGTGGCAGGAGGGCACTTCTGAAACTTCCAAATCCTTGTAGGAACACTTCTTGTCCAGGAAAGGTAGAAGCGGCAAGTCTGAGGGGTCAGGATGAGGTAGGAGGCAGATGGGCCCCTGGGCAGAGCAGCTGGAGCTTGTCAAGCAGGGTAAATCGGAGCTTTGCTTTCCCTGGACACTCCAAGGGCAAAGTTAGTGGCAGGAGCTGAGCCCTGCTGAGTAAAGAGATAAGACGGCCACATCTATCACTCCTGAGGTCAGGGAAACCTCCCCAGCTGCACATACACAGGAAGGCTCCTCGGGGGTCAAAAAGGGAGGGGGCACCATCCCATAATAAGTGTTGTCAAACCTCCCACAGGCCTCTGTGCTGGAATCCATCTTGGCAAAAAGACGCGCACGCGTATTGGGAGGGTCCTAGGGCAGGTCAGGTGTGGAAAAGAAACGAGATAATTGGCCAAAGGGAAACAATGACGCGGAAGGACTGCCGCTATGTAAATGATTTAACCGCCTCTTTACTGCACTCCTCCTCATTAGGGAGGACGCCCATACTCTTTCTCTCCAGGTGTGTATTTGTGCCTTGCTTCTGTCTTAAATAAACTGTTTCTCTGTGTGCTCTCCCACCTGTTGTGCTGTGTCTTCAATAATAAACTTGGTACCGGATTTTACAGTTTTTGTCTCTTTGAGAAATTCATTTTTCAAACGGGGCAAGAGCCAGGGGAACCTTGCTTCTAGCCTCTCGTCCCGGGTGCTCTAGCGGCTAGGATTCCTGGTTTTCATCCAGGCTACCCAGGTCCAATTCCTGGGCAGGGAACTCAGGCTTCACTTCAAGCCAGCACTCACTGCTGTCTCTCCCAGAACAAGGAGAGGAATCAGGGCAATTGAGTAGTCAGCCCCTCCCTGAGACACAGGATGGGATTTCTGACAAGTAGACTCTTCACTGCATCGAGGACGTCACTAACCCTCGTATGAGGGAGAGGGCAAGGAAGCACTGACAGATGTTTCAAAGAAGCAAATGGTAGAAGCTCAGTCAGTCAAGGGTGGGGAAAAGGCACATAATATCAGGGAGGTGCTTTATCCTAGTTTTTCTCAACTCAAGCAGAACATTCTCAGAGAGCCTCACTTGATTCCACAATTCTCTGCATCTATGACCGGCCTGGCAGCCTCATCCATGTCCTTAGCCAAATGCTGCCAGGACCTGCCACTTCCACCCCTTCAACGGCCCAGTCCAGACGCGTCTGCATTCGCGTTTACCTAGTCTCACCTCTGCTTCCACAGCAGCATACTCTGTGGCCCACGGTTCTCAGCTGCACTGGGCACGGAGGATACAGCAGCGTGGCTTTCCTGGACAACTGGGGCTGTCCCTGCACCAACCATGTGGGATGGCTGCTGCTTCAGTGGCCATGCTCCTGGCTCCTATCCTACAGTGCTGTGCTTAGGTTATCTGACCGAGAAACAGATGACACCTGTGTCAAAAAATGTACAAATAAAAGTAATCTAAATTTGGCCCAGTGACAGCTGGCTGGTGTGCTAACAGACTATTTACATCTAACCTTGTGTCCCTAAGACAAAACTGACTGCTGCTATCAGAACATGGTTTGAATTATATTCATCCAATCCTAGGAGGGACTCCAGGGGCCGTAGAACCCGACAATAGTGTGGCTGGTTGCAATGCTCTGTGTAGGACATTCTTTCCCATCTGCTGAGGTTGTTTTCCCTGAGAAGGCCAGATCTGGTATAGGTTGAGATGGGTTCTTCCTTGGGCACACAACAGGCCCCCGGGGATGCAATGCAAAGGTGGCAGAACTGCGGGAAGAGGAGGCTCACCTGCAAAAGTTGCAGAAGTGCAATTTGGAAGAGACTACCCGTTTTTCCGCTTATTAAAAAGTCCGATTTTTAACAGCACATTGCACGCAGCTAAAAGACCACTTTCCCAGACCTCTTTACAGGTAGGTGTGGTCCTGTGACTTAAGTTCCTGTCAGTGAGTTATTAGCAGAAGTGTTGTGTGGAACTTCTAAGAAGTCTGTTAAATTGAGAAGGAGTGAACGCTTCTTCCCTTCCTCAATTCTGTTGCCAGGAACATAGATGTGATGGCTGGAGTTCCAGGTTGCACATTTGACCACGAGGATGAAGCCCACCTAGGACTGGAAGAGCAGAGGCCTAGAGAGCTCCGAAGTATTCCTGGGGCTGCCAAGCACAATCCTCGACGACATACCTTCAGGCTGCTTTTATGTGACAGAGAACTATAATTCTATCTTATTTACACCACTATTAATTACCTAGGGTTGTTACATTATGTGCAATAGAATCCAGTCCTAACTGATGGAAGTTTCAGCATATATGAACTTTACAGAAAACTAAAATTTCGGTCTTCAGTTTTTGATGACTTTTTCTGATGACATTTAAAATGCCATTTTCAAAATGGAATTAGAATAATTTAGGAGGCAAAGGAGAGCAGCAATATCACAAAAGCAGCCATTTGTTTGGCCTTATTCTTCCCTTTTGCTCTTCTCCATCCATCATGTTTCCCTTCCAACATTTATGACGGTTAATAACCGTCTCTAAGTGGTAGAAGCTGGAATAGTGGGTATCTCGGGGGTGGGAGGGTTGCTAACTGAGGTGGGCATGAGGGGACTTATAAAGGTGCTGAAAATGGTCTCTGTCTTCATCCAGTCAAGTGGTCACACAAATGTATATATATGTTAAAAGTCATCAGCTTACCCCCAAGATTGGTACTCTTTATTGTGTACATGTTACCCTTCAATCAAAACAATTTCTAAAAACCCTCCCTAAAATTCCACACCTTTTTATGGCCATGATAGATATTATAGTCTTAGAAGTATTCTTCCTCTCCATATTTGCTATTCCAGATTTATATAATTTTGGTACTCGCTCCTTCTTCCTAACCCAATTTTGTCAGATTGGGAAAGTGCTCAGTTAGTAATCCTCTCCCCAGATGCCCTTGTAGCCAGGAGTTGTCATGAGATACAGTGTTAGCCAATGAGAACTAGGCAGAAATTGGCTGGGTAGGGCTTCTAGAAAAGCTATAATTTTCCTGATTCAAAAAGGGGTAGATTGGGTGATAATGATGTGCGGGTTCATTAACTGTAACAAATGTACCACTCTGGTGGGGAATGTCGACAATGGGGGAAACTATGCGTGTGTGGGGTGTGGGGTTTATCTCTGTACCTTCTGCTCAATTTTGCTGTGAACCTAAAACTACTGTACAAAATAAAGTCTATTTAAAAACAAGTTTTAAAAGGGATAGATCTCGCTCTCGTGTGTCTTTTGCTCTCTGTCCTGTCCCCCGCCTTGTTTTCCTGCTCAGAATATAGACGCTTCTTAAGATCATGAAGCAGAAAGCCAAAATCTAGGGATGGCGGAACAGAAAAGCTAGAAGGAGCGTGTGTTTTTGAGGGCTGCTCCTGAGCAGCTGCACCAGCCTTGGATTCCCTATTTCCTTCGTGTGACATGAGAAAAAGAAAGCTCTATGTGTTTAAGTCTCTGTTATTTGGCATTCTGGGCACATTTGACAGTCCTCAACTAAGATACAAGCTTTTTAGCTTTATGCACGGTGGCAAAGACTTCTTGAGACAGAAGGGGACTCTCAGGTGCTAATTCACTGCGGCTTCGGGCCGTGGTATCACAAGGGCCCAAGGCAAAAAAAAAAAAAAAGGAGGACCCTGAAGACACCTGCTAAACTAAGAAGACTTCATTTGCATGGTCCCATCCTACCTTCTCTTGATAAGTATTCACTGCTCACTATGGGACCTGAATTCTTCTAACGATGGAAGGAGCTGGCAGAGGATCTTGGTTCATCTAAACTTTTCTGAGAGCCAGTAGTAAAGTATTATATCAACTACTTCACTGTTTCTCAATCTATTTTCAACCAACTCCCACTTTTGATCAACACAAACTGTACTTTCTATAGACTGCATTAAGAAAACCAGGGCTTTCCCCTCTCCTGCGAAATGCCACACGTCCTATCATTTCCCCTGCCTGCCCCCAAGGGTTCCTGCTACTCTCCCCACCCTTCTTGAGAATCAGCAGTCTAACTTAAGTTACCTAAGATTCTGTAAACTGCAGTTACCCTGGTAAACTCCAGTGATGCCACAACTACTAGCGGAAGATGACTTGCATATGTGACAGAAGCAGGTTAAGGGAAGAAAGCAGAGGGAAGGTTGGGCTGAGAAGAGGAACACAGAGCATTCAGTTTTGCCCTGAGTTGGCACAGCTTTTGCAGGATCAGCCAGCACCTGACTGCAAGCACTTCTAGCTTTACTAAGAGGACCTGTCCCACTTCTACTTCCAAAGACTCTCCTGCCTCTCCTTTTTGACTCAGGGTCAACACTGAAAGGCAATCCAAGGTGACAGCCAGAGGCCTTCTGCTCTTTTCCAAGGGTAGCGTGAGCCCATGAAAGCTACCCAGTGGTCTGGGCTGGAAGCTGTGGGTAGCCAAGGGGACGGGAAGTGGGGGACTTTTTAATCCAATTCTTGCTCTGAAGGTCAGCTCTGCAGGGACAGCAGTGGAGAAGAGGGATCAGGCAGGAAAGAAAAGGTCAAACAACCTCTTCAAGATGCCAGGAATAAAGGAACAGCCTTCTCCCAAGTTCTTATTTCTATTTCACAATTTATATCCAGGACCTTATAAACATTCTTGCTCATAAATGCTAAATGACACAGCAAATTTAGTAGAGAGCAACAGTAAACGGTGTCTCCCCTCTATTCCCTGTGTATCCAAAATATTTAGAGACAGGGAGGGACCAATGTAAGATCACAGCATCTGGGATCTGAGGTTACAGCAGGAACGAGAACATCTGAAAGGCTGAGAGATGCCTGTGGATCCTAGGAAACTAGGGATGAAGGTCATTCCTTCATGGTTTCAGGGAAAGAGCGAGGGCCACCGGCAGGAAGGCTGGAGACCGTGCAGACATTCCTTGTGGGACGCAGATGACATGACCTTACACCCTTGCCTGCGCCCTTGTGTCCTGTGTGGGATTTCCAGGACCCCTGGGGGATGCCAGGGAAACTGGTTCTAACCTGGACCCTCCCAGTACAGTGTGGAGTACAGCGCAGTGGTGACCACTGTGGACCCCAGGGCCAGACTGCCTGGGTCCCAAGTTTAGAATTCAGCTCTTCTATTTACCAGCTGTGTGACTTCAGGCAAATTACTTAACCTCTTTATATCTCCGTTTTCTCATCTGTAAAATGGGGATGAGTATGCCAACCTCACAGAAGCGTTGAAAGATTAAATGAGTTCGTCTTTGCAAAACTCTTAGTGCAGTGCCTGGTACATAGTATCATTTGAATGGGCAATAAATGTTGGCTGGTTTCCTATGTCTGCTGTAACAGATTGTCACAAACTGGGTGGCTTAACAGAAGTGCATTCTCTCACAGTTCTGGAGGCTAAAAGTCCAAAACGAGTTATCACTGGGCTGACGAAAACACATTCTCTGCCCCTTCCAGCTCCTGGGGGCTGCTGACATTCCTTGGCTTATGGCCACATTGCTCCAATCTCTACCTCTGTGATCACACTGCCTTCTCCTCTTCTGTCTGAAATCTCCTTGTGCCTCCTTCTTATAAGAACATTTGTGATGTTTAAGACCCACCCAGGTAATCTAGGATAATCTATCATAATACTCTTTTTTGTTTGTTTGTTTTTTGCGGGTACGCGGGCCTCTCACTGTTGCGGCCTCTCCCGCTGCGGAGCACAGGCTCCGGACGCGCAGGCTCAGCGGCCACGGCTCACGGGCCCGGCCGCTCCGCGGCATGTGGGATCCTCCCGGACCGGGGCACGAGCCCGCGTCCCCTGCCTCGGCAGGCGGACTCTCGACCACTGCGCCACCAGGGAAGCCCGATCATAATTCTCTTAATCACACCTGTAAAATCGTTTTTTTTAATTTTTTGCCATGTAATGTAACATTCACAGGCTCCAGGGATTAGGATGTGGTTATCTCTTGGAGGGACCATTATTCCACCACCACAGCTGGTATAATACTATTGGCCAAGAGTCCAGTCTGATAACGGTAAGCAGGTGGACGGACAGTGAAGGAGGGAGGGGTCTCTGCAGAGGAAGGTTGGGGTATGGTTACCAGCAGTGCATGGCAAAAACCCATGATGCCCACTACAGAGGCCAACAGAGACAGGGTCTGAAGGGTACTCCTAAGATGCTAGTACTGACCTGTTCCTTATTTCTCTTCTTCAGTACTGCACCTGCACTGGAGATGGCTGCAGAGGTGGAGGACACCACTATTGGGATGACAGAGAAAGCCTGGACAAGTGGTGGCTAAAACAAGAGAATGCAAGTGGGGAAGGGCATAAACTGTCACCTTCATACTACCATAAGGCCACTCCAGGGGCTCAAAACGCGTCATACGCACATGCAAGTAGGCTGAACTGCACTGGCATAAGGGAGCAACAAAATCTAAAGTCCATTTGGATGTACTGGTCTAGAATCATCTTCCCTCTAATTCCCCAGGAGAGTTCCATTCTCTCTGGCATTCTGAAGTTCTTCATTTACTGTTATTTATTTAAAGTTATGTACCCCAAATCGCAACGGATCCTCTCTATTTCCACTGCTACATTCTCCTGAATCCATGCCGTCATCAACCCTCCCTAGATGACTGCAGTGAACGTCTATTTGATCGCTCTGCTTCCAACTTCATTCCCCTGAAGACCATGCTTCACACAGAGCTGGCGTGAGCTTCTCAACTCTCAACCGTCCCTCTCCTCTTACGGCCCGTCAGTGACTTCACGCAGCTTATGAATGGAACCCCAGCTCCTTTCTGTCATCAGGAGGGCCCTGCGTGGTCTCACCCCGGCCCACCACGCTCCAATCACACTGGCATTTCTGTTCCCCCCACGTGCAAAGGTGCTTGCTGCCTGGCACTCGCTGCTTCCTCCACCCAGACCACTCTTCTTCCAGGACCTGACACAGTCCCTTCACCAAATTCAGCTCAACCTCTCAGATGTCAGTTCAGCTCAGCAGTACCTCTCTGACCCCCGGCACACCACGGCCACTCTCCCTGTCATCACTCTGCTTCATTTCCTTCATAACGTCTGTCACTGTGCAATCACTCCTCTGTTCCTATTTGCTTGTTATTACTTATCTCCCTCCACTAGAATGTATCTTTGTTTCCTCAGGTGTGTGTTTCAAAAGTCAGAGAGGGAGAAATAGCGAGAAAAGAACAAGGGTGGCTAGGAGGTTGGGCCCAGCTCTCCCGAATCCCTGCCGCTTTCCGAAGTTAGATGGCATTCCTGTGCCCTAAGCCTCTTCTACCGGGTGGCTCGCTCTCTACGAAGCTGTCCAGCAGGCTTGGGTGGAGGGACCACTTCTACTTATGCGCATCCATTACGTGTGGAGCACTGGCTTGTATGCTTCATATACGCTATCTCAGGGACTCCTCACAGAAGTCTTGGGATGTAAGTATTCCCATACTCACTTGACTGAGAAAGAAACTAAAGTTCAGAAAATTGATCTGCCTCAAGGTCACAAGGGAGGGATTTGTATTTGAGCCCACATCTGCATGACTCTGAATCCCACGCTATTTCCACCCCAACAAGACATAGGCTAGGAGAAAGCAATCTGTTTCGACCGGGAGGGCAAAAGACATCTGTTGGGGGCAGAGGGCAGGAAACTATACAGAAAGAGGAAAATTGAAGAATAAAAGGAAGCATAAAACCTCTTTTCTGAGATTGAGTAGAATTACAGAAGAAATCACCTAGAAAAGAGAAGAAGATGAGATAATCTGACTTGGGAAATGGGGGAATAAAATGTTTGGGATTGAAAAAAAATTCAGAAACTAAGGACAGAAAATCTGAGTTTGGAAATCAGAGTGGGGATCTCTTGGTGGGGTGGGGGGGGGGGAGAACAAAGATGCCGGCACCCTTTCCACTGGGTTCGAGAGGAGACAGCGCTCGATTACTGATCTTCTCCTCTCTGGTCACGTGACTAGTGCTGGTATAAAAGCTTTCTACCAGCCAGGTTCCTTACAATTTTTTCCTGTGTGAAATGGGCGGTCGCAGCGGCTAAAGCTCTGTTCCTCTTTTCCACAAGCTTTCAGACTTTCCTTCAGGACTAATCCCAAGAAGCCCTCTATCCGGAAACAAAGGCAAGACAAGGCAGCTGGCTTAGTACTTGCACTCTGGGAAGCGATGCCGGGATCGGAACTGGAGGGAGATGGGTTGGGGCTGGGGGCCAGGGGTGGGGCTGGCGCTGGATGAAATCTGTCGGAAACTGAATGCAAGGATCACATCCAGAAATGGGAGCCGGTGGGGGGGCAAGGAATCGCGGGCCAGGCCCTAGGACGGGAGAGAGGACGGAGGGCCCAGACTGTGTGTGGGTAGTGAGCGCTACAAACCAAACAGAAACCGTTACCTCATTAAGAAGAGTTCCTCTGTTTGTGGTCGAAACACCCAGCTCCTGAGCCAGTTACTGCCCATGTGCTTTTCTGAATATCCTCTAAAGTCTTTGGAGGGGCAAGCCCCAGAGGACAGCGCTGGCTCACCCTTCCTCCCCGAGGCCCCTCCCTACTTCCCCTTTTCAGTATAGTCCTTTTCAGTATAGTCCCAGAATTGGACAGGGGAGGGAAAGGTGGAGGAGAATTTGTGTTCTGCAGAAAGGAGAAGGAAAAGAGGTAGGGAGATGGATTGGGGGCTGGGCACCTGCTTCCTGGGCGTGTGGCAGGGTCCTGAGAAGGAAGGAGCACTGGGTCGCGGGGCCTGGGTTTTCACAGCCCGAGCTCTCCTGAGAGACATTGTCCAGCTCCCTCCTTGCTGTAGCAAGGTTTGCCTTTTCTCTCTGCAGGTCTCTGGCTGAGGAAAGGCCTTAAGGAAAGCCGGAAACTGATTAATACTAACTTCCTGTATCTGTGACAAGAGAAGGAGAAAGGCTAGGAAAACCGGAGGGGAATTCCCTTGGGAAGCCAAGGGTTGGCCTCCCCCAGAGACGCACGATGGCAAACATAATAGCTACTGCTTAATATCCGGCCCCAGGCAAAGTCAACAATTGCTCTGAGCAGTTCTGGCAGGTGGTGCGTGCAGTGGGGGGAGCAGAAAGCCCTGGCCTGGGAAAGGGAGAGTGCCTGGGAGGATGTCCACAGACTGAGCCCGACCAGGGTCTGCAGGCTGTGAGGTGGTCCTCCTGACACTGCCCTTTTTCATCCTCTTCCAGAACAGTCATGCCCACCTTGGAAAACTCCTTGATCCTCACAGCCTACATCATGATCTTTCTCACGGGTCTCCCTGCCAACCTCCTGGCGCTGCGGGCCTTTGTGGGGCGCGTCCGCCAGCCGCACCCCGCGCCCATCCACATCCTCCTGCTCAGCCTGACACTGGCGGACCTCCTGCTGCTTCTGCTGCTGCCTTTCAAGATGGCGGAGGCCGCGTCTGACTTCCTCTGGCACCTGCCTGAGCTACTCTGTGCTGTCACGGGTTTTGGCTTCTACAGTAGCATCTACTGCAGCGTGTGGCTCCTGGCGGCCATCAGCATCGAGCGCTACCTGGGAGTGGCTTTCCCCGTGCGGTACAAGCTGTCCCGCCGGCCTGTGTATGGAGTGATTGCTGCTCTGGTCTCCTGGATCCTGTCCTTTGGTCATTGCACCATAGTGATCATCACCCAGTACTTAAACTCAACCCAGAGGCTCACAAACGGGAGTAGCATAATCTGCTACGAGAACTTCACGGCAGAGCAGCTGGAGGTGGTGATTCCCGTGCGGCTGGAGCTGTTCCTTGTCCTCTTCCTCATCCCCATGGCGGTCACCATCTTCTGCTACTGGCGCTTTGTGTGGGTCATGCTCACCCAGCCCCACGTGGGGGCCCAGAGGCGGCGCCGAGCCGTGGGGCTGGCTGTGGTGACCCTCCTTAATTTCCTGGTGTGCTTTGGGCCATACAACGTATCCCACCTGGTGGGGTTCCACACGAAGGTGAGCCCCAAGTGGCGGGCAGAAGCCGTGGTATTGAGCTCCCTCAACGCCAGTCTGGACCCCTTGCTTTTCTATTTCTCTTCTTCAGCCGTGCGCAGGGCCTTTGGGAAAGGGTTGCAGGCACTGCGGCATCGGGGCTCCTCCCTGCTGGGACGCAGAGGCAAAGAGACAGCAGAAGTGGCGAATGTGGACAGGGGTGTGAGTCAAACAGAGGGAGCGCCGAGTTCTGACTACACCACAGACTAAGGATGTCCCTGGGCCTTCGGAGGCACTCTGGGTTTTGTATGAAGTGAGCAGGCTGGGAGAGGGAGAACACGGGCTCCTGGCCCGGATTCAGGAATCCTCAGACCCAAACCACGACTGGGACTGTAAAAAATCTCTCTCACCAGCTCTGTATCCTTTCCTGACTGAATTTTCCTTCCCAAAGGAGCACAGCTCTAGGACGAAAGAAGAAACAGTTGGGCATGGCAGCACTAACAGACCAGAGTTTCCGAAGCAATGTAGAGAAATCAAATTCCGATTGTCCGTTGTGAGGTGGTTGGTAGCTGAAGCAGAGAGCCCTAAAACAACCTTGCCACCGGCTTTGAAACAACACCTACACACTGGTCTAGCTGTTGGTGCTAGAATGAAGTCACTGGGAAAGAGATGGGAGAGAAATTCTAAATGAGGTCAAAGAAGATGCAGGAAGGTTCTGAACCAAGGGGTTTAGGAGGGAGGACTGGGGCTTAGAGCTATAATGACCTAGGTGTGGGCAATATCCATCTGACCTGCTGCTCTTTAAGAATGATCCAGTCGTCTCCATGTGTGTACCTGTCTCCCCCAATAAACTGGGAGCCACCTGAGGTCTGGGTCTTGTCTTCTCCCTCCATGGCGCGGGTCAGAACCCAGCTTGGCAACCATCAGTTAGAGCTCAACACTGACGAGCACAGGAAAAAACCTGGCCTGGCCGATTGAAAATAAAGATTAGGGATTTCCCTGGCAGTCCAGTGGTTAAGACTCTGTGCTTCCACTGCAGGGGGCATGGGTTCCATCCCTGGCTGGGGAACTAAGATCTTGCGTGCTGTGTGGCATGACCAAAAAAAAAAAAAAAAAAGAATTAAAATAAAGTCTATAAAACTCTGAAGAGAGCGTCCACAATTTTTGTAATATTTCTGCAAGCACAAGGAGAGCAAAAATAGGATGGAGAGCTACACTCAGCAGTGAAGGGGGAGGACGGTGCATCTGAAAGCACAGAAATATGTTAAAGGTGCAATAAGAGTGGAGGGATGGATTCCTGTTTAGATTGATGAATAGAGAGATTGGACTCAGAAAGAGGATTGAGGCGAGTCCCGGCTCAAAGTTATTGGTGTATCACAGAGGCTTAAAACATGTTATTCTCCAGCTTAGAAACCTGCAGAGTTTTCCTTTCATCAGAAATTTTCCTCTCAGGAACTCATATCTTATCATCCCATTGCCTGCTCTGTATCCTCTCTCCCTTCCCAATTCTACCTGCCTAACAGTTCTCCGCAAGAAGAACCCCTAGACTGTGCTCTCCAACACCTAATGGTTTGCAACAGAGGCTGTACATCGGAATAACACGTAGAGGTATAAAAATAACACAAAGAGCCACCTCAGATCTACTGACTTGGAATCTCTGGGGGTGGGGCTGCAGCAGGTGAGATTTAAAAAGCTTCCCAGGTGATTATGAAGGGCAGCTCAGGTCAGGAACCGCTGGCCTAGCTCAGGGGCCCAAGAAATTATCCTTCAGAGACCTTTTCCTGCATCTAAGTCCCCCTCACCTCAACCCCGTACTGCCTCATCTTCAGATTGTTTGCTTTTTCCCCTCTTATGAAACCCTACTCAGCATTCACTTTCTTCGGAAAGACTTTCCTTATTACTCCCACTGAACTGGGAGCTCATTTTCTGTGTTTCTTCCTCAACACAACACCAGACTGGTGTCATAAGAGCTCTGATTTCAGTGTTGATTCCGCTTACCAGTGGGATGACCTCGAGCAAGTCGCAACCTCCAAGCCACAGTTTCCAAAGCATCATAATGAGGATACCATATGCCTCTCAGGGTTATTCTGAGGAGTCAAATGAGACTGCATAGATAAAACTGCTGAGAAACTATACAGTGTTATTTAGCTCTAAGATACCAACCTGTGTGAAACAAAGGTGTTCTCCCACTTAAAAGAGACATGGCAAGTAGAATATTTAAAATGACGGAAATAATATATAGTCAACTATATAGGATGGTTTGACGGTAACGTGTAAGAAAAAAATCTGGGATTTTCAGCTGACTGTAGGCTTCCTATGCATATGTGATATATTACACCTTCCAAAAAAAAAAAAAAAGAGCTGATTTGATTTTGGGTGGCATTAAAAGAAACTGAGTCTAAACAAGTTGATGACACAACCACTCCACTGAGATCTAATCAGTAACACACGGAGTACTATGCAGCACATTTTTAAAAAGTAAATTAACCCAAGGAACCAAGCCCAGAAAAATGAACCAAAATGCTTTGGAGATTTAAAACATAATAATAATAAAAATACACATTAAATGCCAGGCACTGTTCTACAGAAGGAGCCTGAGACAATTAAGGGAACTTTCCAAGGTCAGTAGTGAGAAGAAATTTGAATCCAGGTCTTCCAGACTCTGAAGTGCCTGGTTTTTTCACCAACATATGAGAAACAAGCAAGAGAATGCTGAATATGTGGCTGGACCAAGATTAGGTTCATTTTATAGAAGATGTATTCTCTGTAGCCCCACAAAGAACAAAGATCACGGGCAAAAGATGCAGGGAGTTACATCTTTAAACAGCCAGGGTAATCACTTAACCAAGGTAATCACTCCCCAGTCTCCAGGAATTTTGAAGTAGAAGACACTCATCTTAGAACATAGAGGAAACTCACACATCTGATAAGGGCTGAACCAGTTACCTACCAGACTCCTTCCAACTCAGAGATTCCCAGGGTTTTAGGGACACGGCCGCTCTTGCTAAAAAGTGCAAGAAAATTTCTGGACCTGGTCTGAGACTTTCAGGGTGAAGTTTTAGCTACTCACTAACAAGTATTTGATCTCCATCAAGTCATTTGATACATAGCCCATCTCTTTACTGGGAAATTAGTAATTCATTTGTTCACCAAATATGTACTGATTTTTATCTAATTATATATTTACTACAAGCCAGATCGTTTTCTAGGGGCTGGGGATGCAGAGCATATAAGAGACAAGGTACCTGCCCTCTTGGGGCTTCCATTCTAGTGGAAAAAAAATAGTTAATAAGCAAGTAAACAAGCAACAAGAATTTTGAAGAATTTCAGAATGTGGCAAATGGTTTTTACAAATGGACCAAAATAGGGATATGGGAGAAAGTATAATGAGGGATTGAGAGGGTTTAGAAGATTCTGCGGAGTCAGTGCTCGTCAGCTGAGACCTGAACAATGAGAAGGAGTTGCCATTGACTATTTCACTTCCCCTTTCTGGAAAAGATGCTGTTGTGTCCCTTCCTCAGAAATTCTCAACTGACCACATAGCCCATGCGAAGAGCGTTCTAGAAAGAGTAACCACAGGTGCAAAAGCCCTAAGGAGGCAGAAAACCTTAGCATCTCAGAGGCAGAGAGATGCTGCCCCCATCTCAGTGTGGGGACAGAGCAGTGGTCTGCAAACTCAGGCATCTAGTAGAACCACAGGGGGCAGTTGCTGAAGCATAGATTACAGTCTTCCCTCCCCACAGTTTCAGAATCAGTAGGTCTGGGACAGGGCCCAAGAGTTTGTATTTCTAACAGTCTCAGGTGAAGTTGATGCTGGGATATTGTGAAATGGGGAGAGAGTGAAAGAGGAAGTCAAGGAAGTCGGGGGGACCGGACGACGCTAAGTGTTTTAGGCCCCAGATAGAAGTATGAGTTTATTGCCAGAGCTTTTGAAGCTATTCAAGGGTTTTAAGCAAGACAGTGAAATGATCTGATTTCCGTTTTAAGATGATCCCTCTGGTACCTGTGCTTTACCACTGGAGATGGCTGTAGGATCAAGTAGATAATATATACAACAGAGTTAAGAACCATAAAGTATTCTAGCAAACACGGAGGGCTGTCATCAGGCTGGGAGCTCCCTGAAAGTGGGACTGTTTCCTCTTTCGTTAGAATTGGCCGTCCAAGAACCAAGGAGGAGGAGGCCTTTGATAAATAGAGGTCCCCGGTGTATGCTGGTTCTTTGGATGAGGGCACAGGGGGCGGGGGTTGGAGGGTAGCAAAGGCCCTGATTTGCAGTACTTGCCAATTTCTGTGGCACACACACTCCTTCCAGGGCCAGTTTCTGCCAATGTGAAGACACTTGAACGTGGGTCTGGCAAGCGATGCTAATAATTAGCTCTTGCAAGCCAGCTCAAGCACGTCACTGGATGCACCGCTCAGCACACGTGCTCAGGTGGCAGACTGGCCCCATCCTACTTGAGAAAACGTTCTCTCTCCCTGGCTACAGATCACACAAGGCTCTGGCGCAGAACTCTCAACACGATAAACACTAGCTAAATGTGGCTGGCTGGGCCTGATCCAAGAGCATCCGGGTGGCTGCTTAGATTGCGGGGCTCCTCTGAATCCCCTGCGGGATGACAGATGGGTAAACAGAAATATTAGTGCCTGGTTAATGAATAACACAGACAGCAGCCTACAGCCGCTACCAGGAAACAGGGGTAGAGGGAGCTGGCTGAGACTGACCTGGGGGCCCGACCAGCAGGAAAGGGGAAACTGGCATTGACTATTTCACTTCCGCTTTCTGGAAGAGACGCTGTTGTGTCCCTTCCCCAGAAATTCTCAACTGACCACACAGCCAGAGCTTACATGTAGTGTGGTTTTGTGGGGATCGCTGCAGTTAGAGAAAGCAGGCATGGGTGGGCCCGGAGACAGTCTAAAGGTAACTACACGGCCAAGGTTGCAACTCCACTCCCTTTAACTCACCTACCCCTTACCTTCAGGTTTCTGTTAGTTCTCTCTCTCTCTCTCTCTTTTCAGCTTTCTCTACCTGCTGTGGTTAAATACTTTTGCCCTGTTTTTTTCCTTTTCGTTATTTTTCTCTAGTCACCGGAAATGAGGACATTTCTCATCTACAAGTTGCACATTCAACCAGGAAATTGGGACAAAGGTCTCTAAGCCCTCAGATGCGGTAGTCCAGTAACCTACTCGGCAAAGTTTCCAATGTCTGATAAGGGAGAGGATGTGAAGGGGTGGGGAACCAAGGCAGGCTGTGGTCAGCTGTCCACCAGCAGCTCACCCAAGGAGGGGCGAGCCTCAGCTCTATCCTAACCTCAGGCTCCCTCTCCCCAAACATTGTCCCCTGCTGTCTGTCAGCCTAAGCTGCAACAGCCTCTAGGAAACAGTGTTAGGAAAGTAAACATACTGCTCCCAAATCCAGATGTTTTCAGTAAAAAGCCCACACTCATGTACAGCAGGCTCGAGTTTCTAAAGTGCCACGTCAGACATCACGTCATCATACGCGGGCATTCATTCATCCACAAAGGTATATGGAGGCCTACTACGCATCAGGCCCTGTTCCAGGTGCTAAAGACGTGGCAGTGAACAAGGACAAGACCCTGCTCTCATGCAGCTCACATTCCAGTGGGAGAGGAAGACAGGGAGTCAATAAACAGACACTCTGAGAAGACGCTAACGACTGTGAAGACAGTAAGACAGAGTCGGGGCAGGGGATGACTTTGAGGAATGAATGAGTGGCTTGGGAAGGCCACTGGAAGGTGCCCTTTGAGCTGAGGCCAGAATGACAAGAAGGAATCACGCAAGCCAAGAACTGGGGGGGGAAATGTTCCGAGCAAAGGGTTCAAGGCAAGTGCAAGGCTTGAACGAGATGAATTTGCACAAGGACCAGAAAGGCCAGGGTGACTGGGCCTGAGTGATGGCTGGAAGATAGGCGAGCATCAGATAATAGCGGCGTCTTGAGGTTTCCGATAGGAAGCACAGCACATTATCTTCTCCCTGCTTAACAACACGGAAAACTGAGGCTCAGAGCTGTCAAGTGACATGGGCCAACCCTCATCAATACGGTCTTCTGACCCCTGGTGCGGACCCCAGACTCCCTCTCAAAACTAGATAGACGGGCACGCTCGCTCTCTCAATCGGTTACCTCACTGCAGAAGAGAAAGGAGGAAAGGAAACATGATTCATGTGGTGTGCAGTAGTTTGGTACAGGACGCTGGGGAGGGAGGTGGAGACTGGCAGCTGAGACTCCGAGGAAAGAAAGGAAGCAGAGGTGGAACAAGACACCTGAGTACCCAGGGCAGAGACCAGCATGGGAAGCCAGGTTCTTGGGAAGGAGTGGTGGCTGGCGAGAGGCAGGATGCCTGGGCTCTGAGACAGCCTGGGTGGGAGGCCGCGGCGGTAACCAGGAGCCATCCCATGCCGCCTGCAACAGAAATGGCGGTGTGAGGACAGAGTTGTGGAACCCTGGGGAATCTTCAGAAGTCTCTATTCTGAAGATTCTCAACTGCACTGAGATCTGGCTTCACTGAGGAGCTTCTAAAAATGCCAGTGCATTTGGGCACTTTATTTTGTTACAGCTCCCAGGTGTTGGGGAGCTTAGAGGGCTGAGAATCACCGTATCTAGACCTTCTCCTCCACTGGACTAACGACAAGGGTTTCCAGGAGGCAGCAGTCACAGTAACTGGGACTGAATCCTGGCTTACACTGTGCAACTCAACTTCTCTGTGCTTTAGTTTTCTGACAAAAAAAAAAAAAAAAAAAAGGGCTAACGCATCTTCATGCTATAGGATTAAGTGAGTTTAATGCTATACATACAAAACACTTAGAACAGTATCTCACACCCTATAGATATTTATACATGGCAGTATTTTAAAAATGTAATTCTATTTTTCTGCATAGAGGCCTCCAATTGCTGCTCATGCGTGGCTCTCAGAATAAAACTCAAGGTGTCCCCATGGCCAGCAAGGCCCTGCCTGATCTGACACTTGTCCATCTGCCAAAGCTCATCTGCCCCCAACTCCTGCCCGGCACCCCATCCTTCTCACTTTATTCTTCCTTTGTACTTTCAACAACTTGCTAAGATCTTGCCCTCTGATCCTTTGTATTTACTGCCCCCTTTTCTTGGACCCTTTTCTTCTAGATTCTCACATGGCTGAGTCCTCATCTTTCAGGCTGCCTGTGACTTAAATTTCATTTGCTCATGGGGCTTTCTCCTCAGCCCAGTCCAAAACTGCCTCCCTCTGATATACTCACTCACATTATCCTGAGTTACTGACTTTACTGCATTTATCACTGTCTGATATCATCTATTTTTTGGTCCTACTTGTTATTTTTATAAAAGGTATACATGCACACTGTTTAATGAGTCAAATAGTTTGCTGTGAAAAACAACATCGCTCACCCTCTTGCCCCACCACAAACATTTACCCCTTCCTGGAGGGAACTGCTTTCACCTTTTTTCAACTGAATATTTATCCCTCATGTCTGTAAGGAACTTACTTATTTTACTAAACTCTCTCATTTTTCAATATAAGGTTTTATCTGTGAACTTACCCCAGTGTCAGATGTGGATTTGGCTCTCCCCAATACATAAACACACATGCACCCTTCCCACTCTGTATATTCATAATATACTTACATCATAATTGTGTTAGAATAATACTCAATGTTTACATTATTGTGACTATGTAAATAATGGAGCTCTATAGTAAACTATGATTACTTTTATACCCTGCACAACTTTCCCCCCACCCCAGAATTAATAGTTGCCTTATTTTTCATATCCTCAGTTTTTTACATACTTATCATTGATTTCACCCAAACTCTTTGCCAATTGTCTTATCTCCTCTCAAGACCTTCAGAGTTATTAGTAGGAGAGAGATTCATCTTCTTGAAGAGACCTCTCCAAGAACTTTCTGACCTGTTCCAGTCTTGACTGGTGATGGTTTACGCCAGGTGTACAGCTGACCCCTGGACGTTTTTAAATTGAGACGTCTTTTGCTTCTCTGCTCTTGTTTCTCTCCCCTTGTTTATGTCCTCTAACAGCTTCTCTAGAAAGTAATAAATGTCTTGAGACTCTGCATGTCAGAAAATGTCTTCATTCTACCTTCATGCTTAATTGATATGGGTTACGTGTGGAATTCTAGATGGGAAATCGTTTTCCTTCAGAATTTTCAAGACATTGCCATATTGCCACCTAGCTCCCAGTCTTGTTGAAAGCTCCCAAGACATTCTGATTCCTGATTCCTTGTTTATGGTCTATCTTTTTCTTAGTGCAAACTTGTAGGGTCCTTTACCTTTCTCACAAGTATTCTAAAATTTCATCCATTGCACTACGCACTGGGACTCTTTCAATCTGCAAGACAGTATCCTTCAGCTTGGGGATATTCTCTTAAAACATTTTGTGATTATCTCCTTGCCTTCATTTTCTCTCTTTTCTCTTTCTAGAACTCCTGTTACTTGGGGGACATTGGACCTCCTAGCCTGACCCACTAATTTTTCCTTCTCTACCATATTCCATCACTTCATCTTTTTGCTCTACTTTCTGTGAGATTTCCTCACGTTTATCTTTCAGCCCTTCTGTTTAATTTTTCCTTTTTGCTATCACTTTTCATATCCACGTACTCTCTTTTATTCTTGACTTTGTTTCATGGTTATAATATCCGCTCTGATCTCTTTAAGGAATTTTCATCTCCCTGTTCCAAGTTACCTTTTTAGGTACTGGCTTCTACTTTTTTTTTTTTTTTTTGGCTGTAGTGGGTCTCTGCCTTGGTGCGCAGGTTCCTCGCCACAGTGCATGGGCTTTTCTCTAGTTGTGGTGCGTAGGCTTAGTTGCCCTGCAGCATGTGGGATCTTACTTCCCCCACCAGGGATCAAACCTGCGTCCCCTGCATTGGAAGGTGGATTCCTAACCACTGGACCATCAGGGAAGTCCCCTGGCCTCTGTTCTTTAGGTCGGAAGTTGTCATCAGACATCTGGGAATCCTTGATTGTCTGCTCATCTTGAAAAGAAGGAAGGAGACTAATATTTTTTTGAGATATATGCAAAGTATATAAAAATAATATGACATGGTGTCTAGGGTTTGCTTTAAAGTCAGAAAAGGGAAAAAGAGGAATGAAAATATGGCAAAATCTCCATAAATATTGAATCTGGGTGATGGATAAAATTCTATTGTACTATTCCATCTGCTTTTTTCTTTTTTTTTTTTTGGCGGTACGCGGGCCTCTCACTGTTGTGGCCTCTCCTGTTGCGGAGCACAGGCTCCGGACGCACAGGTTCAGAGCCATGGCTCATGGGCCCAGCCGCCCCACTCTGTGGGATCTTCCCGGAATGGGACACGAACCCGCATCCACTGCATCGGCAGGCAGACTCTCAATCACTGCACCACCAGGGAAGCCCTCCATCTGCTTTTTATCATATTTGAAAATGTTCACATAAAAATATGGTTGTTGGCAGAATTAAGTTCCTTGAGGGCTTCTGAACTGAGGGCCTCAGCTCCTTGCTGGCTATGGGCTGGAGGCCTCTCTCAGTTCCTTACCATGTGGGCCTCTCTGCAGGGCAGCTGGCTTCCACCAGAGCAAGCAAGCAAGAAAGCAAAAGACAACAAGAAGGAAGGCAGTCTTTTTAAAAACCTAATCTTCAAAGTGATCTTCCATCATTTTTTCACAGCCCATTTTTTTTTTTTTGGCCACACATTGCCCCTTGCAGGATCTTAGTTCCGTGACCAGGGATCAAACTCAGGTCCATGGCAGTGAAAGCACCAAGTCTTAACCACTGGACCACTAGGGAATTCCCACTCCGCCCATTTTGAAAGGGGGAGTGAATTATACAAGTGGGTGAATACAAGGAGGTGGGATCACTGGGGCTGTCTTGAAGGCTGCCTTCCATAGGTATTAAATAATGAATGGGAGCTGTGAGCACGTGAGTTAGGCTTCAGCTGGGTCATTTAGTTGGGGAACCTCCCATGTCAATGCTTAGGGGTTTTCCTCTTGGGCTGATCAAAGTTCCCAGAAAAGATTCTTCTAATCTCTTGCCTGGAAGGTGAAAGTTGGACTGCCAGAAATTTAGGAGCCGCATGGAAAAGACAGCTGGAAGTTCTCAACATGTAGCATTCCTTTAATCTCTGATGCACATTACATTGCTCCCTCTTCCTAGTGTGTCTGGTGTCCCACATTCCAAAAACCCTCTGTGTTCTCCCCTCCAGAGAATAAAACTCCAGTCTTTTCCTGGGTGAGGGGCAGTTGCCTTGCATCAGGAAACTGGGGAAGAGATCTGGGGGTTCTTTTCGAATAAACTTTCAACCACTCTCCCTTATGTTAGCTTGCACTTCACCCCCGTTTCCAGAGGTACCTCTTGCCACCAGTTCATGAGCTCTCTGTGGGCCCTCTAGTAGAAGCTTGGTTGAGTCTTGGCTTTTCCTACTACTGGCTTGAGATTCAACTTTCATAGGTCTGCCAAGTCAGTTACCAGTTACCACTCATTCATGTGCTTCCAAAATTTTGGTGGCATCGTATCCTCTTTTCTTCTCCCCGTCCTCATGGGCCTAGTGCCTTTCAAAAAGATCTCTTTACTGTCATTATGGTGTGATTTCAGAAGGGACCCAAAGGAGACACGGGTATTCAATCTACCATCGTTAGCCTCAAGTATTTCTTCTTTATTATTGTTATTTGTTTGTTTACTTGTTTATTGACTGTCTTCCCCTCTTGAATGTGGGTTCCAGGATAACCTGTCTTTTTTGTTCACCTGTGCATCCCCAGCACCCAGAACCATCCATGACACAGGCAGGTGTTCAACAAATGACTGAATCAATCTGCCGGAGAGGGAAGCTTGCTCCACACTCTCAACAAGTTGATGGCAGACCCAGGTCTCTTGACTTTCCATCTTACGCTCTTCCTGCCACAGCATGGGTGGGACATGGGTGATTTTGTGGACTGATGATACCTAACAGGCTATAAGATGCTTTACATGTTACAAAGTGGTTTCGGACTCTTATCTCATTTGATCCTGACAACAGCCCATGGGCCAGATAGGAAACAAATTATTATTGGCCCTAATACAGTTATGACCCTTGCCAAGACCTGTCCTGCGCCAAAGAAATCACCAACCTTGTTCCTGACCTTTCGTCCCATGCCACTGTCATTTGTCTGACCCCTCCCATGACTTCCTCTGCAAATAAGACTTTAAAGGTTTATCATCTCTCAAGGAAATGGTCCTCAAGAGTCCAAGACAAGCTCTCTCACAAAGAGGAAAACTGGTACAGACGTGGGTAAGTAATCCAAGGACCTTTGAGCAAAGAGGATGGAAGAGGATGTCTGAGTTTTGTGACATGGTTGGAGCAGAAAAAGAAGAAAAGTAAGACTGTTTGAATTAATAGAGCATAGAGAAGAGATTGGTACTAGGAGGGGGCTTAGATCATTGAAGGAGAGGGAATAAGTCCCAGAACGAAAGAGCAGTACGTGTACGGTGGGAGAGAGGTGGGACGAAAATAACCATCTACCAAAGCCAGTAGACGCTCTCCAAAAAAGGACGGCAGTGGCGGGGGGGGGGGGGGGGGGGAAGATGAAAATAAAAAAACATATTACAATCATAAAGCCAGTTACAAAATACTCAAGACAGCAGGTTCTATAAAACGATGACATCAGTATATTGGGATCTAAGACTAGCTTGGTCTCTGGACCGTCTGAAGTCTGCCTGAGGTGCCCCAAGGAAAAGTGAAAGTAGGGGCCGTGACCCCCTTGCAGAAGACAAGGTGCAACTTCAGAAGCCCCAGCAAGTTGCAAGGGTACAGGCCACAGGGGTGAAAGGCTGTGAGGGCCCCACACTCTCCTTGCGCTACTTGATGTCCTCCCTTGGACTCTGCCTGCCACCTCCTGGGTAGACAAGGTTACTACCTGCCTCCAAATCCTGGGAGGCCCGGACACGGCAGAGGCTGTGGCCTCTGTTACTCACATGCAGCCAGGAATCTCTCAGAAGCAGAAACTTAGGGATGAGGAGTTGACAAGGGGTCCAACTCCTTAACCCTGCATCGAATCTTGATGAGTCGTGGTGTGGAAAGAGGCTCAAGACATCTTAGCTACAAAAACAGATGCAAGATCAATCGCGCGGCGATACGTGGTAACTAGACCTACGGTGGTGATCACTTTGTAGTGCATACAGATGTCAAATTATAATAGTATACACCTGAAATTTGTATACCAATTTTGCCTCAATTAAAAAAAGGGAAATTAAAACTTTCTAAAGTGAGGAAAGGAAGGAAGGAAGGAAGGAAAGAAGGAAGGAAGGAAGGAAGGATTGCAAAAGAGCATTAAAAAGATAGGAATTAAAACTTTCTAAAGTGTAAAAAAAAAAGGAAAGAAAAAAGTTGCATAAAAGCATACAGTAAACAGTATGATCCATTATGTATATAATAGTAGCAGCTAAGTGTCCGAGACCTTCATACACGCAGTCACAGTGCTAATCCCTATGCACACACTATTCCTTACTAAACCACAACGTCGGTACTGCCGTGGCCTTTCTTTTTACAGAAAGGGAACCTGAATCTTAGATTGACTGTTAATCACTTGCCCAATATCTCATGGCAAATAAAGTGGCAGCAGTAGGACTAGAACCTGGGTCTGTTGTTACTCTGGAGGCTGAGCTCTCAGCCATCGTTTTATTCTGCCTCCGGAAGAAGAGGGGAACGTGCACGCACACAGGTGTGTATGTGTGGTGGGGGGGTGGGGAGAGAGAGAGAGAGAGATCGGGAAAGGCTCTGCAGCAACCAACGGTGGTTACTTACGGAGTTAGGGGAAGGAGAGGTAGGCCAGCTCTCACCTGCTGCTTTACATAATTCTGTACTTTTGCATTTTCCCAGTGAGCACATAGTTTTCATAAGAAAAATATAAAGGCTTAGGGCTTCTCTGGTGGTGCAGTGGTTAAGGATCCGCCTGTCAGTGCAGCGGACACGGGTTCGAGCTCTGGTCTGGGAAGATCCCACATGTCGTGGAGCAACCAAGCCCACACGCCACAACTACTGAGCCTGCACTCTAGAGCCCGTGAGCCACAACTACTGACCCCGCATGCCACCACTACTGAAGCCTGCACGGCCAGAGCCCATGCTCCGCAACAAGAGAAGCCACCGCAATGAGAAGCCCGCGCACCACAATGAAGAGTAGCTGCCACTTGCCGCAACTAGAGAAAGCCTGCACGCAACAACGAAGACCCAATGCAGCCAAAAATAAATAAATAAATAAATAAAAATAAAGTTCCCTTTAAAAATATATATATATATATATACTTATTTTACCAATAAAGATGTTTTTTTAAAAAAGGCTTATTTTAAGTAATAATTCTGCCCCCAAACACACACAGAAGAAAAGTCAAATTACTCTAGCACTTAGGCCCTGTTTACTGAGCAATTACTATGTACTATGCCCAGTGCTAAGCATTTCATATTCAGGACTCACTGAATCCTCACAACTGGATCTGAAGGGAGGATATTGTTGTTAATCCCCTTTACAGAAGAAGAACCTAAGGCTCAGAGATAGGAATTGACCTTGCCAAGGTCACATAACAATGCAGGGACTCAGCTGAGGTCCGACTGGTTTCAAAGCCCTTGCTCTTAACTGCTGCAGTGTGCTAATTGTACAGGAATGATCACGATGATAATAACAGCAGTTTAAGTGCTTACCGTGTGCCAGACCTGTGCTTTCCGTGCATGATCTCATCAAACCTCCATGGCAGCCCCCATTTTACAGATGAGAAAACTGAGGCTCAGCAGAGAGTAAGTCACTTATCTGCCCTGGGTCCCCCAGCAGAACTAGAATCCAAATCACCATTCATGGCACTGGCATCCACCCAGTTGCTTAAACCAAAAACTCAGTAGTTATCCTTGACTCCTTCCTCTCTCTCTCTCCTTTTCCTCTCCATGTCTAATGCATTGGGGCCAGTTGGTTCCAGCTTCCAAAATACATACTCATTTCTCACTAACCAGCTGCAGCACCAGTGGAAGGCACTGCCATCTCTCATCTGAGCCACAGTGGAGGACTCCTCACAGATCGCCATGCTTCCATTCCTGCCTCTTGGCCCCTACGCCCTCCACTCACTACGCTGTAGTCAAAGTGATCTTTTTTCAAATCTCTTGCTGAATATCCTCTCATGCGGCCTTTCTCAGGGTCTTGGGAGAGAACTAAGCCCTGCAGAGAATGGTATGAGTGAGTGTTCACTCAGTTTTCCAAAGGATGATACTGGCTAGTACCATTCTCTTGCTAATACGATAGGAGATGACCTAATTCATGACATACAATGGATGCCTTAGAGTGTTAGGGCTTCATTCTCTGCAAGAACTGGGTGGAGATGGCTACAAAAGTTCCCTGTCACACTTCAAACATCAATGACCACAGCCTACTGGGCCCTTGTGAGCAGCCTGCCACCACACCTCCACCTCTGCAGGCTCATTTCCTACTAACTTTTTCCTGAGCACAAGAGCTCTTTTCCGTTCCTCAATTATAGAAGCTTCATTCTTACTTCAAGGCTTTTACAGAGTCTCTTCTCTCTGCCTGCAACTCCTGCTCCCAAGCCTTTTAGGGCCAGCTACTTTGTTAGTCATCCACGTCTCAGCTCAAATGTTACCAGCTCATAGAGACCTCCCTGATACCTTAATTAAAGAGACACTGCCAATTCTTGCGTTCCACTGCCCGTTTTGTTTCGTTTTCAGAGAGTATTTATCATGATCTGAAAGTGCCTTGTTCTGTGTTCACTTACCTATTGTGTGTCTCCCCAGTTAGAGCTGAGCGCCACAGGGCAGTTCAATTTTTTTCATGGCTGCATCCTCAATAAACAGCAAAAAAAAACTTTTCACGTGGAAGCAACCTGTAAAAAATGCATTTAGAGAATTTATCAGATATTTATTATGTGTCAGTCACTGGGCTAAGAGCTTTGCATTGTATCCTTCTATCAACCCTGGCACTCTCCAATGGAAATACAATGTAAGCCATTTTAAATTTTTTAATAGCTACATTAAAGAAGTAAAAAGAAACATAAAATTAACGTTAAGATATTTTATTTAACCCAACATGTTCAAAGTATATTATCTCAACATGTAATCAATTTTAAAAGATGGAAATAAGTTTGGGGCTCAAGGGGAGGAGGATTTATTCCTGGGCAGTGTCTTTGTGGGGAGGGAGCTGGACGGGGCTTCTCTCAGGTCAGGAGAGACCTTGGGAGGTTTCTCTGAGGTATATTGAGAAATGAATCAAAGCCAAGGTAAAACGTGTTACAAATATCGTGCCATGTCGCAAAGGTTTACACTGAATGAATTATACAAAAATATATCCAGGGCAATATCATGGTGCAGATGGTTTGATTTATAAGAAATAACACGGTGGCCTGGTAATGGGATACAATTTTTTTTTGGCCACACCACGTGGCGTGTGGGATTATATTAGTTCCCCGACCCGGCCCTCAGCAATGAGAACGCGGAGTCCAAACCACTGGACTGCCAGGGAATTGCCAGGACACAATTTTTAAGTTGTATGGTGAATGAGACCTTGGTTTCTCAATCCAGTCAGCCTGCCTCTGTAACTCTGAATAATCTGATTTGGAGACAATTTAGGGAGTCAAAAGTTAGTTTTCTGGTTCCTGCTTCCTTAGGGGAGGAGCCCCAGAGGTTCTGTTGGGAATTAGTGAGGAGGGCTATCGTGGCCATAAGCCTTAAGGGGGATCTGTGATCATCAGAAGTCTTGAGGGATCTTTGCATCAGGTCACCAATGCTAGATGGACGTTGATTGCTGATGTTACGCTGAGAATGAGTGATGAGGGTGCTGTATGTAGGGAGTGAGGTTTGTCGTGGTGGGGGAGGGTTTCTGGTTGAGATGATCACAGTGACCCTGTGAGGACACATTGTATCAGGAATGCAGGGAATCACACGAGAGGCGCTGGGGGATTTTAAGGTAGGGCTCCTCGCCTGTAGGAGAGGGAGTGAAAGAACGGTATTTGATTGTGCATGTAAGCTTAGGCATGGACGAGGGGATTGGTCCTTCATTCAATTCACAAGTGTTTATTGAGTGCCTACTGTGTGCCAGGCACTGTGTGCTAGGGATACAGTGGGTAGCAAAAGAGTTCCTATCTTCATAGCACTGATCTTCTTCTAGATTAGCTCTATCTAAAATATAGAATGTGAGCCGTATATGTAATTTAAAAGTTTCCAATGGCCAGATTTTGAAAAAGTAAGAAAAGACCAGTGACGTAAATTTTAATATATCTTCTGTAACCCAATATATCCAAAATGTTATTCCAGCATATAATATAAAAATACTAGTGAGATATGTATACTCTTTTTTGTAATGTCTTTAAAATCCGGCGTACATGTTTTACAGTTGCCCCATATCTCAATTAGGACGAGTCCCATTTCAACTGCTCCATAGCCACATGTGGACAGTGGATAGCTGCACTGGAGGGTACAGCTCTTGAGGACCCTAAAGATAACAAGTTAGTAGAGATGTTTCTGGTAGTGATAAATGCTATAACAGGAAATCAAGCAGAATTAGAAGATCACAAGGGCAGGTGATTCTTTAGGTAGTGTGGTCAGATTGCAAAGGTCTCAGAGGAGCTGTCGTCTCAAGAGAACTGAATGAAGGGAGGCAGCAAGGGCAGTGGGGAATGAGTCACGTAGGGAGGGGGCAAGCTGGGCCTGTTGGAGGAGCCCCAGAGAGGCTGGGTGCCTGGACCAGAGTGAGCAGGGAAGTCGGGGAGATAGGAGAAGAGGCCCATCGTAAAGTTGGTAGGGTTTATTCTGAAAGTAACAGGAAATCATCGAAGAGTCAAGAGTGGAAAGACGGCATGATCTGATTTAACGTAAAAGAAGGAGCTTTCAGGGCTCCTGGGAGGTGACTGTGTATCCACGGGTGCTGGAGGGTCTGGTGGGACGGCAGTTGTGAAAGAGGTCAGCTGCAGTAGGAGGCACTGAGGACCAGTACTCCAGTCCCCGGTCTGGGAGACTCAGGTTCATATGAGGAATGGGAGGGGCCTGTTAGGGGGAGAGGACTGGGGGCTTTTTGTTTGTTTGGGTTGTCATTGGCTTTAGGGAATTCTGCTGTAGGTTTATCTGTTGGGTGTTGGGAAATGCAGTGGGAGGTCTATTAAACATGATAGTTGTCAAGGGTGCCACATTGTGTTCGCTTCTCAGGAGCATCTGAGGACATTTCATCTGTCGAAGTTCTTGGCCTGCCTCCACAGTGCCAGTGTCGTGGGCGTTTGTAACGAAGCAAACCAGGCTCTCAGGACCCACTGTACTTAGGAGGTGGCGTGAGGAGTGCGGTGTCAGCCACAGAACCCCTTCATGGCTGAAGGGCTTTGGGCAGGTTGAAATTAAGGTGTCTTTATTGTTGTTGCTTTAAAATATTTTAACATGAAATATTTCAAACGTACATAAAAATAGGGGAAACCATATTCACAAAGCCTGGCGTACATATCCCTCAGCTTTATCCATCTTAACATTTTGACCTATTTGCTTCAGACTTGTTTTAAGAACTAAAATGTTATAGATAGAGCTGAAGCCTGATTGTACCTTTCTTGAACCTATTTTCTTCCATTCCCAGAGGGAACACAATCCTCAAGTTAGTGAAAATCCTTCCCACTGGTATTTACACTTTTACGGCAGGTAGATGTACCCATATACACATAGTATTGCTTTGCATGTTTTTAGGCTTCGTGTTAATGGTTTCACACTGCAGGTACTATTTTGCAACTTGCATTTTTCAATTAACATTTTTTAACCTCAGCCTGGTTGATACATGTAACTCTATCTCATTTTCACTGCTGGATACCTACCATTCCACCAGATGGACATACCACATTTTATTTATCCATTCTCTTGTTGATGGACATACAGGTGGTTTCCACCATTGAGCTATTGCAAGCATTGCTGCTGTGGGAATCCGGGTACCTGCCTCTTTGCATATTTTGCAAGTTTCTAGTGTATCCCTTGGATGGCAGTTGCTGGGGTGCACGTATGCACAACTCTGTACTTCAGTCCTGGTTTTATCATTCAGAAATTTGACGAGAAACTTCACTGACAGAAAGTTAAACCGAGCCATGATTTGCCCCTTTGAGTTTCATTTTCCTTTGTATAAGACAGACTTGATTACAGTACCGACTTCATAAAGTTGTAAGAATTAAATAAGATCACAAATGTAAAGTACTAACACAATATCTTACACATGGTAGGCGCTCTTTTTGTGTGTTATGGACAGGAAATTAGAATTATTAAAAGCTCTAAGGCTTTGGAGTCTAACAGAACCTGGGTTCAAAACCTGGCTCAGCTGCTTCCTCTCCGGATGCCCTTGGGAAAGTCACTTCACCTGTCTGAGCTTCAGTTTCCTCATCTGTTAGGAGAGAGCAAATGCATGCAGTTGTGAATATTAGCTCTCTCGGTGTGAATCTATCTGGGTCATGATCTGACTGGAGTTACAGAGAGTACTAATAACAGCTACGCTTTGTTAATATGAATGTTAGGTTAACATTTATTGAGTGTTTCTTAACTCCTATAAAGTATTGATATTATTCCCACTTTACAGATGATAAAACTGAGGCCCCAACAGAGTGGTCACCCAGAGGTCACGCAGCTAGTAAAGTGGTAGGAACAGAATTTGAAACCAGATCTGACTGATTTGAAAACTTGTGTTCTAACCACCAGGCTATAATGCCTTAGATGCCTTCAGCAGCTGCCCAGCATTCTCAGCAGTGATGTCCAAACTTTTTTATGAAATGGAAGCATTTTGTCCAGCAAAATCTTATATAGAACCCCAGTTTATAAAGCAAATGAATGTTGTACAACTCCAGTTAAAGTGGGGGTAATGTCCTAGGTCCATGCGGGCTTAGCTCTGGCTCTGTTTAGGCTGTGTGAGCCTAAGCAAAGTACTTCATCTCTCTGAGATTCAGTTTCTTCACTTGTGAGATGGGGATATTGATGCCAACCTAATAGCATTGTTATGTGGATCAACTGAGATAATACATGCAAAGCACTTGGCATGAAGCCTGGCTTGTGATAAGAACCAAATAAGCGTGGCTATTGTTGCTGTGATTGTTACCACCCGCAGGAATCTCTTCACTGACCGCGGGATGGGGTGGACATTTCTCAGCCTTGTATCCACGGCCCTCCATCATCAGACCCAACCTGCATTTCCAGCCTTCAGCCCCTACCCCGTAGCCAGGCTGAATTACAATGTCCCCAATTCAGTCTGCTACACTACCAGTTCTGCATTTATGCTCTGCCCGCTGGGGGGACCCTCCACCATCCTCCCCCTTGCTCCAAAGGAACAAAAGCACACTTTTTAAAAAAATATTTTTCAAATATTCTTCAATGCCCAGCTCAAAAGTTACTTCCCCTAGTTTTTGGAGGGGTTTTGTTTGTTTTTGGCCACGCAGCACAGCATGTGGGATCTTAGTTCCCTGACCAGGGATGAACCCACGCCCCCTGCAGTGGAAGTGCAGAGTCTTCACCACTGGACTGCCAGAGAAGTCCCTCCCCTAGTTTTTTTTACCCTGACTCCAAAAGAATTTCTCCCTTCTGCTGAATCTAAATGCATCTTTTCTAGTTGTATCCCGCGCTTTCTACCTATGCACTTCCTTTAACTGCAGCTGGATCAGAAGCTCCTTGAAGGCATTCTGCACAGCATTTAACATAATGCCTCAGGCAGTCAGTATTTCTCAAACTTCACTGTGCATTTGAATCCTATGGGGGTGGGCAGGGGGGGTCTTGTTAAAATGCATATTCTGGGGCTTCCCTGGTGGCGCAGTGGTTGAGAGTCTGCCTGCCGATGCAGGGGACACGGGTTCGTGCCCCGGTGCGGGAAGATCCCACATGCCGTGGAGCGGTTGGGCCCGTGAGCCATGGCCACCGAGCCTGCGCATCCGGAGCCTGTGCTCCGCAATGGGAGAGGTCACAACAGTGAGAGGCCCGCATACCGCAAAAAAAAAAATTTTAAAGTAAATAAATAAATAAATAAATAAAAATAAAAATGCATATTCTGATTCATTGGCTCTGGGGTGGGCTGAGATTCTGCTTTCTCACAAGCCCAAGTGGTGCTAATGCTTCTGGTCCAAGGACCACACTCTGAGTAGCAGAAGGGTGTGGTAAATGTATGGGAAATCCATATCATTCACTCAGTAAGAAGTGCCTACGCAGGACCAGTTCACGGGCTAGGCCCTGACACCTTAAAATGTAGAAGGTTTTTTGGTGTGTTTGTTTTATTAAGGTTTTGTTTTTTTACTTTATCCTTTTGAATATGTACACATGGTAAAAAGAATTTTTTTCATAAAATCCAAAAGGGCACAGAGTGCGAGGACATCAGTCCCCAGAGGTGATCACTGTTACTTCCTGAGTTTTATTCTAGAGATACTTTATGCATATGAGAGCATATATTTGTACCATCTTTTTTTCTAATATACTATTCACACAGCTCTGCCCCTTTTTTTTTATTCTACTATATCTTCGAGATTGTTCCATATTTCAACATATATCTCTACATCCTATTTAATGAGTGGCATAATGTCCACACAGAATGCATTGGTTGTTTTTATAAAGTGTAGAGTAAAGTATGGCTACTTCTTGGCTTCTTTCTCACCCTACACATTCCCCAGAGAGAACAGGTAGGTATCTTGTCTTCTGTTCTTTGAATCCTCTGAGTTATCTCACCCATGTTGGTACAATTTTGTCAGTTTCATTTGATCTAGAGTACATCCATTACCCACTTACACAAGCATGTCTGCAAGTTCTTTTCCTCCAGATTCCAGTCTTCTTAGACTCCAGTTGTTTCTTTACTCTGCATCCCCTCAGCACTCACAAATTACTCAAAGACATTTTCTTGTTTTGGTCATATATTGGTGTGGAGTGCTGCATACATAAGTATGTGTAAAATGTGTATTGGTGGGGTTCAGGACACCCTACCCCAAAATAGGGTGCCTTAGCATATTGGATATTTCAAGCTGAAGGAATTCGAGAAAATAGGTGCAGGAAGGACTCACTGACGTTCCCTAGAAGCAAGTCATAAGACCCTCATGTGAGAAGTGCCCTCCCTCTACCCAGGGGAAAGGATCATCCTTGTCTCGAAGATAGAGGGATCCCCCAAGAGGAATCTTAGTGAACACACCTTGCTAAGTTTCCCCAGTTTCCTACACTGAGCTCATATCCCTTTTGTCCTATCACGTTTTCCCATGACTTCCCACTCTCCATCAAACCTAGCACAAGGGCTTCCCTGGTGGCGCAGTGGTTGGGAGTCCGCCTGCCGATTCAGGGGGCGTGGGTTTGTGTCCCGGTCCGGGGGGGATCCCGCGTGCCGCGGAGCGGCTGGGCCCACGCGTCCGGAGCCTGTGCTCCGCAACGGGAGAGGCCACAGCGGTGAGAGGCCCGAGTACCGGAAAAAAAAAAAAAAAAACTAGCACAAAAACATACAGGTTTGACTGCTTCTTCGGGTCTTCACTTACTTACGATTGCTCCCATGTCACGTAAAAATTATACTAGATAAATTTGTATGCTTTTCTCCTGTTAACCTGTCTTTCGTCACAGAGACCCAGCCAAGAACCTCGAAGGGTAGAAGAAAAAGATATTTTTTCCTACCCTCTGATATGTTAAAGGAAAAAATTAAAACATTAATAATAGAAGCCTTCTGTCACTTCCATCCGCCTCCCTGTGCCCCTTCCCTGTCACATGGTGGTCTCTCCACCTACGAGGTAACCACTATCCTGAATTTTGCATTAATCATTCTCTTGCTTTCCTTTCTTGGTGGTTCTCAAGCCGTTAGCCTCACCTAGAGAGCTTGTTAAGACATGGATTGCTGGGTCCCGTGCCCAGTTTCTGATTTAGTAGATCTGGGGTAGGGCCCAAGAATTTGTGCTTCTCGGAAATTCTCCGGTGGTTCTGTTGCTGCTGATGCCAGGACTACACTTTGAGAACTGCTTTGTCTCAAAGGTACCCTTGCCTTCTCTGTGATGACTTGTGTCCTCCCCTAAAACCTAGCCACTCAATAAATGTAGCTTAAGGACTTCCCCTCCTTCTTCCTCTTCTCCATTTCCTATCACCCAGTTTATGAGCACTCAGTCTTTGCAAAATAGTTTAATTGATTGTGACATTTGACCACTTTCCATTTTTTTCTTTTCTGTTAATGAGCTCATTTATAAGTTACTTCTCATTAGTGTACGTGTGTCTCTTGTTGTAAGTTAACTAGAAGGACGGGTATAAACAACATTTACATGGCATTCATCTAAACTTTAAGCTCCTTGAAAGCTGGAACCAAGTGAAGGGATTCAGAACATGCCACCCCAAAATATTCTTCTTTAATTATTGATTACTGATCATTTTGAGCTGAAGACACTTGTGAAACAGCAGATACAGGAAGGGCTCTCCCCCTTTCTATCTAAGAGCAGGATGTAAATTTTTCCTTGAGAAAGGTGCCCTCCCTGTACCAGGAAGAGAAGGACATTCTTATCATCAGAGACTGGGAGTTGACTCCGGTCTGTATAAGCAAACTTACTAAAATAACCCTTATCTTCCATTAGTTTCCCTCACATACTTCCTAGTCACTGAGCCACGATTTACTGCCCCTAGTCCAAGGACCTTTGCTTTGTCACATCCCCACAATTTATCATTCTTTTTGTAAAAAGGTATGTACCTTACAGGCTTTTGGGCCTAACAACTTCTTCGGGTCCTCATTTTCCTTCTGTGAAGACACCTGCGTATATGTTAAAAAAAAAAAAATTAAATTTGTATGCTTTTCTCCTGTTAATCTGTCTCATGTCAGTTTAATTATTAGGCCAGCTGCAGAATTTAAGAGGGTAGAAGGAAGTTTTTCCTCCCCCTACACAAGTTTAATTTCCCTGTGTAGTCTACCTCTTCAAGTAAGCTACAGGCCATAATTTGCAAATTCAGTTGCTTGTAAGAGCCAAAAGACAATTAAATAAATGAAACTTGACAAGTGGAACTTTGCTGATCTGGAGACCACGTCCTATGTAAAGAGGGCAGCTATACTTGGATTTAAGCCAATCGCGGGTCCCTTGTTTTCTCATTTTCCCAGTTTTCTAGAGAAACCAGAAATAATCCCAACTAATTCAACATTTTAAGCACACAGAGCAGGCACACAGAGCACACAGATTCCATACGGAGTACACCTGCAGGAACTGAAACTGAATCCATTCCACATTTCTAGATCTTTTCAGTAAATGGATGGATGGATGGATGGATGGATGGATTGGTGAGTGAGTGAGTGAGTGAATAATGAGTGGTAGCTCTGGGGGAGGGGAGCGGTTAGTGGAGAAAACAAGCAATTGTTGAGTACCTGCTCTATGCCTGGCCCTGTGCAAAGGGCTTTATATACCTTATCTCATTTGACTTTCATAACAAAACTTCAAGGTAGTTATTATCATTCTTGTTTATTTCCACACTCATTTCACAGATAAAGAAAGGAGGCTTAGAAAGACCCAGGGTCACACCACCAGTTTTCTTTATTTATAACCTACTTAATTGTAAAAACAGGATTTCAGATGAGCTCTTATGATTTAAGCTGGGTCCTGAGCCTTGGATTCCAGATAGCTCTGTTATGCCAAATTGCCACCATCAAAGGAGTCAGGTTCCCAGAAGGCAGGTCAGGAGGGTGCCAGGAGTTCGGGGTGGGGGGGCAGGATTGCTTCCTTGGGGATGTTACCAAACCACTCACAGCTTCATGCTTCTCAAGGATATCAACTAGTACTAAGGTGCTAAGACACAAGGGGTCTCTTGCCGGCTTGATATACCTGCCCTTCCCACTTTCTCCTGTCTCACTACTTACTACCCTCTCAGAAGTCAAGATTTCTGCCTATCAGCCTTGGAGCCCACTCCATCTTAATTCCTTTCTAGAGCCCAGTAGGATAAGGACAGAGACGCAGATACAGGAGCCGTTTGTTTGGAAAACATTTTATTGGAGTTACTGAGGCAGGAAAGAGTGATCATAGATAGGATGGTGATCAGATCCCACACTGGCCCCCTCTTTCAGTGGTATCAGCAGTGCTGAGTCTCGAAGGGGCTGGTCATTGGGCATCGGCAGCTGCACCCGTCAGTCCTCTCAGCTGTGGGGAGAGAGGGTACGGTCAGTTTGGAGACCCTTGGGGCCGGGGAGCCGGAGTCCTAAGAAAGCCCAGGATAGGGTGGGGCCCTGGTGGAAAGGAATCTCTGCCCCAGTCTAAGTTCCTGCTCTCCTCTGAGTTATAGTAGTTGCGATTTCCCTTAGCTTTGTTTTTCTTAATCTTTATTGGAGTATAGTTGATTTACAATGTTGTGTTAGTTTCAGGTGTACAGCAAAGTGAATCTGTTATACATATACATATACCCACTCTTTTTTAGGTTCTTTTCCCATATAGGCCATTACAGAGTATTGAGTAGAGTTCCCTGTGCTGTACAGTAGGTCTGTATTAGTTATCTATTTTATATATAGTAGTGTGTATGTATATGTCAATCCCAATCTCCCAATTTATCCCTCCGCACCTTTACCCCCGCCCCAGGTAACCATAAGTTTATTTTCTACATCTGTGACTCTATTTCTGTTTTGCAGGTAAGTTCACTTGTAGCCTCTTTTTAGATCCCACATATAAGTGATACCATATGATATTTGTCTTTCTCTGTGTGATTTACTTAGCTTTGATCAGAAGAAGGTTTATCCTCCTTTCACTTTCCCCACTCTCCCACTGAGATCCTCTGCTTTTTCCCTCACCCCCAGCCTCCTTTCTCTCCTAATGCCCACTGCCTCTTACCTTAGGAAAAGCATCCCAGTTGAAGAAAGGAAGTCTCCTTTTGACAGACTAAAACAGAAAAAGAGAATGAGAGTGATGTGTTACAGGTCAGGTGAGCATGGATCAGTAAGCGCTTGCTGAAGAGCTCTCTTTAGCGGTGACGGTGTCATTGTTTTATAATTACAGTAAGCATTAATATTTCCTGAGCACTTCTTCTGTGCCTGCCTTATACTGACTGCTTTACGGGCATGATTTCATTTGGTCTTCACAGCAGTCTTTTTTTTTTTTTTGCGGTATGCAGGCCTCTCACTGCTGTGGCCTCTCCCGTTGCGGAGCACAGGCTCCGGACGCGCAGGCTCAGCGGCCATGGCTCACGGACCCAGCCGCTCTGCGGCACGTGGGATCTTCCCGGACCGGGGCGCAAATCCGTGTCCCCTGCATCGGCAGGCAGACTCTCAACCACTGCGCCACCAGGGAAGCCCCACAGCAGTCTTTTGATGTTGGTACTGTCATCGTCTCCACATCACAGATGAGGAAACCATGGCTCAGGGAAGTTAAGACATTTGCAAGAGGGCATGTAGCGAGTATGTGCGGGTCACGCACTACAGGCTCTATTTCCAGCGCTACCACTGACTTAGCCTTCTAAGCTTGGGTAAGTCACCCAACTTAGAACCTCAGTGTCTTCCTGGAGGATGAGGGAATTCGAATAAACTCTTGACTGATTAAGTTCTTCCTTTTCAGAGATTGTCTTTGTGGGCCACGTTAGGAAAATAAGGTCTGGCCACGACAGCCTCCCCAGGAAGTTTTCTTCAGTTGGGCAGCATCTAAGTGGGACAGTTACTCCCTCCTAGAGCCCAGGAAAGAACCAAAAGGGCTAGACTAGAATGCGTCGCCTCTACCCGGACCAACCGTCAGGAGAAAAAGGGCGCCCAATTGCTTACCTCGAAGAGGGCCTTCCAGTTCAGGAATTCATTAGCCTTAAGAACCTTTGCAGAGAGAGAAAGAGACCAGAAGAGAATCAGTTCCAGGGAAGGACAGAGCTTAGCCCCTAGCCCTCTGGGAAAGGTGAAGGACCATGACAGCTCTGCAAGCTCTCTACCCAGGCATCAATCTCCTTTAGGATTTGGATATTTATGGGGGCCGAATTAAAGAATTAAACTTACAGGTCGTGACTTTTCAATGTTTGGAAACTGGGCATAAGCAGTCTAGGCAAAGAAGCAGGGTGTTCAGAAAGTTATTTAGGAACATGAACAGATGGGGGACGAACTCGTAGTCAGATGGTGGGAAAACAGGTGGTTTACCTCCTTGATTCCTGCCACATTATTACCAACGGGGCTTCCTTCCTGGAAAGCGAAGGGGAGAAAGGAGACAAATGATCGATCACACGACGGCAAATCCCCTTCCCCAAACCCTCTCTGCCAGCTCTGCTTCCCTCCACAGGCCAGTCCCATTCTCCACCACGGGGCCTCCGTTAACCCACTCTGTCCCAGTGTGGCGGATGACTGACAGATGTGCACATGTCGAGAAGGGATGGGAGAGTGGCACGGGGGACACAGAGAAGTCGGAGCCCAGGCCCGCATCCACCGTCGGCAGCAGGAAGAGAGGGCGGAGAAAGAGGATTCCTCCCAAGAAAAACGAGCTAGTGCGGTTCTGCTGTGGACTCAGGGTGTTCCCGAGACACCCACGCTCAGCCCACGGAGCTTGGTGTGGGAGATTGGAAGGCAGGTGGGGGCCAAGTTTCTGAGATGCCCTGTCTGCCTTTACTTCTGGAGGTTGGTTTGCTTTGTGACTTGAATTGCCACCAAAGGCTGAGTCTCCGTCTCCCTGCTCCAGCTGGGAAGCCCACCTCCCACCCCCGGACTTCAGTGCCTTCAATCTGTTGCCATCCCGACCTTAGCTGCCCAGCCTCATTACCCCTCATTTCTTCCTTCCCACAACAGAGGTCACAAACAGGTAGCCTACAGCCTAGACCCAAATGTTTAGATCTCATCACAATTTGGTTTGTTTGTTTTTTAATTTGAATTAAAGGTTTTTAATTAGTAAGAATTCATAAATCCGATTTCCAGGTTCTCTTGAAAATTTTTAAACTCTGGCCACACTGGGTACATTTTCCCACTTAGCAGCAGTCAGATGGCATAGAGACTATCCCCTTCCAGGTTGGGCAAATTCATTCCACCTCCCCTGAGGCCCCACCAGCCCTCTTGCGCATCGACACCACTTGCTGGGATCCTAAGCAGTGGAGTCTGTGGCCCCTATCGTAGACTTGCAAATCCAACATGCGCATTCCCCCATCCCCCTCACAGTGTGATAAGGTGGGGAGAGAGGGACCTCAGGATTTTTCCTGGCTGGAGACTGGCTCCTAAGGATTCTTGGTATGGCCTAAGCTCCAGAGGTAGCAGGGCGCTTCTAGCCACCTGAGAGCCATTCCCAGGGATACAAAAAAAACAGATGTGGGGCTGAACCCAGACGACCAACTTCAGCCCCTGTCTCCTCTCAGGATGTCCAGCCTCTACCCCACACTTTACCATCCTTTCCAGAAATATAAGCCTCTCTGCCCCTTCCCAGGAAAGCTTTGTCTCCTTCCTTCCTCCTTTCTTCCCTTCCTCAGAGCCCCAGCTTCTCATTCAGCCCCTGGTAATAGCCAAAGATAAGAGCCACTTATCCAGTGACCGATTGAGTCAGCTAACAGGTATAAGAGAAGGAGAACCCAGGTGATGTGCTCACCTCAGAGCTGCCCAGGGCAGCCCCCTGAGCAGAGTGGAACGCCAGGAGAGAGAGAAGAACCACAGCAGCAAGAACTGGGATCTTCATGGTGTCAAGTTTGGGGTGTTCTGAGGCAAGGCAAGGCTTGCCCTTTATATTCCCAGGGAGGCAGATCTGAACAGAACTGGGGTCCCCACCCTACTGACTCACCCCCAGATCCTGTTGCCCACCCCTGGGGCTCTGGGAAGGGGAGGTGTGGACTGTTTCCCACTTACCTTGGATTTCTCAATTCACATTCTGCCCTGGGCACTTGGAAGGTAGGCTGGCAATGGGGTTCTTCAGGCAAATGGAGCTGAGATGGAGACAGGTTGGACCTGTCCCTCCCAGAGACTGGCCATGGCACCCAAGCAACCTCTCCTTTTGTCTTTTTCACTTTGCCTTATATCTCTTCATTCCTCTCTTATAATTCAGGCTTTTCCCCACCCTATCCAGTTCTGTCTAAACTCCCTATACTGGCATTGAAGGCCTTCCATACTCTGACCTCAACCCACCCTTCTAACTTTTCCTTCTTTCATTCCCTTTGCACATACTTCACATTCTGGCCAAACTGGACTCCTTACCAAAGATATCCTTCTTTTTCCTCCTCCAAGCAGCTGCCCATGCTACCCCTTATGCCTAAAATGCCCTTCTCTCATCTCTTGTTCTCAGAACCCAACATCCATCCTGGATTAAGCTTCCCGGATGTCTCCTATCATCTGTCATCCCCCTTCCCAAACTTCTCCCTTCTTGTAATTGCCGTAGCGATTCATTTGTATCTCTCTGGCATTGTACCTAGAGTAACTTGTGTTCTTCCCTCTTAGAATAGCAAGTTCTTGAGGTCAGGAACTATGTCTTAATCACCTATACATCACCATGCCCTAGCACCATGCCCTTACGCAGTGGAGGTGGATTCAACATACGCTAGGTTGGATATCTTAGAATTCAAGCATCCTTCCACCAAGTTGTGCGCTTTCTTCCTTTGGGGCCGGACCCATTATCCAGCTGCCCATCTTATACTCTTGGGTCGTCAGAGAGGTAACTGTCTTGAGCTAAGAAGACAAAGAATAGAGAAACACGGGGACTTCCCTGGCGGTGCAGTGGTTAAGAATCCGCCTGCCAACGCAAGGGACACGGGTTCGATCCCTGGTCAGGGAAGATCCCACATGCCGCAGAGCAACTAAGCCCGTGCCTCGCAACTACTGAGCCTGAGCTCTAGAGCCCCCAAACCACAACTGCTGAGCCCATGTGCCGCAACTAGAGAAAGCCTGTGCATCAATGAAGACCCAACGCAGCCAAAAATTTAAAAAAAGAAAGAAAGAATAGAGAAACACAAAAAAGCAAAAATAGGTCTTAGAGCTACCCAGTTGGGCTCTAGGTCCTGAACTTTGAGCACCCACACCATTTCGTTGAGCTTATTCTGCTCCCCACCTGACTCCCCCAGCTTGACAGTTGTATCACCTCAAAGTGACAGAACATCCTAATCGAGTAGTGTTCTCCACAACTGAGGCTCAGGTGGCCCAACCGGTTCCTGGTGTAATAGGGAGGTGCTGGAACATAGACGGGTGCTGCCAGGACAAAGCAACACCTCATTTCAGCATGGGCTCTTTACCCCGTCCTGATGCAATACACAGAGATAACAGGCCTGGAGGTGTAGCGGGCTGGATCTTATCCACCAACAGTCTTCATGAACCCCAGAACCTGGCACTTCAGTTCGATTCTCCTCCTGCCCCTACTCTCCAGTCCCCGACATCCCAACCCTCTTGAGCCTCCGGAAGCCTCCTCCGTTTTTCTAATGGCACCTCCCCTTTCGCAGAGCTACCTGAGGAGGCGGTGCTTGAGGAAAACTCGCTAAGCACAGATGACCATGTCATGCAAGGCTGGTGTTCCTAGAGGGGACGAGCGAGAAAATGACAGATGGGTGGAGCGCCTCCCCAAAAGGTTTTTCTGGAGGACACAAGTTTTTATGTGTAACGAATTCTCACCAATTCATTAACAGGGACTGAAAGAGCTCATTAACCGCCGTTCTGTCATCATAGCGTCAACTGTGAACGAAGTTGAATGAAGAATGAGCAGAATGAAGGGTCAACAAAGGAGAGCTGATATTCAGTGATGAAGTCCAGTCAGACCTGCTAGTGGAGGAGCACTTCAGCCTGGGTAACTCCAGAGCAACAGAGGAGCCCAACACCGTCATCCGCTGGGCTTCAGCTTTCTTTTCCAACAAATTCATTTCCCTGTTTCCCTTTTTCCTCCTCACGCTAATGCTGCTAATGCTGCTAATAATAATGTTAGCCAATTTATTGATGTCGTACTCTGGGGCAGGCCTTGTGCTAGGTATTCTAAATGCATGAAATATCACAGTGCTTCTGTGAGACAGGTATTAACAGTTATCCACATTCTGCAGGCAGGGGAACCACAGCACATAGAGGTTAAATAACTCACCCTAGGTCACACAGCCAGGGTGTAGCAAGGCCAGTGTTAGAACCCCAGAGTTCCAGAGGCTGCCCCTGTCTTGCCCCTTTGCTGTACTGTGTCCTACCAAGGGCCTCGGCCAGCCCACCTAACGCCCTGTATGAATTAGGCCCATGCCCTGAGAGTCGGGGGGCAAGGCTGCAGGTAGCCCCCTTTTGTCCTCTCGACCAGATGTCATTTTGTGGTGTGCAGCCTGCACAGCCATAGGTGGCAGCTCTGAGCAGACATGCATTAGTTTCAGTGGGTTAAACTATGCTCTTGCCAAATGAAAACCGAGAACTGAGAGATTGATGGTACTCAATGAGCATACGTCTCAGGGTGAACCTGTGATTGCCTCAGATTCCAGATGCCTCTTCTGGTATGAGCATCTTGTCACAGCAAGTGTGTGTTTAAAAGACAGTCTTCTAGCTCTAGTGTTTGAAGTTTTAGTGTTTAAAGATGGGTTCTTTTATATAATGCCTCTAAATACAAGCCTACTACTTCATGTGCACAACCAAAGGAATTCTGTTCTTTTTCTGGAGGAAAAAAACTGGCTGTGCTAGACTTATGATCGATCTCCATTTGGCATTTTCAAGGGTAATTTTGGCTTTACATGATTTATGCTGTAAATGCTAATCTAGAGTCTGGTGTCTCTCTCCCAGTTCCCTCCCCTTCCCCCACCTAAACTGCCTCAGTGAGTCTGTGTTCCCGAGTGCACAGTGTCCAATGGTTGGGCAGGCTGGGGAAGAGAGGGTAGGGGGATGCTCACTGGCAGAGGGCCCCAGCGGTTGGAGTAATGGGTGGCAGGAGAATCTACCTGGGATTCAGCGTCGGCTGCATCACAGAGGGTTAGTGGAGTCGGACAGAGGCACAGAGCCTGGCTCTGCATCACCCCAGCTCCAAGTCTGCTCGATCTAGTTCCCACTCCGAGAATACCAATAAACCCCTGTTTTCCCACAGGCCTTCGCCCACCCCACCCCAAATCTGCCAGAACTTGAGTGTGGGTAGGAGGCCAGGCCCAGCCTTGATTGCTACATTACAGACACACCTAGGGGCTGGGAGCCAGCCTCCTGGGTTCAGGGAGGGAATGGGGGATTTGAAGGGATGCACACTGGGGCCTCAGGGTCTTGGTGAATATCTAGGTGAAAAGCCTAGAATCATTGGAGAGAAAGGGGGATGGGGTGTGGGCTACTGGGGGGCAGAGCCCAGGGCATCCCTGTCCCGTCCTGTCCTCCCTCTGCCAGGGTTAGGGTCACACCCAAGAAAGCAATCACGCTGCCCAGCAGGTCTGGTTTCTTCCTTCACCGCCCACCCTCTGCCCTGTGCACGCTTTGCTTAAACTTCTCCCAGGAAGACCTCTTGGATTGAGCCCACTTAATTCTGATCTCTCCTTCCATCCTCAACCCAAATATTTATTAAACAGCCATTTTGACTCCTGGTGCTGAGGATTTGAGATGGACAGGGTACCTGTCCTGTGACGCTCGCGTTCCAGTTAAAGAGAGACAGATTACAACCTAACAAAAAATTAGGAAACAAGATCATTTCGAGAACATGACAAGGTCTGTGAAGAAAATAAAACAAGGTGACGTGATAGCGATTGGGTAGTTGTCCTCGGTTAAGCTGGCTTGGGGTTTTGAATTTAGACCAAAAGTCGTTAAAGTTTCAACCTTCTGAAGATCTCGGGTTCCAGGGACGGGTAGCAGCGGTGTTCCTCGGGAGCCTTTCCCAGCAGGTCCAGGTTGACATTGGACAGGCAACCAGAGGCAAACGGTGCTGAGCCATGCCGAGGGGATGTTATTCTACAACTAATGGAGCTTGTGGGGGATTCTGAGCAGGGGAAACTCCCTGGCTGCCGTGGGACAATGGACGTTAGGGGAAAATCGAAAGTCGGAGGCTCTGCCATGAAGCTGCTTCAGAGGCTCCGGCAGGACAAAGGGGAGGCCTGCCGTTTTATGAGAGTCCTTTACACCTGAGGGCCTTAGCCTGTGCTTTAAACTTCAGAGGGTGGCTTTCAGCCTTTTGGACCAGGAACGCCCCAAGTCCAGAAACAATGTTGACCACTTCAGCTTCTCCCTCAGTCCCTCAGGGACTGGCACGTGGCGACCCGAGGTCCAGCAGTCTGTAGCCCTCACCCCACACCCCAGGAAGCCCGCTGTCAGTCAGCGGGAAGGACTGAGCCTCAGCCCCCGGGACGGGACGGACCGCGCTCTCTTCCCTGTGGCTGCGAGGAGGTAGTGCAAGGCCCTCCCTTCCCAGGGGAAACCCAAGATGAATAGAAGCCAGGAGCCGCAGTTTAAGGACAGAAGTGAGAAGAGGATGCACATCAAGTTGGTTCCCCCAAGTCCTTTTGGGGCCCGACTTCTTTCATTTATTCATCAACTGAGGCCCACCCTGTGCCAGCCCCTGGGCTAAGCCCTGGGAACGCAACAATGATCAAGGCAGGCAGCGGTCGTGCCCTCGGGGAACTTGCAATCTCTGAGGGCGTCACTGAAGCTGGCAGGGTGCTTCCTGTCCTCCTTTCATTTCCTGGGTCCACGAGAGGTGGTCAAGGACCTCCGAGGTGTCAGAGAGCGGTGGGGCCCCTTAGCTTAGGCTCACTGTGTGGGCTTGGCGGGACTTTGCTCAGAGACTCTAAGCACAGACTCCCCGCCCCGTGCCCAGGGCTCCTCGGCTGGTGATCAGCCCGGGCTCAGCCTGCGCCCCAGCTTCTGGCTGTTTCCTTGGTGCATGAATGGAGTAGAAGTTTTTCACCACACCTCTGTCTCCTGGAGAGCCTCTACGGCACGTGACAAGGGACTGGGTACTCGCCACTCCCCCCAGCTTCCTAAACACGTCAACCCAGACTCACCCTTGTCCACACCTTGGTGTGTGCACGAGGCTGAGTCTGAGGCGTATTCTCTGCCGGTCCCGCGCTCTTCCTTCGCTCTTCCTTCTGCCCCGCCCTGACCCTCCAGGATGGGTCTCCTCTCTTGGAAGAGTCCCTTAACTCCCACCTCCTGATTTCAGTAGCTCCCCTGTGGCTTTTTCAGGCCAGCGGAACATCCGTGACTGCTCCAAGTGCAGTAAGCCTGCTAGTCACATGTAAATTGGGCAAAGATGATTTTTCACAGATGGAGAAACCCAGGCCCGGTGAGATCCGCTACTTCTCATCAGGACGTCCCAGTCTTCTCTCTCTCGGCCCATCCTGTATACCCCTCTCAGGAAGAAGGCGAGTTACCTGCCCCTGAACCTCCCTCTTCCCTCCTCCCTGATCCAGGCCATCAGTGTAGTATTAAAGAATAAAATTTGCCAAAGTTGGGCTTCCCTGGTGGTGCAGTGGTTGAGAGTCCGCCTGCCGATGCAGGGGACACGGGTTCGTGCCCCGGTCCGGGAAGATCCCACATGCCGCAGAGCGGCTGGGCCCGTGAGCCATGGCCGCTGAGCCTGCGCGTCCGGAGCTTGTGCTCCGCAAGGGGAGAGGCCACAAAAGTGAGAGGCCCGCGTACCACAAAAAAAAAAAAAAAAAAAATTGCCAAAGCCTTAGGGAAACAAGACTCATGTTTTATTTCCACAGAGGAACTCTAAAGTAGGACGCGCCTCCTGAATTTCTGTCATGGTAACTTCAGGTCACAAAATGGAGCAGGTGAAGCAATGGCTGGTGTATCCACTGAGACTGACGGTCAAGGAGACACCACAGTGGGTGGGAGGAAACAAGGGACAGACAGATAGGCACCCAACCTAGAAAAAGCAGGTGTTAGCACCCATACCAAGAGCTGGGGGAGGGGCACAGTCAGGTCCCTTGATGACTGATGGTTTTCAGGGCTTCAGTCGCAGTTGGAAGTGATTTTCTAGAAGACAAGAAAAGAGAAAATGGTAGAACACGGCCACTCCTAGAGCTGCTGAAATCAGACATCCTCTCACCCAGCTTCTGCACCCACAGTTCCCTCGTGTCCTGCCTATGTCGCCTGCGGTCCCCTCACTTTCACTCCTCCCTAAAACAAACATTACCTCTTCCCCACCGGCGACTCGCGTCTTTCTGCCTCTGAGCCTTTAAACCCGAAAGGCTCACCTCACTACAGTCCCCCCCCCCCCCCCCCCCCCCCTCCCTCCCCTTCCCGCTGCTGTTCTCTGGCCCTGCCTCTGTCAGGCCACCACCCAGCACTCAGAGGGTGTTCCGAGTGTTCTAGGTCATCTTCTCATGAGTCTTTCTCCACACCCCATGCTGGGGTCTCCTCCTTAATACCTTTAGTGTGTCCACCCAGAGCAAAGGGAGTGCCAAGCCCCCAGCCCTCCCTCCCCCCGCCCACCCCCGGGGCGGCGCGCCTCAGCTCCTGGCTGCAGCCTTGCACAGCTCACTGACACTCACCTACCAAAACTTCACCCACTGCAGCAGGTCAGGTCGCGCCCGGGAAGCCTGCAGGACGAGGAGAATGTCTGAGTGGACAGAGCACCGTCCCCGGCACACCCTCTGGCCTCAGACCCCTTCTCTCACCAGCCGGATTTTCTCTGCCCTAGTACTTACCGAGGAAGAAATCGTGACTCCCCCCTGTAAAGAGAAGATCAGAGGAGGTGAGGTGAGGACCTCAGTGCCCTCTCTGTACTCGACCCATGTCCTTAGGGCTCAGGAAGGGCTCATGGCGGGGACAGGCTCAGATCAGGATCACCCCAAAGGTCCTTTGGTCTGATTGTGGCCCTTCAGCCACAGCAGATATCTCACCCTGAGTGCATTTTACCCAAGATGATATTGAACATGGTCCCTGAGCACACACTGACCAAGGGGAGTGAAAAGAGGAAAGGTAGGTCTCCCTCTGCCTGCTAGGGGGATAGAAATTGGCCACGAGCAATGGGCAGAAGTGGGTACCCACAGGTAGTGCTAACTGCATCTTCACCTCCTTTCAGTCAGCAGCTAGATTCTGATCTCTCAGTAGAAGTCCTCTCCCCAAGGGCAGGGGCTTTACTACTCTGAGAGATGGAGGGATAACACTGCCTGTTTGTTTGTTCGTTTCTAAGCAGCCTAATTAGTACGTAGCACATTCATTTACTGAATTTATCAGATTGTTTTCTTTGCACCGGAATAAAACAAAATCGTCAAATTGTTTTTCCTGTTATCTCCTTTGTGAAAGGAAGCATTTATTTTCCCACCAACCAAGAGTTTCTGGGCTGGCCTCCTCTCCCCAAGAAAGGTCAGCAGACAAAGGAAAGCTGTCTGTCTGTTTTGCCGTGTGCCGTGTGATTTTTTTTTTTTTTTTTTTTGGAGCCTTATATTCTTCACTGAGAGGATCTTGGGTCCCAGTTTTCTCCATGGCAGGTGATGTACCCACGGCTCCCCTAGAACCTTTTCTGAGTGAGTGGGTGTGAACCTTCTACCCTTCTCTTCCAAACTGCTCTCAGGGAGCTGGAGTCCCCCTGCACAGGGGTGGGGAGACATGACTATCCAAGTGAACAGGATTCGGCCTCAGCTAGCCTACCCAGAGGACCTTGGCAGTGAAGGCCTCCCCCGTCACCCCCAGGCAGACCCCGTGCAGTGGGAGTCAGGAAGGTTGCAAGCCTTACCTTAGGGGGGATCTTGGCTGAGTACTGCCCCCCACTGGCAGTAGAGTGTGTCTGCTGGTTATAATCGTAGTTCTGCGGAAGGAAGCAGGGGGCGGGAGAGAAGGGATGAAGGCATTTTGCTCCCACATCCCGGCCCTGGCTGGACCTTTCTCAAAGCCCCTGCCTCCTCCCCTCCTTGTGTCATGTGTTTTCTTCTACAGAATCTCCTTGAGCCAGAGCCCACGCCCTCACCTCGCTTTATGGTCCCAGCCCAGATGGCCCTGCCTCCCTCGTCCCCCTCCACCTCTCCCAGCTCAAGTGTCCCTGGGGAGGTGAGGCAAGGAGACCAAGGAAAGAAGTGAAGTCTGAATCAGGTGGTCGGGTGGCAGTTACCTTAGAAGTTACAGCTGCCGCATCTTGGCATACTGTACCAGGCTGAGAAAATTACAGAACGGGGGGCATGAGGAGAGAGAACTGCAGATTGGCCACACCCGGGAGCAAGGCTGAGAGGAACCAGGGACCTTCTAGGGCCTCCTGAGGGAGGGGCTCCCCTGACCAGCACCGCCTACCCTCCTCTGGTCCGATGACGAACGGATGCGAAGGGAGAGGGCACCACGGTGAGGGTGGCTCCGTGGCGCTTCAGGCCTTGCTGGACTCTCGAGGCTCCAGCATCCCACCACCCAGGCTCTGCCCTCCCTTTAGAGCCCCAGCATCCCGCCTGGCCCACCCCACCCCTCTCAGTGGTCTGTGTTAAGCGCTGCCTACAGAGGAGGCCTGGAGGAAACTGATGGCCCAGATAGACACAGGACAGATTTCTACACTCAGCACTGGGCAGCCAGGGTAGAGAACGGGTTGGCAACACCTCCGCCACCCAGGCACCTGGAGCCGGAGCTAGAATAACAAATGAGCGGTACCCGCACAAGCTCCCGGGGCAGAGCTGGGCACCTCAGCCCCAGCCCGCCTTCTGCCTGCAGCAAACCCTGCTCCCCTCATAGGCCTTTTAATCCCTGTTCCCAAATGCTGTTCTCTATATGGTCCTTGGAAGGATGGTCTGTTATTCATAGAGGCGAAGTGGAGTACGTTAGGTTAGCTCCGGGTCAAAGGAGAGAAAGGAAGGGGAGAAATACAAGAAAGCAGATGGAGCCCCCTTAAGAAGCATTGCAGATGCGCTGGCCACCTCCCCTGCCCCGATCGATGGAGGCAAGAGGAAAATCTCCTCAGTAGGAGGGAAGTTTAGTTCCTGCCATTGTCACTTCTCTACTAGAAACACACACACACACACACACACACACACACTCTCACTCACACTCTCTCTCTCTCTCTCTCTCTCTCTCAGGGTCAGAATGTTCTTCCCAAGTCTGGCTTAACTCTCTACCTTATCCATACCTGACTTCTAACCGCACTATTAGGCCTTACACCGTGGGCACAAACTGGTAGACCGCAGGCCTCCAGACATTTTTTGCTTGGTCCACATGTTTAAATTAAATTAGCTGAAAACCAGATTTCTAGCTTTTCTTGAAAAATCAGACAATGTGGCCCCATCTGTCCAGCCTCACGTGCCCACATGGACAAGTGAGTGGGCAGCCCTTGCCTCAGTGCCCAAGCGTCCTGATTCCCGAAGGCCACTGGCCATGCGGAATGGACGTGTGGCCTTTGACAGGACCCAGAGGCCCTGTCCATCCTTCCCAGAACCCAGATAATCAGACCCCCTGCAGCTGCCTGCACTCGACCATGACCCTCCGTCCTCCCCCCATGCACACTGCCCTCCCGCCGCCCTTCAACTTTCCTCCCTAGTGACCCCTTTCCAGCCCTGAGAGTTGGCCCCAGTCCCAGGTCCCTCCCTCTTCCCCACCCCATGGTCCCCTCCACCTGCTCACAGCAGCTGTGGCTTCCCCCAAGCCAGGCCACGCCCAGCCGGAACAGCAGCAGGCGGAGACAGTGGCTGGCTTCATGATCTTGTGCCTATGGAGGCCCTAACCCTGGACCTCGGCTTTTATCCCAGGGAGGACCTCCCACTCTGCTCCTTCTTCAGTGACTCACAGCTTCCCTCTCCCATCCCACCTCCACTGGTGAGGTGTTGCACAAAGGGAGGAAAGTGGGAAGGGAGGGAGGCACCCCCCCCTCAGCAGGGATGGGGAGGAACCGGAACAGAACCTGCAAGCCACTGCCCAGGGCCCAGAACCCCGCGTCCTCAGAGCTGAGCTTCCCGACCCTGAAATGAGGGGTCCCACTGCCCTTACCTCAGTAATTGCTTTCCAGTTCAAGAAAGGAGTGTTGTGTTTGAACTTCTGGAGGGAGAAGGAGAGATGAGTGGGCCATGAGGAAAGAGAATTCCAAGGGTGGAGGGGGGCAGCTGGTTGGGAAAGTTTGGCGGCTGGGTGTAGTTTGGGGTTAGATAAAGATAAGCCTACAGGAGACTGAGGGTGTCAGCATTTCTGATGGCATTGGTGATAAGACTTGGGTGAGATTACCTATCTCAAAAGTGAGAAGAGGGGGAATTTTGTGACAGGTAGGCTGGAGGGAGGGGTAGCTGCCTTGAGGGAGGGAGGGGAAAGGGACAGGATGACCAGGATCCTCAGTTCTTCAAAGACGGAGAATTCTCCTACCTCCCAGAGTCGACTGAAGTAGAGGAGGATGCGAGTCCTGAGACTTGGGACTTGGTTCTGTGGATGAAAGTGGGGAACAGGTGAGCAGGGAGTCTGACCCCTGCTCACATAAGCCCCTCTGCTCCTGCGACCACCATTCCTCAGCCTACAGGATTCACTGTGACTAAGGTCCAGGGGGAGCTGGGTGTCTTTAGGGACACCAGAAAACTGTTTCTGGAAACAAGGAGAGAGAAGCTAGGTCTCTGGAGCCACTAACCACCCCTCCGCCACATACACAGCACATGACACCATTCTTCTCTAGCCCCGTTTCCCCCCCAGCCTCAGGCAGAACACAGCTGTGGCAAAACCTCAGGACCAGAATCTGCCCCTGACATTCCCACTTTTTCACCTGCCGTGCCACCTCCAGCCCATCTCCCAAAGCTGTAGGGCTGAAGTCTCCCCTTCCTAACCCCTCCTGGAACAACAGTGGAGATGTAAGAAAGGAGGAGACACCAGGAGTGTGGGAGAGCTGATATTTATTTCAAGGACAAGGGTTGAGATTAGTGGGGAGACAGTTGCTTCCCTGGTCAGGGGGGCTTCCCTGGTGGCGCAGTGGTTAAGAATCCGCCTGCCAATGCAGGGGACATGGGTTCGAGCCCTGGTCCGGGAAGATCCCACATGCCGTGGAGCAACTAAGCCTGTGTGCCACAACTACTGAGCCTGTGCTCTAGAGCCCACGAGCCACAACTACTGAGCCCGCGTGCCACAACTACTGAAGCCCGTGCAACTAGAGCCCGTGCTCTGCAACAAGAGAAGCTACCGCAATGAGAAGCCTGCGCACTGCAACGAAGAGTAGCCCCCGCTCTCCGCAACTAGAGAAAAGCCCGGGCACAGCAACGAAGACTCAACGCAGCCAAAAATAAAAATAAGAAGTAAATAAAAATTTTTTAAAAAAAGAGAATGGGTTGGGGCCCCCATCCATCTGGAGGTCACGGGGTGCGAAAACTCCTCTGGTCCTGAGCAAAGAAATAAGTTCTAAGGGGGAAGTCAATGACTAGGAATTCAGGGACTAGTGGACCAAGCCAAGGGTAGATTGGACACCTGCTCCGGAAATCCACAGGGACCTTTTGGCCCACGGCTTTCATCGGGGCAAATCCAGAGAGTCCAGCTTGGGCTTGAAACCCACCCCACCCCCATACTTGCCAGGAACGTTTGGTCCCCTGTCCTTACTCCTCACCCTGGCTGAAGTCCTCGGCTGCCTCGTCGCCCCTCCCTCCGCTGTGAAGGAGCTGGGGACGCTCCATCCTCTTCTCTGCCCACCTCTGTGCTGCCCCTTCCCTAGGAGATCCGATCCTCGGGGGAGCCACCCCAAATGAATGCCACCTGACTGCAAGCACTCCCCTTACTGCCCCCCTGGATGTGCAAAAACGTTTGGCTGTCAGTCCTCTGGCCCTCTGGGAAGTATCTGTGTGTGCCCTGGTTCTCCCATCAGACCCCAAGTGCCCCATGCTCAGGGGCCTGGTCTCCCCGTGGTCCATGGTAGGGAGTCTCACCCCTACCAGAGACAGTTCTTTACGAAACAGAACAAAACAGTCTATTTTGTTCATCCAAAACAGGACTCCGCTGTGGCTGGGAGCTTCTGCATCTCCTGTCTTTCACTCCCCACCTTACCGCCAGAAAGTGACGTTCCTGAGGGCTGTCCCTTTGCCTCCCCGCCTGCCACCAACCCCCTCCCTCACAAGTTCTGGAGGGCAGGGGTCCTAGTCTGCCTTCTTTTACGTGAAGGGTCAGAAACTACACTGCCCACAGGAGCCAGGCGGGTGGCTAGAAGAACTGTGGTGGGCGGTGGGAGCCTGACCACGGGGGAGCGAGTGCCCACGGCAAGAAGCAGCTACCTCTCGAAAGAGGGGCCCGGTGTTGCCGTACTGTTCTTTACAAATGAGTCAAACAGCCAGTGGGCCGCAGATTGCAGCTTCTGCCTTTGGTATCTGGATTGTTTATTTGTCCTTCACCTCCTCTCTCAGTCCACATCCTCTGCTCTGGAGGTACATCTGCTATTCTGGTGTCAAATCAGCCTGGCCAGGGCTTCCGCTGCAAGAGGAAGGGGTGGGCGGGGAGGAAGGAGAAGCAGGTTCTGGGCCCCAAGCGACTCCTAACATTACATATGTGCGGGGCCCGGACTGATGGCACCGCCAGGCTCTCGGCGTGTTCGCTTGCTTTTCCCATCTCTCTGGGCATCAGTCCTCAGGTGGTCTTTTAGCTTTGCCTGATGATTCGGTCCGTCCCCTGCCTCTGCCTCTGGTTCCTGAGGATTAGGCCTACTGACTCTCCCCTTAACCTTCTGGTGTCAAAGGGGAAACTGAGGTTCAGGCCACTTCAGGTCTGCATGTTGAGACATGAAAGAGGCCCATTCCCTCCTCGTCCCCCCACTCCCAGCTGCTTGCAAGTTCCCCCTCTCTTTTCAGGTCTCTGCTGTCCTTCCTCCTTGTTTTCATCTTTTCTTTTTAAAGCACTGGCTGGAATGCTGTCTTCGTGACCATCATCATTGCTCCCTGGCTCACCAAGCAAGGGTTTAGCTTTCTTCTCTATATCCCTTCTCCCACAAAGATCAGAATGAATGGCCTTCCAGCCCTTACCTTGTTGATGGTGTCCCAGTTCACGAAACCCAGCTTGGATTTTAAATTCTGCAGAGAAAAAGAAGGAGAATGACCAAATTGGGTCATAAGGTAATTGGCTCAGGGCCCCAGGACAAGAGAGGTCAAGGGCCACTGCTGACAGTCATTATAGAAAGAAGACTTCAGCCTGTGGGACCAAGGGACAGAGGTTTGATTTTGCAAAGGAGAGCGAGCAGAGCACTCTTGTCGAACTCACCTTCCAGAAAGTGTCCAAGCTGAAGAGCCCAGGAAACGTCTGAGAGTTCTAAGGGACCGATGAGAAACGGGATGAGAGTAAGAACCCATGCTGTGAGCACGAGGCAGGGGCAGGAGATATGGGTGACGGGCGGAGGCAGGGGTTGCTTGACACCACGGTCCCAGCCCAAGGAGGAGTGACGTCCTCATTCACCAAGATGTTGGTTCTATTGACAGCTTCCCCTCCCCCGCTAGACCCTTGCCCCTGGGTGGGGAAAAGGGAACTGATGGTCAAGGCTCTACATCCTGTCGTGCATGCCACCTATCACCCCACTCCTGGCCCACCCTTCTCTGTCTCTGGTCGAGCCACCTTCTCCTCTTCTCAACACAGCACCTAAGAGCCCCACCTCCAGAAAGCCTTCCTGGACTGACTCGCTACTTGCTCAGCAGGATAACCCCACCCAGTCCCTTGAATCATATCCATATTCGTGTCCCCCCCCATGCCCTGCCCCCCCCAAACACTGCTAGTAGCCAATATGTAGTCCCACTGTGCGCAGGGCACTGCGCCTCCACCCGCCACTTTCCCACGTGGAGATGCCTCCACTTTACAGATGGAGAAACTGAAACATAGAGCTGTCCAACAGCTTTTCTCAGCATCTGTCTCCGTGTCAGACTCCAGTGTTGGGACTCTGAGCCACCTTGACGTGATTACGATGCAAAAGCGCTGCAGTAACCGAGGGGGGTGAACAAGTTAGGCTTTGCTGTCCCCATTTTACCCAAGAGGGAGCCTGGGCTCAGAGAGGTTAATCGACTTGCCTGATGACACACAGATGACAGGTAACACAGCTGGCGTTTGAACCCCCATCTTCTGAATCAAAGTTCACTGCCTTTCCACTTGTCAACCCTGCCTTCTTAAATATGGTTTAAAAAAATATCCCCTTGATTATTCTGTCATTTTTGTCTGTTTTTCCACCTCACTATATATTGAAGACTTTGGTAGTATAAAACTAGAAATAGAATTACAAACTGGGAGAGGGTTTCTTAAAACCTGTCTACCCATGAAAGGTTAGTATCCCTGATATGCAAGGAGCTCTCCCGAGAGCCTTCCAGGGTGGCACCACCACCCCTCGCCTCCTCCTCCCCGTTAGGCGTGCTCCTCGCCCTGTGGGCCCCACTCAACCCCCCGGGGCACGGGCTGGCAGCCTCTCCAGGATGCCTGTTAGAAACCAGAATCTCAGCCCCAGCCCAGCCCTGCTGAATCCGAATCTGTATTTTCACAAGACCTCTAGGTGATTCCTGTGAGCCTTAGCCAACACTTCCTCTGTCAGCATAGCAGTTGCTGAAGGAGAGGCAGATTTCCAGAATAACTAGGAGGGAAATTGTACGCTCTCGAAACACTGTTTCCATGTACGCTCTCGAAACACTGTTTCCAAAGTCCTTCAAAGAAGTCACCTGAATACTGTTTACCCGCAGGGTATAGGACGTTTGAAACAATCATGTTTCTAGAAGGATTGGTTTTCATACGATTTTTCACAGCCCCATCTGTGGTATAAAGTGAGGTATATCATGTAAGGATCTGCAATTAATTGTTACTTCGGAGCTGGTTAGTCTTTTTAGGAGCATGTGTTTGGTTTCTTCCCTCTAGATTGTAAATTCCCCAGAGAGGGGTTTGGGACCAGAGCTAGCCTTAGGAGGGGGCGCCGGAGCGGAGTTGCATTGAGGAGGGCACACAGCTGCCGTGATGAGCTGCCGTCACTGCAAGTTCGCCTCTCACCTGACCCCCAGATTCCCCGGACACGTGGACTTCACTGCGTGGATTATCGCACGGTGGGAGAGAGAAAGAGAAACTCTCATTTCCCACGAAGACACCTAGTCCAGTCCCCAGACTGCAGCATTTTAACTCCGTGGCTGGCCCGGGCCCGCCGACCCGGCTGCAGTCAGCCCGTTCCCCGCCCATCCCTCAATGCCTCTTGTTTTCCTTCCCACGGTTCGGGGCAGATCTGCACAGACAAGCCCTCTCCAGGCGCTCACCTCGGGTTTGTTCCCACCACTTCCACCCCTGCTACCCAAGGAGGAGCTGGTATTGTATCCCAGCAAGGGAAAGCGAGAGTCCATGTGGGGTCTCCAAAGGGCTTGGAAGGGCCCAAATCGTTCCCAAAATAGGAAGTCATCCCATAAGAGGCGCTATGATATTTTAACGCCCTGCCCAAGCTCCACACTGTCCCATCTTCAGCCGGTCAGTCATGGAGGGAAGTTATTCGGGGCACGGGGAAGGGTAGGTGTGGCCACGTGTATTTGGAAACGTGGGGTAATTGGGGGATTCTGAGCTGCTGCTGTCCAACCTCCACTTCATGCCAGGGGTGGAAAAGCCACTGGAGGCCAACTTCATAAGAGCCGTGACCCTGGCACCCTGGGGCTCCTTCAGCCCTCCTCCTGCCTCTCCTCACCCCTCACCCTCTCCTGGAACCTAGAAAGGGGAAGGGACCCCCAGAATCCTTACCTGGGAGTAACCGCCTTGATCAAAATTTCTAGAGTTTTTGAAGGGTCAGTTGTAGGTGCGGGGGGAAAGTAGGTAGTACAGGGAACAGTAAATTAACACTTGGCTTGTTCTTGCCTGAGACCCTCCTCTTGCCTGAGACCTTTCCCAGACCCCCAAGGAAGCCAGCTGTGCCCCCTCTCAGCAGGACCCCTGATGGGAGTTCTGCCCCAATCCGGCTGCCAGGTAGTGGTCCCCTCCTGGCCCTCTCACCCCTCACGTAGGGACACTGTATTTGTTAGCATCCACACCTCAGCTCTGTAAATGTCCTTAAGTTTCCACGTGCGGTTCTGCCCCAATCCTCCTGGGAGCTTCCCAAACAAGTGTCATGTTTCCCTGTGCCCACCTCTCTTGCTCCATCCACTACCCCAGCTCTAGTCCAATTCGCCAAGTGGACACGCCTGCAGAACTAGAGGTCAGACAGGAGACAGGGCATCCCCGGCACCAGGGAGTGGATGACGAGGGGCTAGAGCGAGCACAGCAGGCAGGGCACCTCTTCTGGAAATTAGAGGGCACATGTAAGCCACACTTCCTGGTGAGGCTGGGAAGGTGGGGAACAGAAGCTGAGGGAGCCCAGGATGACAACTCCGGTGACGCCACCTACCCTGGGGCTGGCAGCATTCAGGAAGACCTCGGAGTGGGTCTCCTCAGCAGGGACCACCAGGGGCCCCACCTCTGCCTTCAACAAAGGAGAACTTACCCAGTGGAGCCCAGAGCTGCCACCGCTGCTGCTGTTGCTGCTGCCGCTTCTGCCACCACTGATGGTGCCACCGCTGTTCCTGCCATTACTGCTGCTTCCCTGAGGGTCAGGAAGAGACCAGAGTGAGGTCTAAAGATGAGGACAGCAAGATTGCTTTCCTCCCTCCCCGGCCTCCCTTGCTCAGGAATATTTCCCGCCCAGCCTGAGGGGAGCAGAATTTCTGCAGAATGCCGCAGGCTGTCCTGTCCTCTTACCCCAGAGCTGCTAGAGCTTCTACCTGAGCCAGATGGTGGGCGGTTGGTGCATTGCAGAGGGAAGGGGACGGGTGAGGTTTGAGACTTCAGTCAAAGCCATCCCCACAGGCCAGGCTCTCCTGCTTCCTTGGCTTGGCTTTCCTTCCCATCGCATCTCTCTTCCATGCCCATCTCACTCTTCCAAGCCTCCTCCCCACACCTATCTCTCCCCTGTCCGATCTGCCTCTTCCCTCAACCCCTCCCCTGCCCATCTTTCTTTCCTCTTCGTCTCTCCCACTTTCTATCACACGCATCCAGACACCTCTTCTTCTCCAGACTCTTCCTCTTACCTCTGCATTTGGGTTGTCGCTGCTTCTCCTTGAGCCATAAGTAGGTTGGACCACAGCTGCCTGCAGGGAGGGTGAGACTGAGCATGGGATCGGGAAGGACACGGGGGAAACGCCAAAAGTGTGGGCTTGAAGGGAGGGAGGTGGCAGGCATCAGGGCCAGGGTGATGTCCTGATGTCCTGATGTACCTGAGTGTTGGTCCCTAGGTTGAATGCCCCTCCATAGCCTTCGTGGCCCCAGGAGCCTCCCTGAGAGTTGGTCCCAAAGCTGCCACCTGAGTCTCCAGAATACACATGGTCCCAGGGAATCCCTGGACCTCCAGGATTGCCTGGAGAGCCAGAGGTGCCATGGCCTCCAGATGGAGGCTGCCCATTGGTTCCCTGCAAGGACAACATGGCCGCACTGAGTGTGTGTGGCCATCTCACTCTGGGATGGGGTAGGACAGGCAGAGCAACTCAGATAGAGGAGCCACAGGGAGAAGCAGGTGGAGAGAGACCTCAGGGTGGTGGGGGAGGGATGCCTAACATAGAAGGAAACTGGCCCAGACAGCCACCAATAAGGGAGCCCTTCCTCCTATTAACTGCTTCCCAGGACTCTCAACCCAGCTGCCCACAGCCTCCCATTTCCACACCTGGCTTCCAGCCACTCACCAAAGCACCGTTGCCGCCAGGCATCCCCTGCCAGGAGCTGTGGGCAGCATCCACTCCGTGCTGAATGACATTCTCAGCCTGTCTGCCAGCCTCACTCCCAGTGTTTCCAAGAGCGTGGGCCGCTTCCTCAACCCCACGGGCGAGAGCATCCCCCACACCGGGGCCCATGGTCTCCTTGACTCCAGAATCCGCTGCCTCTCCATCCCCTCCGCCAGTGGCCTCCCCGACCCCGTGCTTGATGGCCTCTCCCATTTCTTGTCCAATGGCCTCTCCCACCCCGTGTCCAGTGGTCTCCATGGCCCCTGCTCCAGAGCTCCCTCCACTCAGCAGTAGGCCAGCCTCCCCACTGCCCAGGCACAGGACCAGCAGGAGGCAGGCCAGACACCCCTGTAGCTTCATCTCTGCCTCGTTCCTTCTCTCCTGAGTGTCTTCTTCCCACCCAAGTTTACTCGCTTGCCCTTTCTCTTTCCCTGCGTCTGCGTGCCCTCCTCCCTTCTCTCCTTCCTTCTGACTTCTCGTTCTCCCTTCCTCTAGGTCTGCAGCCTTCTCTCTCCTTTCCCAGATGTCCCTGTTTTCCCAGAGCCCTTGTCCCCGCCGCTACTCCTTATACTGTAGCTTGGAAGAAGGTGGCAGGGCTGGGCAGCCCAGAGTCCCTCCCCCCAGTGACTCAGGCCCAGCCACCCATAGGTGAGCTGTAATTGTGAGTCTGAGAGCCTGTGTCGAAACAGAGAGGGAGCCCGTGCATCAGGGAGGGAGGGGGAAATGGGATGAGACCGGTGCCAAAGTGTTCCCATTTCCCAACCCCAGGAGTCTGGGGCGCAGGGTAGGGGGTCGCATCTGAGGTGATAGGCTGGTAGTATCTCCTAGAGGCGGTGGGGTGGGGGGGACTTAGGAGAGAGGAATCAGGCAGGACCTCATCAGGGGGGCGAGGGTAGGGAACCCAGCGGGATAGGACCCACCCTAGGTGTAAGCCAGCCTGGGTCGGGGACGCCAGAATGGCAGGACGCCACCTGCCGCTGCAGGTGCCCTTCCTCAGCCTTCCTCTCCGTTTCCATCGGCCTTTGTCTCTCCCATCTCTGTCCCCTCCCATACTGCCACCTAAAGGTGACTGCCTCACACTTCCACACCTTCCAGCCACAGAGAGCCTGGGACCCGGAGGACCGCCCTCAGTGGGGACGCCAGGCATCTGTCGGGGAAGGAAGTGGCTGCGACCCTGAGAGGGGTCATCGGGGCGTCTCAGTTAGCATCCCGGCTGCTCTGAGCTGAGAAAGCTGGGTGTGGAGCTGGGGAGCTGGGCAGGCGGGCCACCCCCAAGGAATGAGGGGGCGGGGAAGACCTAGGGAGGGAGCTGCTGACCCAGGCACCCATCCTGTTTACCAGGCCTGGTGGGGGCACGTGTGTGAGCTCAAGGCCTGCCGCGAGGGCTGGGACTACACCAGCGCACCCCACTGCTGCCCCCAGCCCCTCCCAGAGGGGCCAGAGTGGCACTGGCAAGGGAGGAGGGGTCAGCACAGGGGCAGGAGCCCCGGGTCAGCCAGTGGCCCTCTCCCCTGGGCCCAGCTCAGGGTGCAGAACTCGGGCAGCCTCCCGAGGTCTCATCGCTGCTCAGCGAGCGAGGCTGCTTCTCCACTCCCAGGAACCCCAGGTCCTCCCACTTGGCACTGCCTTGTATCGCTGGGACTCATCGCCGAGTTAGGAGGGGCCGGTTTCTATCCGCCTTTCTCAGCGTCTCTCCGTCAGTCTCTCTCTCCACCCCAACTCGTAACACCCATCACCTCTCACCGTGTAAACACAATCCCTGTCTGCCCTCCGCTGCTCCTTCCTAGCTCCTTATTATTCCATCGCCGACTCTTTAATGATGATCATAGTGGTGGGAGTAGTAGCTGCAGCGTACCCAGGGCTTTCTATGTGCCCAGCTCTGGACTAAGAAGCCCCTTAAGGCTCAGACGGCCCCGGGAGAACCGTCCTATTCTCAGCCTGTCTGCCAGCCTCTCTCCCAGCGTTTCCAAGAGCGTGGGCCGCTTCCTCAACCCCACGGGCGAGAGCATCCCCCACCCCGGGGCCCACGGCCTCCCTGCCTCCAGAGCCTGTTGCCTCTCCACGGGATGACTCGGTGATGAGTCCCAGTGACCCAAGGCAGTGCCAAGTGGGAGGACCTGGGGTTCCCGGGAGTGGAGAAGCAGGCACCACATTTAGGGACAGAGAACTTGGGGCTCAGAGGGGACATGGTGAGTATGCGGTAGAGGCAAAGCTAAGCCCAGCCTGTCTCATTCCTGAGCCTGGCTTCCAGCGTATTCTGTCATCTCCGTGTCTCAGACCTTCCCCTGCTTTTCGAAGCCCTCATTCTTCTCTGGATAGAATTAGTTTGGATTTTGCTCCGGGGCCATGTAAGGGGCAGAGAGCAGGAGGAAATCTGAGGCCTCCGGGGTTGGTGATGGACATCCCAGCCCCCTGAGCCTGCTGCTTCCCGTTCCCGCGGGGCAGGACCACAGGGCAGGAGGTGGTGTGCATGCTCACTGACTCCAGGACTCCTTCCCACACTTCCTTCGCGGGACACCCTTACCATGGTGTAGAGCTGCCCTCTCCCTTCTCTGTTACTAATATTTTTCTTTAAGCCAGCTTACTTTCTTAAGTATATTTTAAGAGAATACTTTATATCACCACTCTTAAGTGGAAAGCCAGGCTCACTGGCCCATAAATAGAAAGAACCAGAAAAACAAAGTGAGAAGCAAACAATCGTATTACATTATAGCTGGCGGCAGCTCCTGTACCCTCTTTGTTAAAAAGGGAGATTAGCAAGTATGAGAGAGGTGTTCCAGGCACACCAGCACAGAAATGGAGTCTTCCTCTTTACCTAATCAGAAAGCTTCAAAGAGAATTAAGAAAAGAGTAAATTTCTCACTGTGTGATTCAGACTTATTCAAAGCCATAGTCACGAACCACCTAAATTCTCCCATGCCACCAGCAGTCCCATGTTCTACCTTCTGGGAAAAACTACCCTCAGACATCCCTGGACCTGAGGGGTCACCTCAAATCAGTCTCAAGGCATATTTATTAAATACCTGTTGTGAACCAAACAGAAGACTAGGTGCTTTCACATGCATGATCTCATGTAGTCCTCACTAAAACCTCGAGAGATAAATATTATTCCCATGTTACAGATAAGGTAACTGAGGCCTAGAGCTGTTAAACAAACATACAAAATCATATACAAGATCATGGTAAAATGGAGCTGTCAGGGCTTCCCTGGTGGCACAGTGGTTAAGAATCCGCCTGCCATTGCAGGGGACATGGGTTTGAGCTGTGATCCAGGAAGATCCCGCACGCCGTGGAGCAACTAAGCCCGTGCGCCACAACTACTGAGCCTGCGCTCTAGAGCCCGCGAGCCACAACTACTGAGCCCACGTGCCACAACTACTGAAGCCCACGCGCCTGGAGCCCGTGCTCCGCAGCAAGAGAAGCCACCGTAATGAGAAGCCCGCGCACCGCAGCGAAGAGTAGCCCCTGCTCACCGCAACTAGAGAAAGCCCGCGCGCAGCAACAAAGACCCAACCCAGCCAAAAACAAATAAATAAATAAATAAATAAAAATGGAGCTGTCAGAATCTGACCCAGGCAAAGGGGTCAGATTGAACTTGGTAAAGGGGACTTATTTTGAAGTAGCCCCTCCCCCACCCCAGGGTCACGGGGAAGCCTGCCGCCCCTCCAGCAGAGGTCCCCAGCAGGTAGTTGCTCTGGACGAGGAGCTGGCCATCAGTGCTTACTAGCTGGGTGGTCTCCCTCAACTCTCTCCCTTCTCTGGGCCTCAGCTTCACCATGTCTAAGGGAGTAATCGTGGGACCTACCTCGAGGGAGGTCGTGAGGGTGAATGAATCATGTCCGTAAGCGCTTAGCCCAGAGTGAACACCCAATAAAAGATGGCTGTGAGGGTCCCACCCAGACTCCTCTCCCTGTTCTTGCACAACTGCAGAAGCTGCCCTCTCTCTCTCATGCCCTCGCCTGGCTCTCCCTGTCTGGCCCAAGTGCCAGGTCCTTGCTCACCCTCATTCCAAGGCCTTTCCCAAGTCCGCTCAGGCCAATAGGCTCCCCTCTACTAGTTGCCAGACAAGTGTACCCGGCCTCGACCCCTCCTCTGGAACCTCTTAGTCTAGGGGGAGGATGGACATGAAACAGGTAAGTATATAATTACAGCTTGTCACAGCACTGTGAAGACCGGTATCAGCATGCCATGAGAGAGTAACAGAGGCGTCCCTAGGTTCAGGTTGGGTGAGGTTCGGGGAGGTGGGGCACACAGAGGCATAGAGGCAGGGAGGATGCTCTTAGCAGAGGAAGCAGCCCACCAGGCCTCAAGGCAGGACTGAGCCATGCCGCTTTCACCTTTAAGTTCTGGCTCAGCTCTTCTCTTCCAGAAGCCTCCCAGGATTGACCCCCAGCACATACTGATTATCCTATATCTCTGTGGCACTTCCAGGACCCCCAACCAAGCAAGAAAATGGGCATACAATAAAATCAATGAAAGCTTTTACTTTCTGAAAGCAGAATTCCCTTCTCAGAAGGGATTCCTCCAGTCCAGGTGAAAAGATGTCCAGCACAGAGTAGACCCTCAGGAAATGTGTGGTAGGAATGAACACTTCTGTTTTTTGGAATGCATGAAACAAAGGTCTGCGATTTACTAGGAAATACATCAAAAATGTATCGGTACGTGGCTAGATGGCTAGGTGTGTGATGAGTGGAAGTGCGATAAAGCAAGTGTAGTCATGTGCTAGTGGTGGAATCTAAGTGGCGGGTATGCAGGTATCCACTATAAAATTCTTTCATCTTTGCAGTAAAATATTGCCAGGGGAGAGAAGCAACATATGTGATTAAAATGGTGGCATTCTGGGGACTTCCCTGGCGGTCCAGTGGTTAGGACTCAGCGCTTCCACTGCAGGGGGCACGGGTTCAATCCCTGGTCAGGGAACTAAGACCCCGCAAGCCACACAGCGCAGCCAAAAAGGAAAAAAAAAAAAAAAAGTAAAAAATAAATTAAAAATAAAACTTAAAAAAAAATGGTGGTATTCTACAGATAAGGAAAAAACAAGGAGAACATAAAGTGCTAGGAGCATCACCTTTACTGTGCACGTCAGGCCCCTCCCCTCCCTGGTGTGTCATTTAGTCCTTATTGATGCATCGCTTTGTGTTTGTTTTCATGTTCTGTTTATATACCTCATCTCCCCACGAAGCCTGTAAATTCCCCAAAGGGCAAGAACGCTGTCTCTTATTTCTGGTCCCACGGTTGATGGAATTTTGGAGCTGGAAGCCATGTTTGCAGTCCTCTCCTGCAGACACCGACCCCCCTTTATATGGGAGGAAATGGTGGCCCCTGGAGGGGCAGGATGCGGCCTACAGGCGCACGGTTCTGACTGGAATGTAGGTGTCTCAGCGCTCAGGCCCGTGCTTGGCAAGTGTTCTAGAGACGTTATAGGCGACTGTGCAAGGTCAGGTTCTGGCAATAGACAGGCCTGCTGCTTTCTCCTGGGTTGCCCCCGGCAAGTGCCCTGGCCCCTCTGAGCCTTAGTTTCCTCATCCATACAATGGGGATCATAAGGGAACTTCTGCCTTTGGGTTGTGGGAGGCTTAAATGGTTACAGAGTATGAACAGCCCTTCACACAGTACCTGGAAGCTACGAAGTGCTCAGTATGTAGTAGTTGCTATCATTACTTTTCTATGTCACTATTCCTGTCCTTGTAAAGAGGCCTCCTGTCATCAGAGTGGCTTCCCCCCTGAGCCTTCGGCCCTCGTCCCCAAGAGAGGATCTCCCACATGTACCTCTTTCCTCTCTCCTATTCACTGAGTCTCCTCCTTACTGATACTAAACAGGAGAGAGACCTCTTCGTTTTCAGAATAGCCTCGGTAGCTCTTAGGCTGTTTCTCCCTCCACTTATTGTGTGTCCTTAGTCATGTTTCTTAACTTGCGTGAGCCTCCATGTGATTTTCTATAACATGGGGCAATAGCAGTACCTCTTACCTAACTGGATGGTTGGGAGGATTCAGTGAGGTCATGCAGGTAAAGCGCAGGGAGCCTCGCATGCCTTGATTGCGCAATACACGCAAGTTACTATTGATATCCCTTTGGTGCCACACTCCTGAATGAGGATGCTACCCCCTTGGGCTTCACCAAGGTTCCTGCCACTTTTTCCCTGGTGCTTCTGCCCCCGCTACTGGCCTGGAGGGGCTTTCCCTGCACGAATTTCCTCCCAGTGCTGAGCATGAATTTTGCACTAGTGAAGCATGGCTCGTCCCTGTAATGGCCCTCTTCCATCGGATCAGCCTGAAATCTCCAGCTCAACCCATCCTGTACATCGGACCCCCCAGCTTCTCCGGTGAAGAAGCAAGAGGAGAAAAGACAAGCCTCCCCTCCACGAATCCCTCCTGAGGGAGCACAGTGAACCATGATGAGAGTACCGTGTGTTGTATTTATCCACAAATCTCAGTACAGCCCCCTAAGGGACTCCAGAAATCTATCCTCCTACTTCCCCCCGGCTCCTTCAGGCCACTTCAGCTGATATGACAACAGTAATGTCAGTCTGTTCAACAAGGCCAGTTCATCAGTTTAGGGAATGATGTTGGTGAGGCTCTGGAAGAGAGAAGGAGAGAGGGGGTGGATGCAGGGCACACAGTCGCAAGAACTCTACCCTCATGCACCCTAGACAGATGGGAGGGAGACTGACTACTCTAGCTCCGGAATTGCTTACGTTCTGGGGAAGAACATATGGAAGGCGGCACCTAGATTCAGGAAGAATAGGGAGATAGTCCTCCCAGGCAGAGGTGCCAGGGGCCTCTGTAGGGACAGAGAAGCCTTGTGTGTTTTGCCTGAGAGGATCCCCTGCCACCTCCACAGCCCGGGAACAAACAAGGGTGTGCCTTTGGGTTCCTGGCACAGTCTTAGGGCTGGTACACACCCTCACCCTTTTGCCCCAGGCTCAGGCATCTGAATGTACTAAATGCAAAGAGAAGAGCTAGGACTTTCCTTTGGGCCCAGAGGGAGGACCAGCATCCCACAGGAACCCTTCTCCTGGGCCGGCGGGGCAGGTAGGTTGCTGTCAACCAGGGAGAGGACAGAGCTACAGGTTCCCGCCACCCAGCATGTTGCCACAAGGCAGCAGGGACAGAGCAGCGGAGGGATGCACAGAACAGGGACGGAGTCTGACGGGAGATGCCGCGGAGAGGGGACAGGCACACAGAGGGGAGGGTTTCAGCAGCCCCTCCCTTCCTGGCTCCGAGATGTACACAGGCCCCTGGAGGACTTTTGTGCCTCAGTGGGAACGGAAAGCGCCCGAAAGATGAAAGCAGGATGTGAAGGGCAAAGAGCAGTGAGGAAAGGAAAACCAGAGCTGGAAAATGGGTTGGATGGTGTCTGCAGAGGCTGAGTGTCTGTCCACAGTGCAATTGTCAGTGAACAGGCAACGGGAAGAGGATGTAAGAGCACGTCCCAAGTAGGAAGTAGAAACCACATGGGCACTCACCTTCCACAGAACTGAAAGGTCAATGAAGGGCTTGTTGACCGAAGCCTGAAATTCAAGGACAAGAAGGTTAGTCCCCAGCATCTGTCGCACCAGCCCTCCTAGGAGAGCCTCCACGCCACCGCCACCCACCCACCCTGTGCTCGCGAGACTTACTCCAGATGTTAAGGTTGTGATTGCAGCCCCTCCGTTCGGGTGAGTGAATCTGCCTTGAGGATTGCCCTGTGGATGAAGCCCAGGCTGTCATTACACCCCCCACCCCAGACCCTAAGGGTCTCCCAAGTTCCTTTTCCCCAGTGGCCAGCTTCCCCTAGGGCGACCGGGGCTGGGGCAGAAGGCATAGGCTAACCCCCTGCCCCTCACTATCCACAAAGGAAACCCATGTTGCTGTGGGAATTCTGTGAGAGATGGGAGGAGAAGCCAGGAAGAACGTCTGCCCCTACTGGTTAGTCTTCCCTCAATTCCCTTTTCTTTCAGTTAATGAGATGTTCTCAGTCACTGAGAAGGGGCCCAACTGGAAAGGGAACCCAGAGAAGCCACGCAAATACCAGGACCATAGTATAACCCCAGCCCTGACTTCAAAGCTCCCCCTTCTACACACACGCTAACCTGATCCCTAACTCAGGGATCCCTGTCCTTAATCCTCTCCCCACTCAGCAGTGTCTCCCCTGCTGTGCTGCTGCTGCCAGCCTCAAATCCCCAAACAAACAGCCCTCTCTTGGTCTCTATTTGGTGAATCCTGGCATCTAACTCAGAGCCCCTCCTTCACCCTGCACACTTTCTACATAGTTTCTTCCTCCCCACCCCACGCATCTCTGGTTCCGTGGCTGGTAGCCCCTGTAGCTATGGGCTTTGAGGCCTGGGCCGGTCCTCAAGATGGTGTCCCAAAGAGTCCTCGTGGAGACTGGGGAGTGGGGACCTGGGGCAGGTGGGAGTCAGCCTTCTCCTGTTCCTCCTGGGAGCCTGTTATGCTGTGCGTGCTTCTGCTTGCCTCTCCTGGGCTCCAGTATCTATTCCCCCTATGTAAGTGGGGATCAGATATCCTCCAGAAGGCCTCCTCTGGTGGGGTGGTGTGGAGGAAGAGAAGGAACTCCGACTTGTGATTCTCCAGAGCTGTGTGCTAGCCACATGACCTTGGCAAATCCCTTAAACCTCGCTGAGCCTCCGTTTCCTTACCTGAGAATCAGGGAGTCCTCACCCCGACTACCTCAGAAGCTTGTTATGAACATTAAACAGAATAGGGCTTTTCTCCCAAAACTATTCCTCAAGCTCAAGCTGATGCTCTGGGTTTTCTCAACACTCATTCTCTTCGCACCGTAATAGATCTTGGCCTCAGTAACTGCTTCCTGTTCCCCAGGAGAGGCTTCATGTTCCTCCCTTTAGATCTCCTTAACTAGGAGGCAGCCCCCTGAAGGTGGGGCTGGGTCCCATTCCCATTCTCTGATACAGGGCTTTGCAGATAAGATGGCTTAATCCTTCTGACCAGCTGACCACCAGCTGCTCCTTTGTAAGGGAGAAGGAGGACACGGTTACAGAGCTGCCCAAGCTTCTTTCACCAAATGATAGGGACCTGGGCGCCCCAAATGTCCCAAGGGTTTAACCTCTCCCTCCCCCAACACCCTTCTCCCCATTTCCCCACCCCTGTTCACCTACATTCAGCAGCTGGTTGGCTTCCTTGCCGGCTTGGTTGGTCCCATCATGAACAGTCTGATGCAACCCGTCCTCCTCCTTCCCGGCCTCGCCAGCAGCGTGGTGGACATCTTGGCCAAGTTTCTCCACTTCCTTTCCAGCCTGACCAGCAGCGTGGCTGACCCCGTGGCCAAATTTCTCTGCCTCCTTTCCAGCCTGATTAACTCCATGATGCCCCCCTTGGACTATTTTTTCTCCCTCTTTCCCGGCCTGCCCTGCAGCGTGGCTGACCTCCTGACCAAACTTTCCCACCTCCTTTCCAGCCTGATTAACTCCATGATGGACCCCCTGGACTATTTTTTCTCCCTCTTTCCTGGCATGGTGGACCCCCTGGCCAAACCTACTTGCCTCACTTCCTGCCTGGTTGACCCCATCGTGGACCCCCTGAATCACTTTGTTTGCCTCCTTCTCAACCTGTCTAGTAGCACTGTTGACCCCATGGACAAACTTCTCTGCTCCCTTTCCTGCTTGTCCGGCGACATTGTTGATTCCATGGGTTACCTTGTCCAAGTTGTGGTTGAGCCCCTGGACGCCCTTGTCCAGCTCCTTACCGGCCTGGCTCCCCACACTGTTGAGCCCACTAAAATCTTTCTCCCTTCCAGCTTGAGGGATTCCATTATTGATGCCTTCCAGGGCTTTGCCCACCTCTCTCTCTGTATTGCTCAGCCCTTTGCTGATCCCTTCAGTGACCTTCTTAACGGGGTCAGCACCGGCCGCCCATCCAGGCAAAGGCCCCAACAGCAGCAAGAGGAAGCAGGAGCTGAGCAAACTGGCAAGATGCATATTGTTGGGGAAGTGGGGAGGATGCAGAGAGGGGCCAGGGAGGCAAAGCTACTATTTATCCTCTGCTTCCTTTCCTCTGCTCCACCCCTCATGACTCAGTTACCCTGTGAGGCACTGGCTTGATCTCCAGTCAGTGAGGTAATTCCCAGGGAGATTTGGGGTTGAGCAATGAAGAGGAGGAGGAAGAGTGGGTGAGTCATGAATGGAGAAGACTCACATGGCATCTTTGCTCCTTGCCCAGCTCAGGCCCTCCACCCCAGAGCCCAGATGTCTGCCCTTCCAATCACTTCCCCTTTCTATTCCTCACCCACTATCCAGGCCTCCTTTCTCCCAACTGCACCTTCAGGCACCCTCCATCCCTGGGACCCAGGCCTGGTTCTTCAGCATCTTCACTCCTCTCGGGGGACCTAAGGATCCAGTTTCCCCAGCAGCAAGATTTTGGAAAGGTGGGAGGCACAGTCAGGGGGTGGGGAGCAACCCCGGGGAGTTGAGGGAATCATCAGACCTTGTTCTTGTTGTTTGTTGTTCTTGTTGACCCCCAACGCCCACACCTCTTAAGCTCCGGCCCCACGGGTCTTCTCCCTGGTCCTCAAACACACCAAGCTCATTCCTGCCTCATGGCCTTTGCACTTGCTGTTGTCTCTGCCTGGAATGCAGAAGTCAGATCTTCACAAGGTGGTTTCCTCCTCACTCTCTTCTTGGCTCAAATGTCACCTTCCCAAAAAGACCCTTCCCTGGCCGCCCCACAGCTACACTCTGTAATATCATCCTTTAGTTTTTATAGCTCCTACCACAATCTGAAATTATCTTATTTTATTGTCTGTCTCACCTATCAGATAGTAAACTTCCAGAGGGCCGTTGTCTGTATTGATCATTGTCACGTCCCCAGCTTCAAGAACATTGCCTGGGGTTCAGTAAACATTTGAACAAATGGATGGATTAGAAGATGCCAGGGGAAGAAAGTCCAGGCCTGAGCCTGAGTCTCAGAGGGTGCTGGAGGGAAGGTTGCCTGTATCCCCAGAGCAGCACAAGGTCCCTTGTTGAGGGTTGCAGATTTTGGAGCCAGGATCACATTCTTGTCCTACCTCCCAGCCCTTGGGCAAGGGCAGGGGGCTGACTGCCATGAGCAGGGGCAGGACGCAGTGTCTCCTGAAAAGCCAGTTGAGGCAGTCGTGGGGAGGGGCTGAAGACCCAGGGCAGCAGAAGACTGTCAGCCAGAAGCTGGGCTGAGGGCCAGGAGCTCATCCCTCCTGCCCTCCTCCCCCTGAGGCCTCCTAAGTCCCAGCTGAGGCCTCAAGTGTTGACATATTGGCAAGGGTTGGAGAGGGAAACAGCTGAGAGTGTGGCCTAGGTGTGGAGAGGGACATCAGAGGGAAGGGCAGGGGGTGGTTGGTAGGTCTGTCGTTGGTAGGTCTGTAGAGCTAGTTCGGAGGGAGCCTGAGACCAGAAGGATAGGGGCCAGTGGGTGGGTACAGTTGGGTGCAGGGGTAAAAGATATTTGGGTTTGGGTGCCAAGAGGAGAGCCTGGGAGAGGGGGTGGTGGTGGGCTCGCTGGTGGAAAGGCCAGGCACAAAGGAATGTGTAGGGTGTGAGCAAGTGGGGTCAGCAGAGTTATATGTGTGGGTGCCCAGGTGTGACGAGAAGCTGCACATGCTTTCAGACTTTGCTCAAACAAGGGTGACAAGGCCCACTCCCCTTGGAGGACCCAAGGTTCCATCCTACATCCTGGACACTTGGCTCCACCCAGAACCACCTCCCAGACCCAGAGACCCAGAAGCTTCTGCCATCTCTAGGTTCTGTCTACAGAGGGTGACTAACTGTGCCACCTCTCCAAGCTTGAGCTCACCAAATCTGTTTCCCAGTTTCACGGTCCAGGGACAAAGTCAAATCTCTGGGCAACCTTAGGTGTGACTTTCCTGCCCTTGTCCAGCACCTGAATGAGGGAGTTTCCCATGCCAGGAGATTGCTGGGTAGGGAAGGGTGAGCTTCAGAATTCTAATCCGCCCCGAGATTCAGAGGTGGGATTTCTCCTTCGAAATGTACTCCATGTCTCTTTTCCACCTCTCTCTCTGCCCAACCCTACCATCTTCTGTCAGCCTCCGTCCCTCTCCTCAGTGCTCCATTCCCATTTGCCACTATTTGATTCAGGACTTTGGCATCTATCTCCGTACATGAGATTAGCCTGGAGTTGTCCTTTCTCTGCTGGTTTTAGTAACGTGGCTGTGCTGTTTCCTAGAGTGAACAGAGGAGGTTTCGGTAGCTGAGCTACCACAGCACCCACAAAGCATGCAATATGCGATGTGCTCATACACGGTGTGCTTGCCGCTCCACAGGGCCTCAGAGCACGTGCCCTACCCACAGCCTCTCAGCACAGGAGCTGCTACTTGGCTTCCCAGCTCTGCTTCGGCTCTGCAGCAGGTCCTGTAGAATGGCAAATATTTGTTCCCCATGCTTCAGCAAATCTTGCCCATAAAATCATCGGGATCTGAATCAGCCTTTGGGAAGATACATCTTAACTCCTTGGTTCTTCTCTTGTTATTGGCATACTCAGATTTGCCATTTCTTTTTGTACCAGTTTTGATCCCTCATATTTTCTAAGAAAATTTTAATTGCATCTAGCTTTTCATATCTATTCTTGTAAAGCCGTACCAAATTGGTCCCTTTTCAGTCCTGGTTTTATTTGTGTACGCTTTCCCCCCATCTTGATTATACATGTTAAATTTGTCCCCCTTTGTTCTGTTTTTTTGGTCTTGGTTCATTGAAATCTCCCCAGCTTTACACTCAATTCATTTTCAGTTCCACCTTTCCCGGGCCATCCAAGCAGGAGGCTTCACCCTTACTCTGTGCCATGGCAGGTGCTTAGCAAACTCAGTTCTCATGGAGGTCTGGGGAAAGAAGAGGTTATGTCATTCTGCCCCTTCTTGCTTCCACACCTCTCTCTGGAATGATGACTCCTTCCTGGCCTAAACCCCACAGCCCCTAAATCTTGGTCACAGCTGTGTGCCAACTGGCCCACAGCAGGTGAAGGTGCCTGCCTGTGTGTCACAGATATGCAAGCAAGCCCCCACCTCCCATGCTTTGGGGGACAGGAGCCATCTGTCTATTTGTTCTTCCGCTAATGTTTACTGAAAGCCTGCTTTGTGTCAGGCACAGTTCTAGGAGCTGGAGGACCAGTGGTGAACAAAACAGAAAAGAGTGGGCCCAACAGGGAGACAATGAACAAGTAAGTCAGTAACTTGATCATGGAAAACTACATGAAAAACCATAAGGAAAAGAACAGAGTGCTGTGAGAGGATAGGACTCGGGGGGTGCTCTAAGACTGGAGACCAGACGAAACCTCAGGAGGTGACATTTATTCATTCATTCTGGTACTAGTTATTGAGGGAGTACCTTTCAAGTGCCAAACATTCTTCTAGTCAACAGGTATAAAAGTGAGGAAGGCGTGGGCTTCCCTGGTGGTGCAGTGGTTAAGAATCTGCCTGACAATGCAGGGTACATGGGTTCAAGCCCTGGTCCAGGAAGATCCCACGTGCCACGGAGCAACTAAGCCCGTGCACCACAACTACTGAAGCCCGCGTGCTTAGAGCCTGTGCTCTGCAACAAGCCACCAGAATGAGTAGCCCCCGCTCGGTGCAACTAGAGAAAGCCCATGCGCAGCAACAAAGACCCAGTGCAGCCAAAAATAAATAAAATGAATAAATTTAAACAATTAATTAATTAATTAAAAAACAAAAACTGATTTTCTAAAAAAAAAAAAATAGTGAGGAAGGCAGACAAGCACTCTCTAGTGGGCAGAGACAATTGGCAAGCTAACGAATAAACAGGATGAGTTTTAGAGAGACATGTGCTGCGTGGAAAATAAAGAGTGTAACCCTAGAGCAGTTATGCACATTGCAATATTTAACCCAGGATGGGAAGTCAGACAAGGCTTCCCGGACAACGGGCAGATGGAGGGAGTGGGGGTGATGGTGATAGTGACTGAGAAAGGAGAGAACTTTAGATGCGGAGTTAGGAGGGCCTCTCAAAGGGCGGCACCTGAGGGAAACCAAGAGGCAGCCAAGGGAAGACCTGGGTAGGACTTCCAGGCACAAAGAAATAGCTAGGGTAATTCCAGAAGAGGGTCCAGACCGGCATGGAGCCGGTGTGCCCATGGAGAAGAAAGAAGAAAGAAGACAGCAGAGAAAGGGCTTTGAAGACCAGTGTAAAATGTTGGATTCCATTCTAGACGCCAGGGGTGGGCTTGGAACGGTGGTACACGGCCACAGGCCTCGACTGGGAGGGGGCCTTCGCGCCGCCTCCTCTTGTGACGTCACTGGACTGTGACGTCACGGAAAGACGCTCCAGCTCCTCCAGCCCCCGAGCCCCCGTCTCGCAGTAACATCGCGGCGGGTGCCGGGGCAGCTGGCTGGGCCATGAAACCTTAGGAGGCCATGTCGAAACGCGACGTCACCCTCACCAATGTCACCGTTGTCCAGCTCCTGCGACAGCCTTGCCCAGGTGAGGGAGGCGGCGGAGTGACCCCGGGGAGGGGAGGAAAGGGCGGTCGGGGAGCTCCTGTAGCCGGGTCTGAGTACCTGACGGCGAGCGGCGCACCAATAGTGTCCACCGGGAACCGGGCAGGAGGTGCGGGGTGGCCTTGCCTGCCGGGGCTCTTCCATCCGGAGCCGCTGCCCCTGCTCCCTCCAGCCCCACCCTCCTCACTACCGGGCTTGCCGGCAAAGTGGTTTCTACGGCGATGGTGGAGGGGACGAAGACTCCCGCCCCCAGGTTGGGTTTTGCACCAATAGCGCGGTGGAAGGGTAGAAACAGGGGCCAGGAGGGAGGCCGGAGCCGGGTTTACGAGGGGACACCTCTGAGGACAGCCGCTGGTTGTTGAAGTACCTGGGCGAGCGAGGTTTCACATAAAATTGACGCTGCTGCGAAAGAGCCGCTTGGGGATCGGTGGACTTTGTCCTCCCTGGATCGCACAAAGCGAGGACACTTGAGCCCGCCACATGCCGAGCACTTTACAGGTGTGCGCGCTCAGTGAAGCCTCACAACCACCTTCGAGTTCAGTGTTTAGTGTCCCCATTTTACAGAGCGGCCACCAGATGCAAGAGGACACAAAGCACGTTTCTGGGTCTCAGCACGGGAATAGGGGAGTTGGGACTCGGAGTCCCTGCTCGCCCTACCTCCCCCGGCCAGAGGTGCGCGCACACGCTCCAGCCAGACGAATCCAGGCCTTCCGGAGGGCCACCCCATTCGCTCCCGGCCTCCTGCCTGGCCTCAGGCGAGGCAGTCGGCGGCCTCAGCACCGCAGGGGTGGGCGTGGCCGACGTGGGGCGGGGTTTGGGCGGGGCTCCAGGGTCCTGGAGACCCTGCTAGACGCAGCAGCAGGCAGGTTAACAGCTGTGGGCCTTGAAAACCCTGCCTGCTTATCACTCGCTCAGTGATCTCGGGCCTCGGTTTCCCCACTGTAAAGTGGGTATATAGCACATACCTCACAGGATTCAGTGAGCTGATGCATGTGAAGAGCTCAGCACCGCACCTAGCCCTTGGTGGCGCCCGGGAAATGGGAGCGACGTAGTAATTGGTAGAGAGCACACCCGATCCGGTGTTTCACCTACGGGGTGATGCTTCATCACTGAAGCTCTTCCGGGCTCTTCCTTCCCAGCACAGCAGCTCTCCTCCAGCCCATGTACCCCACCCTGGAGCAAAGGGAGAAGGGAAGGCTGGGGGAAGTTGTGAGAGAAGGGCCACCTGGGTTTTCTTTTGAAAGGTCACTGAGTGGGCTCAGATCCCCACTCTTCACCCATATGGACAAATCTCCCCTTTTCATGAGAGCAGAAACAGAACCAACATTCTTAAGGTCACCAATAACCACCAGTAAACACTGACCAATACCTTTATGAACTTGTAGTGCTACTGGAAACACGCACAGCCCAGCCGCAAAGCCTGTGGCAGCCTGGAGAGACCAGGGAGAGAGACAGGTCGGCTGACCCCCAGCTCCTAACCCCACCCCCTCCAAGGTGCCTTTGATTCTGGTGCCAAGCGCAACTCCTACCTTCATCCTCCAGGCCCTCTCCAATCCCTTCCCTCTCCCTTTCCTCACGAATACACTTCATGTCAGACTTTCTCCCCTCTATTAAAATCAGCACCTACTGGGCCTTGAGATCTCACTGACTCCTTACAGTAGCCCCCAGGTGGAGGGTCAGATGTGACATCAAGAAACAGGCCAGAGTTTCATTAACTTGCTCAAAACAACTCAGCTGGCAGGTGGCTGAGGCAGAGCTGACATCAAGGCCTGACCCCCGGCTTGAAATCCTCTACCAGCTAGGCCCCTGACTGCTGTCTCCACCACGCTTCTCCTCCCTACCTGAAGCCCTCATCTGTAGCTCAGGTGGCACAGCTTCAAGCACAGGTGCTCCCAATGCAGCATGGGTGTAGATCTGTGTGTCTGGAGAGGCAGAAGCTGATATGGGTTTCCATTTGTTTCATATATTATGAGAAGTGTTTCCCTGAGGGTAAGAATCACCTTGTTGGAAACAGGATTCCTGGGCCTCAGTGCAAACCCAGAGTCAGATTTCCCTAGGAATCAGCCTCCCGGTGATCCTTACCAGAACAGTTTGGGGACCACTGGACTAGATCGATTATCAGGCAAGTTTGGAAATGATCTTTGAAATATTAACGTACGTGGAATGTTTCCTAGACTCTAACATAAGCACTACATGTATCACTCATTTAATCCTCACAGTGACCCTCTGAGAGAAGTACTATTATCATCTCCATTTTACAGAGGAGGAAACTGAGGCACAGAGACTATCACCCCCAAGCAATTGTTAAAAATATATACCCACTGAGTTAGAATCTCCAGGGAAGAGACCCTGGCATGGATATTTTAAAACAAGCCCACCCCCTGCTCATTCTGTTGATCAGGTCGGTTTAGGAAACACTGGGCTATATGGTTGGCCACTCAGGGCCAGGAGCCAGCAGCAGGTTCTGGGTGGCAAAGATGGCTCATTCTGTCGCAGTGACGGTGCGGCTCACTGCCCCTCCCCCACTCCCAACAGTGACCAGAGCACCACCCCCTCCGGAGCCCCAGCCAATCAAAGAGCAAGTCCCACCACCTCCACCTCCTGCACCTAAGAAGGTTTCTGTGGTTCAGGAGCTGACTGTTGGCATCAATGGGTGAGTCGCCCCGGCCCTTGAGCCATTCCTGAAGCTTTAGGGCCCGGCCTCTCCTCGGTTACTAACTGGAGCATTTCTTCATGTCTCAGCAATGCTTTCATTCTGCCCATCCTGGAAAAACACAGGGATAAGGTAAACAGGGCTCCACCTTCAGAGAGCTCACATTCCGGTGGGAAGTACAGTAAGACAGAAGAGGGCAGTGTTAGGCCGGGGAACTCCGGGAAGGCCTCTGGGAGGTGACACTGGAGTAAGGCCTGAGTGACAACTGTGCAGCAAGCAATGGCTGTGGGGCGTAGGTGGCAGCTCAGTGTAATAAGGACGGGCAGGATTTCAGCATGGCTGGTGTGGCACAAGCAAGGGAGAAGAGGGAGGGCAGCGGAAAGCTGGCAGGGGCCTGGCGGACCGTGGTAAGGAGTCTGGACCTGGCTTTACTGTTAGAGTGGTGGAGGTTTTCAGGTCAAGAGATATAATCTGACCTGAAGTTCTACAAGATCCACCCAGCTACAAGGTTGGGAATAGGGGTATAGGACAGATGGTCAGAGGAAGCACAGAAAGCAGTGAACAGGCTGGTGAGGTCATCTGGGCAAGACACTGGCCCACACAGGGACGGCTGCCTTCTTCCCCACCCAGTCCCCTTGAGTGGGACTCTCCTCTGTCACCCCCTTCCCCCTCATCCCCTCCTCTGCGTGCTGGTTGAGGATTCTGAGGACAATCCCCTCAGCTTTCGTTCCTGGACAGATTTGGACGCATTGGTCGCCTGGTGCTGCGTGCCTGCATGGAGAAGGGTGTTAAGGTGGTAGCAGTGAACGATCCGTTCACCGACCCAGAATACATGATGAGCAGCAGACAAAGGGCAGGACCGGGGAGAGTGGGACCAGGGTGGGGAAGGGGTTCAGGGGAGCTCTGTGGAAGGCGCTCAGCTGCCATGTGGAACCGTCACTGAAGTGGGGACTCCCTGGCAATGCTCGCTCCCCGTCCAGCCCAAGAGTAGGAGCCATTCTGTCTCCTGCAGGTGTACATGTTTAAGTATGACGCCACCCACGGCCGATACAAGGGGAGCGTGGAATACAGGAATGGACGGCTGGCCATCGGTAACAATGAGATCAGCGTCTTCCAGCGGTAAGGGCGGCTGTCTTATGCAAGCCTGCAATATACTAATGCAGGGGATGTAGAGGTGACTAGAAGGGGATTCCAGATTCTCACATGGGGCTCATAACCCCCCAAATTGTGTGTGCACACGCCTCTGGGTACTGGTTTGGAGAGGGGGCCCACTGTACTCAAAATACTTTTTTATTTAACACACATGTGCGTGTTTTCTCTCAGGCATATCCGCCCAACCTGTCTAAAACGCAACTCTTGATTATCCTTCAACCCTCAAATCTATTCATCTCCCTGCCCAGGAAATGGCATCACCATCTAGCCAACTGCTCCCACTCAGTTCCTACATAGGAGCCACAGAGACCTTTTCAAAACATCAACTGGACCTGACTACTCCCCCACTTAAACCCTCCAGTGGCTTCCCATCACCCCACAAATAAAATCCCAGCTGCTGATGGGGCCTCCCACCAACTATATGCCCTGCTCCCCAGCCTTCCCTTGTCACCTCAGCGACACTGGCCACCAACCTCCCGGGACCCTGCACCAGCAGCTCTTCTTAAAACCCACTTCACATAGCTCTCACTGATACAAATACTCCTTCACTGAAAGATACGTTTAGAATCTGTAAGTCAAAAGCAATAACACTGGATGTTTAATAAGCTTCAAATACATTTTCAAAATACCAAAAAAAATAAAAATGGGAAACAGTAAACCTATTTTATCTTTCTAATGTAAATTATCAGCCACTGCCGGCCCTGTGGCTGCCTCCAATTTCCAATTTTACACACGCTTGCACACGCACACTCGTGAGCTCTCTCCAGCCCCAGGCAAGATCTGCAGCCTTCCCAGCACTCCCCCCAGCAGGTCCACCCTCAGCCCCGCTGTTTATTTGTGGTCAGGTGGTCAGGGGTGGGTGGAGGTGGGGACTGGAGAGTCAGTGAGAATGGGAGAAGCTGCTTGACCCAAATTTGAGATCATGACAGCAAAAACAATTCCAAATTCCAGCAGAGCAGTCATTACTCAGACACACTGTGTCCTTTCCTTCCTCAGCCTGGGCGCCATCGTTGCTGCCACCTGGGGTATTTTCCCAGCGCTGCCCCGTCCCCACACAGCCGCCCCCTCAGTGTGTGCCCCGCTCAGGTGCCACCTTCCCTGGTGACTACAACGCGTCTTCCCCCTTCCCCACTGCTCTCCATCGCGCCACTGCGGATATCCTCGGATATCCTCCAGGCCGTCAGCACGAGCTGCGTTGCTTGTGTGTGCACTTTGCCCCGCTCCACCCTTTCCACTTGGGTGACCCTGGGCAAGGCAATGAACTTCCCCAAGCCTGTTTCCTCAGCATACCCACCACAGCCACAGCAGGGAGCACGGCCAGAGGCGTGTGGGGAGCACTGAGAAGGGCTCACGCAGCCTCCTGGCAAGGAGGGCCCTGTCAGCCTATGGCACCCCTGCTGCTCTGGCACCCGCAGGCGCAGGCCCTGGCCCGGGGCAGACTCAGTACTTCCTTGAAGAATGAACAGAATCCTCAAAAGAAGCCCCTGGGCAGGAGGGCAGGGCCCATGACAGCATAGGGGAAGGGGCTGGGGTCTCCAGGGGCACCGAGTCTCTGCCCCATGCCCGCTCAACAACTGCTACAAAGGAATCTGCTGAAGTGCCCTTCCCCCAACTTGGAAGGCAGGAAATGAGGGGGGCATCAGAGAAGAGCTACTTGGGCCAGATGATGAAGTGTGACCTGACATTTGACCAGGGAGCATGAAGAACCATGTGTGGTGGCCCAGGGAGAAGAGAGGAAGCTGCTCATTCATTCATCCCTAGGGCCAGCCTGCCTGTACTCCCAGGCAGCTCTGCCTCTACTCTTTTCAATTCTGTCCTGGCTCTTCTGAAAAATGCCAGTAATAACAGTACTTACCTCAGGTCATCAGGGTTAAAGGAGTTCAATACAGGTAAAGCACTCAGCACACAGGCACATGGCAGGTGTTCAGTAAACATGTGTAGAATGGCTAATAAAGAAAAACCACACACAAACATTGACTGAACCCCTCTGGAGGGAGCAGACCCAGCCTTGCTGCCATGGAGTGCTCTAGAAGATGAGACAGACACTAACAATCACAAAAGCAAATCCTGCAGTTGTGATAAAAGCTGAGGGAAAAGATTAGTATAGAGTTTACCCACGTATTGTTCGTTTGCTAAAGCCAAGTAGAAAACAGCAATAGTAGATGTTTAATATATTTCAGACACAAACGTTTGATATCGAGTGGAAAATGTATATTGATAAAACAAGAAACAGAAAATCTCCTTTATCTTTCCAATATAAACCACTGCTAGCCCCAGGGCCGCCTCAAGGCTTCAGACCCCTGGGAGCTGCTCTCTGGATGTGCTGTGTGTTTTCAGGGACTTGCCTGGCCTCTGGCAGCAGGATCCCTGTTGCAGGAGCTGAGTAGTCAAGAGAAGAAGGGCTAGGAGGGCTGTGATGAAGTTGCCAGGGCTGAAGCCAGAAGAAGTAGGGCAGGCCTCACCCTCCTGGGGTCTACATCCTGGGCAGCATATGTACTAAGGGCCTGACCTGGCTGGGAGTAGTCTAGATGGTCCCCCAGGCGGGGCTTGCGGCCTGAGTTGGGGAGGTGGCGGCTTGTACCCAGACATAGCAGGTACAGTCAAGAAAAGTGGCCCACTAGGGGGGTTAGCGATGAGAGGCAAGGCCAGCAGGGTCGGACCCATCTGGGGCAGCTAGGGGTGTGTGGGGTGAGGGGAACAGACGGCCAGGCAGGAAGGTGTCTGGTCAGCCTTTCAAATGGTGAAGGCCACGGACTATGAAGGCGAGAGACTGACTCACGGTGCTACCGCCCCTCCACAGCAAGCAGCCCAAAGAAATCCCCTGGAAGTCTGTCGGGAGCCCCTTTGTGGTGGAGGCCACAGGGGTGCACCTGTGCTTAGAGGAAACTACAGTAAGTCGGGGACAGGTGCCCAGGGCCGCCCAGGGGGTGTGGCACTTGAAGCACCTCATGACACCTGTGAGCCTTCCCTAGGCCCACATTGAGGCAGGTGCCCTGCGTGCGGTCATCTGCGCGCATTCTCCAGAGGCACCCACGTTTGTCATGGGGGTGAACGAGAAGGACTATAACCCCAGCTCCATGAAAATTGTCAGGCAATGGGCAGCAACATTCTGAAGTGTGTGCCTGGAGGACAAGCCAGCCTGCGGTGGGGAGGAATCCGACTCACCCTCCCCACTCCCACTCCCACTCGGCCCCTGGTGCTCTTTTCACATCAATCCACTTCTCCTCCCCAAAGTCTTAACAGCCATCTTGTTAATGTTACTCTAAAACCATCTGTTAGAACTGCACGACTTCTGGAGAACATGCTTGGGGAGCTTCCCCCAGCTGCACCTCTGGTGCCTCGTTCGGTCTGACGGCATCCCTGATGCTCCCTCATCCCCAGCCTGACTTTTCACAAAACCAAGCCTGGGTGCAAACCCTGAAAGGAGGTAAGGGTGGAAGGGTGGCTCTGCGACTCACCTCGCAGTGCCTTGCACACCCGGGCCATTTCAGCAACACATCGTGCACCACCAACTGCCTGGCCCCCCTCGCCAAGGTCATCCATGAGCGATTTGGGATTGTGGAAGGGCTGATGGTGAGCTGGGGAGAGGGGCTGGGGCAGGAGGCACGGCTGGGAAACTGTACCTCTTCCTCCCATACTCGCTTAGTATGTGGGGTTAACAGGGAGAGGCGGGCTTGGGGACGAGAAGCCCACCAGTGGTGAAGCCTTTTAAACTCTGGACCCTGCCTGCATGTGCCCCTCCTGTGACGGTGGTGGAGGCCCCGCCAGCCTCCACCCCTGGGTCACCACCCTGGGCCTGGGAAAAAGAGGCGTGGGAGCTTGGGAGCAAGAAGGCCTCACCTCGGCCCTCTTCTTCCCCAAGACCACAGTCCATTCCTACACTGCCACCCAGAAGACAGTGGACGGGCCATCGAAGAAGGCCTGGCGAGACGGACGGGGTGCCCACCAGAACATCATCCCGGCCCCCACAGGGGCTGCCAAGGCTGTGGGCAAAGTCATCCAAGACCTCCAAGGGTATGAGGGCATGAAGCTGCAACAAGGGTGGGGGGTGCAACCCAGGAGGACTGGACTAGCCCCCAATTCTTGAGGTGTCTACTGAGCGGAAAGCAGAGACAAGGGGGAAATGATGGAGAAGTCCCTGGGTTCTGACTCCCGCCCCTGATGTGGGATTCTCCAGGAAGCTGACTGGAATGGCGTTCCGAGTGCCAACCCCAGTCGTGTCTGCTGTGGACCTGACCTGCCGCCTGGCCCAGCCTACCCCGTACTCAGGCATCAAGGAGGCCATAAGAGCAGCAGCCAAGGGGCCCATGGCCGGCATCCTTGCCTACACTGAGGATGAGGTAGGGGCTGAGCAGAAGGGACCCTGGGAAGAGCCCTCTGGGAAGGGAACGTGATTTTCCACTTGCCAAGGAGCTTTTTGCAGCATATCAAGATAGGAACTGCAGGGCTGGGAAGGTCAGCTCTCCCCTACCTCAGAGTCTTTGCACTTGCTGCCCCTTCGGTCTGGAAAGCTTTTCCCTCAGGTGGCCACATAGTCTGTCCTCACCTTCTCCAAGTTGCTACTTCAACCTCTCATCTCAGAGAGATGTTCTTTTTGTGGCCCTTTTCCTTAGCTGAAATGTCATTTCATAGTCACTGTTGGCCCTGCTAGCATGTACACTCCAAGGCAGCAGAGACTTTGGGCCTTGTTTTTCACTTCCATAGCTCCAGCCATCTTCCCAGGGCCTGGCACATAGCAGGTGCTCGATATATGCTTAGTGAACAAGACAAGGGCTCCCATTTCTCAACACTTGCTCGGGGCCGGCCACAGCCAGTTGCCTTCCCTGTGAGGAATGGGTATCACATCTCTTTGCTCCCAGTACTGCCAGTTCTGTCCGTCCACCTTGGTGCTGTCTCCCTGCTTTAGCTCCTGAAGGTCCACCCTCACACAGCTGCCAGGATCTCTTAAAGAAATCAGATCACATCACCCCCAGGGCTGAAAACCTTCCTGTGGCCTTCCACCATGCTAGGACCAAACCCCCAGGGCCTTTGTGCTGCAGTTCCTTCCACCTGAGACCCTGCTGAGGGCTGGAGTTGACCAGATCCTCCTAATCATCCAGAGCCAGACTCACTGCCTCCCCTCAGGGAGGGCCTCTCGCTGACCCATTCCACGTGCATTTTTCCCCGGAAGAGATGTCTGTTGGTGCAGCATCAGAGGCTGTTTGCAGTCTGTATCCTTTGGCCAGTCCCCTACCTGAAAAGCTCCCATTTGTCTTCCTCATACCCTGTCCCCAGAAGCTGGACAGAGGGGGGCTCCATCAAATACTGTAGATGAATGGATGGACAGTGTGCCCACGAGCCTGAGCTCCTGGAGGTCCCTGCTCTACGATCCACGCTTATCTTTGAAATTCTGATGGCCGGGTCGTGTCCACGGACTTTGTTGGCGATACCCATTTGTCTATCTTTGATGCTAAGGGTGGCATCGCGCTCAACGACAACTTCGTGAAGCTCATTTCCTGGTAAGGGGGAAGAAAGGGGTCAGAGAACGTGAAGGGAGGCTGGGGGTGGTCGGGAGGGATCCCCTGAATCCCCTCCATCCCTCCCTTCCCAGGTACGACAACGAATATGGCTACAGTCGCCGAGTGGTGGACCTCCTCCGCTACATGTTCAGCCGAGACAAGTGAAGCAGGTTGGCCCGCCTCAGTTTCCCAGTGCTCCCGGCCGGTACCCGTCTCTCCCGTCTCCGCCCTCGGCCCCCCGGGAGAAAGAGGGCGTCCCGCGCGAGGGGCCAGCGCCGCTGGGCCAACGGTGAAATAAAAACGCTGAGGGCTTACAGCTGCGCCCCGTGTCTCCGCGCCGGTCACAGCGGGGTCGGGTCCGGGCTCCAGGCCCACCCCGCACGCGCTCGGTAGGCCCCGCGCCCTGACCCCGAGAGCGGCTCCCGCGGGGTCGGGATCGCGCAGGCACCGGCTCGGCCTCCCGCGTGTCGCCCGGGCACCGCGGCGGAGCCTGGTGACGTTAGCGCACCGCGCCGCGGACTCCGGCTCCCAGAAGGCCGCGCGCGCCGCGGCAGAGGCCGGTGGGCGCCAGGCCCGGGCTCGGGCGCCAGGCAGCCGAGGCAGAGAGGCGCGCTCCGGCGAGCCGGGCGGCAGGCGCCATGACGCTGTTCCACTTCGGGAACTGCTTCGCCCTGGCCTACTTCCCCTACTTCATCACCTACAAGTGCAGCGGCCTGTGAGTGCGGGGCAGCTGCGGGGCGGCTGCGGGGCAGGGGGGCGCGGGCCGGGCCGACCCCTCACCGCCCGCTCCCGCAGGTCCGAGTACAACGCCTTCTGGAAGTGCGTCCAGGCCGGGGTCACCTACCTCTTCGTGCAGCTGTGCAAGGTGAGGGCGCCAGCTGTGCCGCGCGAGGGCTTCGCCCCCCCCCGCCCAGACCTCCCGGGGAGGAGCCGGGCATGGATGGGCTGGAGCCCGAGGAGAGGTCCGCAAGCAACTTCTGTATAGCACTTTTAGTAACATTGAGAACATTCAATTGTATGACTAAGAGGGGTTTGGATACTGCTAAGAGCCTCTAACTAACCCCCAAGGTCCCACCGGCACTGCTACCACCGCCCTGGTGGGCAACCAGCCCCAGCACCTTCAGGCCTGACCCCAATCCCTTGTGATCACCACAGAACCCAGACTTCCAAGCCCCTGCCCACAATCTCCCCTGCTCCTGCCTTCTTGACTCCATCTGGTGGTCCCTCTCCTCATGGGCCCCCAGAACCCCAGTGTACTGCCCTCCACATAACACACTAACTTCCCACCAAACCCACGTGGTTGGTCTCCCTCACCTTGAGGTGACCTCTCTGTTTTCTGGTCTCAGATGCTGTTCCTGGCCACTTTCTTTCCCACCTGGGAAGGCGGCATCTATGACTTCATTGGGGTGAGTGGGGCAAGGGAGGGGGAGGGATTGCAGGAGTGGGGCCCCCTGGCACCTGTGCTTACTCAAGCCTCAACCTGACCCACAGGAGTTCATGAAGGCCAGCGTGGATGTGGCAGACCTGATAGGCCTAAACCTTGTCATGTCCCGGAATGCCGGCAAGGGGGAATACAAGATCATGGTTGCTGCCCTGGGCTGGGCCACCGCCGAGCTCATTATGTCCCGGTGTGTGCAGCAGCCTGGAGCCCAGATTCCTGAGAAAGGACACCTGGGTTCCAGGAGGGTGCCGGAGGGTGGGGGCTCAGATTCTGGGTGCTGAGGGTGTCTGGGTACTGGAGAACCCTTCCCTTTGCCTTCTTCAGCTGCATCCCTCTCTGGGTTGGAGCTCGGGGCATTGAGTTTGACTGGAAATACATCCAGATGAGCATTGACTCCAACATCAGTCTGGTACGCAGTCCTGCTTTCCCACACACGCGCCTTTTTGCTGGTGACTCTACTCCTCCTGAGGCCTGGCCCTGACCTCCCGCTTCCCTCCAGGTCCATTACATCGTCGCATCTGCCCAGGTGTGGATGATAACACGCTACGACCTGTACCACACTTTCCGGCCAGCTGTCCTCCTACTGATGTTCCTTAGCGTCTACAAGGCCTTCGTCATGGAGTGAGCTGGGTGGGGCTCGAGGATGGGCCCAAATGGTTTGGATTATCTCTTCTCCCTTCTTCATTGCGATGTTTCCCCACAGGACCTTCGTCCACCTGTGTTCCCTGGGCAGCTGGACGGCACTTCTGGCCCGAGCGGTGGTGACGGGGCTGCTGGCCCTCAGCACCCTGGCCCTGTATGTCGCTGTTGTCAACGTGCACTCCTAGGCTTGGTGGCCCAGACTTTCACATACCTTTTCCCTGTCTCCAGGTTTCAGTGAAGTAAACAGTATTTGGAAAGTTGTTTCTGCCTCTGTCTCCCTGTCTGGAACTATCTACCAACAGTGTGCTCTCCTGGGTCCCAGAGGCCCTTGTTTTGGAGCCAGGTAGACAAGCTGGGAGACTAGCCAGCACTCATCTGTCCTGTGTTCCTGGACCAGTTCCTTTGCTTCCTGTTTTCCACAAGTTGACTGAGGGCTTGAAGCAGACAGTCTTTAAGCAGTGGCAGAGACCAGGGCCCTCAGGGAACAGGTGATAGAGGGGAGCTAGAATCCAAGAGATGGTTCTTGGGGGCTGCTCCTCACAGCCTTAACCTGGCCCTCTCCCACATGGCCCTTCCCCGGCTGGTCACCTCCTAGGTTCCCAGCCCCCAAACCAAACCATCATCCACTTTCTTTTTTTTTTTTTTTTTTTTTTGGCACACCACGCAGCTTGTGGGATTTTGGTTCCCTGACCAGGGATTGAACCCAGGCCCTCGGCAATGGGAGTGTGGAGTCCTAACCACTGGACCGCCGCCAGGAAATTCCCCCCATCCACCTTTTATGTGGCAGCCAAGGGGATCTCTCTGAAACCTCAGTCTTACTAGCTCACCCTTCCCTGCTTACAACCATCTGGGGCTCCTCCTTGCGCAGGAACAGTCCAGTGACTTGACTGTTGGTTTTGCCCTTGAGGGCCTATTTTGTGATTCTGAGATCCTCAGATTAAATCCCGGCCTGAGTCTTCTTAGGGTGGAGTACAGAGACAGCTGCAGCCCAGTAGTAGAGCTGTTGAGCCCACCAATTTGCATGTTGTCCTGAATGCCACCCTTCTCATCCCAGCCCTTCCCTGGTCTAGTAGGGCCAGCTTCCTGCCCCTTTCTCTCCCCATCCCTGAGGGGGATGGATTAGAAGCAGGGCTTTGAATGTCATGCTTAAGCTGCACCTGGATGCAAGTCCTGCCCACCTGGGAAGGTGCTCCCCAGTCCTGGTGTTCCCAGTGGGATCCCCCAGGGCATGGGATAGGGCAAGTGCCCCCTCCCTCCCTCCACGAGGCTGTCCAGGTTCTGCGATAATGTTATTTGACCCTGGGCCTAGGAAGGCACCAAGCACAGCTCTGTTGTGAGTCTTGGTGTTTTCAGAGGGAGCATTTACCCTAAGGTGGGGCAACCACCATCTAGCCCCACCTCCTCCTCATCGCTCCTAGTCAAGACAGGGTCCACAGGGGTCCTGGGTGGGGAGGTGAGAGGTCACCCTGAGTTTGATATGAAAAGGGAGTAGATGGGGCACTCCCCCAGCCCACGTGGGTGGATATGCAGTGGCATTGCTTTCTCCCATACCGCCATCCTGTGCCCCACGTAGCCTTTTGCACATATTGGGACAGTGAAGGTTGCAGAAATGACTGTTAAACAACTATTTGCTGAGCAGGCACTCTGCTCCCGGCCCCTTACTGGTAGCCACCTGTCTGTGAAACAGTCCCAGCTGTCATGGGGCTCAGGGACAATAAGGGAGCACAGGCCAGAGGGATCAGGGCTGTGATGGGTGAAGCCTGGTGGGACTGGTGGGCCTGATTAGCTAGACTACAGTGATCAGGGCTGTGATGGGAAAAGAGGGCTATGTCTGTCCTGGAGGAGAGGATGTGTGAGCTGAGACCAAGAGGATGTTAGTGGAGCAAAGAGAAGAAAGCAGGTATCAAGGCCCGTGTAAAGGCCTTGAAGTCAGAGAGAGGGCCTGGCCTTTCCAGTGAAGCAAGAGCTGATTGGAATGAGTTCGGGGGGCGGGGGCTTGTGAGACTGCAGAAGTCAGCAGGGGCCAGATGACAGAAGGCTCTGAGCCTGGGCAGTGGGGAGCCACGGAGAGTTCTAGGCAGGCGAAGGACAGTCAGTTTGGGCTTTAGGAAGAGCTCATGGCTGCTGGGTGGGTGGGGAGACTCAAGGCAGAAGGCTGGCCTGGACCAGGGCAGGGCCGGCAGGGGTAGGAGGAGAGTGGCTAGAAGCAGAGTAGACAGGTGGTGACCAGCTTATTTGGCCAGGTGGGGGGGGGAGTAGGGAGATGACCAGTGAGAAAGGAAAGAGTGAAGGAGCCCAGGGTAACCCAGGTTGGGGGTTTGTAAGCTCCCCGAGGGCTCATTACATTTCCCAGGGAGAAGGAGCTGCAATGATGGGGCAGTGGGTGGGGTCAGGTCTGGAGGATGATGCAGGGGCCAGTGTGCGTCCCCTTGAACACGCTGGGGGCAGGCTGGAGACAGATGTGGGCACCACTGCAGACAGAACTGAGGCCAGTGGGGCAGGGGGTACTGTGCCGATGAGGAAGGAGAAGCCTGGGGTCCAGCCAGAGAGACTCGTCAAAGAAAGGGGAAGAGAGGCAAGAAAGGGGACTGGGAAAAGCAGTGGCAAAGGTGGGTGGCTGGGGTGCTGTGGACAGGGGAGTCTCCAACAGGGGAGTTGGAGGGCTAACTTCAGGTGAGGGGTGTGAGGAGGGGACCTGTGACGTGGCCTCCAGGAGTTGGTTGGGACTAACCAGTGATAGGGCGCCCATTGCAGCTGCAAAGGCATAAGTGGAATCAGAGAGGAAACTCCTGTGAAGGGGGGAGGGGATGCTTGAGGTGGAAAGGATTCTGACCAGAGAGAGAGAGTGGGTGCTGAGAAAGGAGAGCCCAGAGGTGGTGTTCAGCTAGTGGAGCGGTTAAAGGCACCTCTCTGGAGAGGGCCCGTGGCCACATCCAGCTCACCTAGAAATGCTGTAACCTAGGCAAAGAGATGGGAATTCACTCCCCCAAGCAGCGTTTACTGAGTACCTACTATGTGCCAGGCTGTGTTCTAGAAACTGGAGATACAGCCAGGAACAAATAGCCCCTAAGTTGTAGGGCTGTGGGAGATCAAAGGGGCTCATGAAAAAACACTTAATAAGACGATGGCCAGCACTGAATAAAAACACAGTGGACGTGAGCTGGTTTATTGCTATCATGCAGACATGAGTGTGTTTTTAAAGAAGACCCCCCAAGCAGCCCTCTTGCTGGCCTGGAGTCCTAAGGACAGAGCCACGTCGCGGGAGCTGCTCGTTCCCACTCCCCTTCAAAGTCCCCCCACCATTCAGGAGGGGGCTTCCCTGAGGCCAGCTCAGAGGACTGGGCCTAGTGACTGCTCCTCCGGGAGGGTGGATGGGGAAGGGGAGTGGGGAGGGTCTCCCCAAGGTTGAGTTGCCGTGGGCCACAAGAGCAGACACAGGTGGGGCTGGGACTCTTGACTGCTCAGATGTTTTGGTGGCTGTCCGGAGGGTCCCATGTGTCCCCCACCCCCACCCCTACTGTGGTGGATTCGAGGATGGCTTGAAGACAGCAGTCCTTTAATAGTAGAGTTCCTGGTCCCACCAGCCTGGGAGAGAGAGAGAAAGGAGACTCAGTGCTGGGGGGATTTGGGGCAGGGCTGGGGTCGGGGGGAGCCAGGGGCTCAGAGGTTATAGCTCAGTGGTGGTTTGATATGGAGGGACAAGGGCTTGGAGGTCAAGTACTGGAAATCAAAGGTCAGGGCCGCTGCTCTGAGAAAGTTTCAGCCCTCCATCCCCAGGTCCCCAGTCTCCACACTCACTCCCTGGGCAGCAGCGAACTCCAAGTTTCCGGATCTCATCATAGACGAAGATGAGGAGGCCAAAGGGCATGGGGACCAGCCACCACTGGAACCTGAGGCACAGGCGAGATGGCAAGGTCAAGGCTATCCCCAGGTCTGTGTCCTGCAGGCCCACCCCGATGCGGCTCACAACCCCCTCACCGAATGGGCATGAAGTTGAAGATGTTGGGCATTCCGGGGCAGTAGCACAGGAAGCAGCCGATGCAGACCTGGAACACGATGGCGATCACCAGGATCCTGTTCCTGCAGGTGGGGAAGGATGGGAGAGGCTCAGACTGGCAGACACAGGACAAAGATAGGCCATGAGGAGATGGGGACCGGATGGGAATCAGGGTACTGGGTCAGAGGAGGTCAGATAGCGGCAGCAGGGAGATGTTCTAAACATCGAACACTGGCATGGCCCGCACCTCTCCAGCAGTGGACACCAACTCTGTCAGCATCACCCCGTTAGCTGATGAAACATAGACGGGCCAGGTGAGAGGCATGAGGTGGGAGCTATTGGCCAGCTATTGATAAGGAACGTCAGCACCTGCACCGGCACATCAGCACATCCAGTGCTGGGGTTTGCTGGCTGCGGTAAGCCCTGGTCAGGACCTGCAGGGAGTTGCAACCAGGGCTCGGAGGGCAGGGTGGGGGCGGGGCTGGGGCCAGCTGGGGACACCTGAAGAAGCCCTGCTGGAAGGCAGAGAGGCGGCGTGTCTTGCGGATGAGGACGTCGGCGATCTGGCACATCTCGATGCTGATGAAGAACACGGTGTAACAGGTGTACTGCTGGTACAGGCGCTGCCCGAACGTCTGTGGGCCAGGAGAGAACACGAGCAGCCTGAACCCAGGCGGAGAGCCTCTGCAGGCAGCCGGGCATGCGGGGCCTAGGGCCACGAACCCCTAAATGCTCCTTCCCTTGCGTCAGAGGCTGAGGTGGGGGCAGAGGAGAGATGCAGGATCTGCCACGTTTGCAGGGCCCCAGAGTGCGGGGCCTAGAAACCTGGCCTAGTGCAGCTTGGCCGTCACTGCCTGGGCAAGCGGTAGGCCAGGCCAGTTGCTTTCCTAATGAAAAGAGTGATGTAGAATGTCCCGGGCACCCGAAAGGAGGCACCTGGGAAAAGGGAGTTCGAATCCTGAGGCAGGATTTTCAAAGTCCAGTGACTCCAGGACCCGGGCAGATGGCAAAAATGACCAAAGTGGGCCAGATGGGCCTCTGAGGAACACGACACATGCCCTTTCAAAGGGGGTAGCCACTATTCAGTCCACTTCTTCAGTATAACTATTTTTATATATATCAGTTAATTGTGTAAGGAACACTTACTATGCTCCAGGTCCCAAGTGTTTCCCATGTATTATCTCATTTAATCCTCCTAATAATCCTAAGAGGTGGCTTGGTGGTATTCAAACTTCAGCATACATCAGCATCCCCAGAAGAACTGGTTAAAACGCAAGCCCCACCCCCAGAGTCTCTGATCCCAGAGGTCTGAGGGGGAAACTGAGGATCTACATTTCAAACAAGTTCCCAGGTGATGCTGCTGGTCTGGGGACCACACTGTGAAAATCACCGCGGTGAAAATCACTGAGATAATATCAGTATATTAGTATGCTCTCCACTTTAGAGGTGGGCAAACTGAGGCACAGAGAGGCAAAATACCTTGCCCAGGGTCACACAGCTGTGAGGAGCGGTGGCAGACAATGAATCCAAGCAGTTTGGCTCTAAGATCTATATTCTTAACCACGACAGTAAATGTTTAAGGGGAATATCCTGATCTGTCGCTCTGTAGAGCAAACTAAACACACCCGCTAGCCAGATCTAGCCTCTCTGCTCCAGACTTTCACTCAAGTCAGCCACACATGCAAATGCTCTGTGTAAGTGATGCTGCGGGGAAAATAACCGAATGGGGGTTGGGGGCGGGGTGGGGGGGGTGGTACTGGCTCCACACCTGAGACGATGTGTTGCTGTCAGGGCAGAGAGGACCCATCTGCAGCTGGGGTCATCAGAAGCAGGAGTTCGGAGCTCAGGACAGTGGTGGGAAAGGCCACTCACCCCAGAACTGGCAGAGAGCCTGGGTGTCTGGGAGGCTCTGGCTGAGCTCAGTCTCACGTGGAGGAATGAGTGTGGGCCACACTCAAGGTAGGTGGCATCCCATGAGTCATGGGACTCATGGGATGGGGCAGGGGCTCACCCACTCCTGGCCATAGCTGTCCTGCAGATCTTGTAGGTGGTGGTTCTCCCAGTATGGCCGGAGCCCCACACACAGCAAAGGGAACCAGCCCTCCTGGGCCATGGCCGTGAAGTAGTCAGTGAAGCCAGCAAATGACTGGATGGCACCTGGGAGAGAGGCAAGGAGGCACAGGGAGACACAGATGGAGACACAGAGAGACAGGGTCAGGGACACACACACAGAGACAGGAACACAGCAACAGTGGCCTGGAGACAGACAAGAACACAGTGACAGACATGGAGAGACAGACACAGAGACAAGGACTCCAAGAGAGATTGACAGGGACACAAGAGACAGGACACAGAGAGAGGCAGGAACAGAGACACACCCAGAGAACCCAAAAAAGACAGGAGGCAGTGACCCAGAGACAGGGTCATGGAGAATGAGGCCTGGGACAGAGAAGGGACACTGGGGACCATAGAGACCATTGTGTGCAGACACAGACTCAGAGAATGACAGAGACCCAGGGTCAAATGCAGACACCAAGATCCAGGACAAGGCAGAGCCCCCGTTAGAGACTCCACGGCAGGCGAGCAGCCCTGCAGAGGAGCCCGCGCCCCACCCCGGGGCACACACCGATCTGGAAGTAGGAGTAGGCAGCCAGGGGCTCGTTGACCAATCGGTCACGCTTCGGGTTCCGTGGACGCAGGTGCATGATGTCACTCTCGGCCTTCTCGTACGCCAGGGACACAGAGGGGAACTGGCCAGGAGTGGAAGGAACTGGGGTTGATGGCTCGCCTGGGCCCCTGCCCCTGACTCTCTGGAGCCCCCCTCCCCGCTGCAGTGGGCAGGGACAGAAGTGAGGTTAGGAGGCAGGACCCACGGTGACCACACAGCCACACCTGCCTGGACAGCCTGGGTCCAGCTGGCCCTTGTCAGGAATGTCAGCATATCCAGTCCACATGTGTGTGCCCGTCTGCCTTGGTGTCCGTTTCCATCGAAGCATCTGCATTACCTCTGCTATTGGGTGTTCTCTGTCTCTGCCTTTCTTGGCCCCCCTCCTCTCTGTCCTCCTCTCTGTCTGTTTCTTCTCTGGGGTCCTCTGGTCTTGGCCTGTTTCCCTGTTGCGCGCTCTTTCTCTCTTTCTGTCCCTTACTTTCTTCATTTCTTTGTCCCTATCTCCAGTCTCTTTCTCTGTGACTGTGCCTCTGCTTTTTTGTCTCTGTGTTCCTGTCTCCATATCTCTCTTTGTCTCTCTCTAGCTCTGAATCTCTTCTGTCTCTCTGTGTACATGTGTCCTCCTCCCTGTCCCCCACCCCACCTGTTTGTGGACACAGAGTGGTAGCAGAGTGCACTGACTGAGGGCAGAGGTTCTGGGGTACCTGAATACCTGGGCTTGAATCCCTGCTGTGCCACTTATTAGCTGTGTGACCTGGGGCAAGCCGCTCAAGCTGTCTAAGCCTCAGTTAGCTCATCAGTAAAATAGGTATGATAAAGAAATAAAGCTCATCTCATAGAGTAGTTATGAGGACAAAATTAAGTAATTAATGTGTGCCTGGCCCAGAGCAGACATTATGTAAGTGCTGTTGAATAAAGACGTGACATGGCCATGCACCTGGCTGCATTTGTGGCTGGACCTGAGGATCTTTTCTGTCTCTCTGCCTTGGAGTCTATCTGATGCTGTTTATCTGTCCATGTCTGTTGAGGGATGTCTGTCTGTGATCCAAGTTTGGCCAGATATCCGTGTCTGTAAAATCTCTGTTTGTCTGAGTGTCCATATCTGAGTCCATGTGTGTCCATGAATCTGTCCATGCCTATCTGAGTGTCCACCTATGTGTCCCCGTCTGTAATTCTGTCCGTGGCTACCTTCCTGCCTGCCTGTGTGTCCACATCTGGCTGTCTGGTATACACACATCTGTATCACTCTGAGTTCAAGACTTTCCGTGGTGGTCTCTTGTCCCTCACACCTGTCTGTGGGCATATGTCTCTGGGCACTGTGTGGGTGGGGGGCGCTGGGGCATCATGTAGACTCACGATGTCGGTACAGAGTTCTATGAAGAGGATGGTGATGCACCCGAGGGGCAGGGGCACGCTGACGGTGATGTAAATAAGGTACGGCGTCAGTTCAGGGATGTTCTTGGTCAGTGTGTAGGCGATGGACTTTTTCAGGTTGTCAAAGATCAGTCGGCCTGTGGAAGTACAGCAGGCGCCTCAGTCTCCTCAGAGCCCATTTCCTCCTGTGCCCACACCGCCTGCCCCCATCTCTGACCCAGCCCGGACCCTGCTCCACGCCTGTCACAATGGAGGCAAAGTTGTCATCCAGCAGGATCATGTCGGCTGCATTTTTAGCAGCATCCGAGCCGGCAATGCCCATGGCCACGCCAATGTCTGCCTTCTTCAGGGCTGGGGAGTCATTCACACCATCCCCCGTCACAGCCACGATTGCACCCTGCAGGCAGTGGGTACAGGTGGGAGGTTGGTCAGTGAGAGGGCAGCCCAGGGCCAGCCAAGCCCACCTGCCTGCCTTCATCAGCAGGGTCGCACCAGTCGCTGGCAGCTCTCCACAATCACCAGCTTCTGCTGGGGGCTGGTACGAGCAAACACCATCTCAGGGTGGGTACGCAGTGCCTCGACCAGCTCTGATGGGTCCATGTCCTTCAGCTGCATGCCATTGATCACACAGGCGCGGGCATCCCTAGAGAGGGAAGTGGGAGGGCGTCGCTGGGGCCTCAGTCTGTGTGGGGTGTGGGAAGAACCACAAGGAAGGCTGAAGGGGGCTTACTTCCGGTTAACCTGCTCCACGGGCACACGGAGGCGGGAAGCGATGTCCTCCACTGTCTCACTGCCTTCTGAGATGATGCCCACACTAGCTGCAATGGCCTTGGCTGTGATGGGGTGGTCACCTGTCACCATGATCACCTGTAAGGGGAACCAGCAGACCCTTGACCCCTTCAGATTAACTCACTCTCCCTGTCCTCCCCAGTGGACATCCCCCAGCCCCAGCCATAGTGATTGGTTCAGAGATGAACATGTGACCCAATCTGGTACAACTGTCAGAGAGGCATTCTTTTTTCGATGGGGTGGCTAGACAGGTGGGACGTTAGTTGGAGCTGCTGGAGGGTGGTCATCTCTGTCCACCACAATGGAGAACTGCTTGAGAATAAAGCCAGCAGAGAGAAAAGCAGAGCTGAGACGTGGAGAAAGGCAAGTTCCTAAAGACATTGAATTCCTGGATCCAGCTATACCTGAAGCTTCATTCCCCAGAACTTTTCAGTTCTTGAACCAATATATTCCTTTGTGGTTCAAGCCATTTTCGGGTGGGTTTCTGTCACAGGGCCCCTCATCCCCAAATACTGCCATCCTCTGTTCTCACCCCTGCCTGGTCCTCTCCCCAGGGGCATACCCGGATGCCTGCTGTGCGGCACTTGAGCACAGCATCAGGAACGGTGGCCCGGGGTGGGTCTATCATGGACACGAGTCCCGCAAAGCACAGGCCACTGGTTGGAAAGTTCATGTCCTCCACGTCGAAGGCATAGCCATGCGGGTAGTCCTTCTCACTCAGGTAGAGCTGGCAGAAGCCTGACCAGAACACAGGGAAGTCAGAGAGGAGTCCTGGGTGAACCCTTTCATAGCAAGGCCAGGTGATGAGTAAAATCACCAGGTGCCTTGCACCAAGCACCTATGGATGCCTGACCCTGTGCTGAATCCTTCATTCACATTACAGTTAACCCTCTGTATCCACAGGTTCCACATCCGCAGACTTAACCAACTGTGGATCAAAAATATTCTGGAAAAAATTCCAGAATATTCCAAAAAGTAAAACTTGAATTTGCCACACACTGACAGCTACTTACATAGCATTTACATTGTATTAGCCATTATAAGTGATCTAGAGACGATTTTAAGTATATGGAAGGAAGTGCATAGGTTATATGCAAATACTCCACCATTTTACATAAGGGATTTGCACATCTGCAGATTTTGGTATCTGTCGGGTAAGGGTGTGGGGGAGTGTGGTGGGTGTCCTGGAACCAATCCCCATAGATACTGAGGGACAACTGTATCTGAACCCATCCCCACAACTGCTCTGTGAGGCTGCTAGCACCCTCATCTTGCGAATGATGAAACAGGTTTAGAGAAGGGACGTTTCTTGCCAGAGGTCACACACCAAGTAAAGTGGAAGATCCAGAAAGTGGACCACAGCTTTGTGTCTTCCGGAGTTGAGGCAAGGGTTAGGGAAGTTTAAGGAGTCGAGACAAAAATTGGCGGGGGTGGGGGGGGGGAGGTCAAAGGGTCAAGAGGAGGACGCTGAAAGGCAGAGGTGAAAGAAAGCAAGGGCAGGTCATCAGCTGGGGCAAGAGCTGGGGAAAATCAAGGGATCACAGGTTGGGTCAGGATACATGAGAACAGGTTGGGAGAGGTTGGGTCAAGGTAGGCGTTGAGGACAGGGTTCAGGACTGAGATAGGGAAAGTCAAATTTGAGCGTGTAGACTGGGGCAGGTCAACTGTCAAGCAATGATGGGAAAGGTCAGGGTCAGGGCTGGGCCGGGAAGGTCGGGCAGGCTCCGTGCTAGCGCCTCCTCGCACGCGGGTTTAACCTCTACCCTGGCTTAGGAGTCTCACCCAGGACGCGTTCGCCCAGGCCTCCCAGGCTGAGGTAGGCAGTCTGGAAGGCCTCGCGCCATTGCTCGTCCAGCGGCAGCTCCTGGCCCTTGATGAGGATGGAGCTACAGCGCTCCAGCACGCGCTCTGGGGCCCCCTTCATTACAAGCACGTGCCTCGGGTCGCGCGGGTCCTCCAGGGTGTGGATGGACAACTGTGGGCGGAGGAGGAGGCGGTGTTGTGGGCGAGGTCAAGAGGGAGGGGCGGGGCTTGGGGAACGGCGGGGCTGACGGCGCCCAAGCGCTGCCAGAATAGCCCTGGGAAGGTCAGCCTGGGACCGAGGGTGAGGGGCTTGCTTGGTGGGCAGGTCCTTGGTAGAGGCTGAGGGTTGGGGCGGACCTAGGGGCCTAGTTAGGGGACTGGGCGTGGGGAACGCGCAGAATTTGGGTCGGAGTTGGACTGGAGCGGTATTTGGATTAGGAGCTTCTCCCCACCGAGGGCCTGACAGCTGAGAGCGGGCGGAGCGCCCGGGACCTCGGTGGGGTTTGGCTGTGGGCGGGACGGGAGATGTGGGTGGGGTTTGCCTGTGGAGAGGGAGGGGACTGAGAGTGAAGTCCAGCCGCAGGCCAGTCGTGAATGTGGGTGGGGCCTGCAGTGGGCAGGGCTTGTTGTGGGCGGGACTGGACCGTGGGCGGGGCCGGCCGCGGCTGGTGCACACCTGGAACTTGTTGGTGGAGTTGAAGGGGATCTCGCAGACTTTGGGGAAGCGCTCGCGGTAGCCCATGGCATTGCCCAGCGTCAGCTCCGAGAACTTGAGCAGCGCAGTCTCCGACGCGTCCCCGATCACGATGCGCTGGGAACGCAGGCCGGTGTCAGGAGCGCTCCCGGCTGCACCAGGAGGCTCCCGGGATCCCCTCCCCCGAGCGCCCCGTCTCTCACCTTGGGCACGGGCACTGCGTCCTGGCCCGACTTGAAGGCAGCACGATTACACAGGGTGAGCACGCGGCACAACGCCCGCCACGTCTCCGAGGACTGGTCAAACGTCTGCCCTGGAGGTCAGGCATCCAGGCTGGGGCCGCGAAGGAGCTCTCCCATACCAGAACCGAGCCCCGCCCCCCGGAATCAGGACTGGATCCCCGCCCCAGACCTGGGTGGGACCCAAACAACTCCTCATACCCCAGGACGGAGCTTTCTCTCCAGACTCAGTATCGTCTCCCATGAGACCCAATAAGTACCAAGACCCTTCACAGACTTGCAGCTTAGCCCCCTCCCTAGACCCAGGACACAGCCCTTCGCCTGATCAGATCCATTAATGCAAAGCCCTCCCCAGGCTCCCTTCAGTAACCGCAGAGCTCCCCCCTAGGTCTCCACCATCTACCAGATCCTGCCCAGCTGCTGTCTCCTCCCACCCCCACACCTGACTGGTCTTCTGTAGTGTCAGCCGAGTGGATGTGGTTGTCGAACCACAGATGAGACACAGTCATGCGGTTCTGAGTGAGGGTCCCCGTCTTGTCAGAGCAGATCACTGACGTGGAGCCCAGTGTCTCCACTGCTTCCAAGTTCTTGACTACACAGTTCTTGCTGGCCAGCCGCTTGGCTGTCAGGGACAGGCAGACCTGGGGGAAGGGTGAGAAATGCAGGCTTGGGGACCAGGCCTTGCTCCCAGTGCCACTTCCCTCCTCTCCCGGCACCGGGGATCCTTTACCCTAGCCACAGTACTGCCTATGCAGCATCCCCCTGCAAAGAGTAGGCTTTTTCTTGCCTCCAAGCTTTCGTCCAGCCTGTGCTTTCCACTTGGGATGCCTCCCCAATCTGTCCACCAGATATACGTAGCCAGGCCCTGCTCTAAGCTGCCCTAGCTGAGATTCTATAATTTCTCTTACAGCACAATCAAAATGAGAAAACTAACATTTCCTGAGCCTCCCCTTGGGCTGGCCCTGGACTGAGTGCTGACTCTTGAAGGCTACCCACAGCCTTCAACACTGGACCTCAGCCTCCTCCTGTCAAAGCCCCTGCCCGTTCATCTCTGAGTCCTCAGCATGTGGCACAGGACATGGCCCAGAGTAGCCCCGGTGGGTATTTCCTGAATGGATGGGATAAGTGGAGAGATGGGGATGGGGGGGATGGATTGGGGGGAGGATGGATGACGGGAAGGTGGGTGGGTGGATGGGAGCAAAATGGATAGATGGACAGATAGGGAGAGGATGGAGGGAAGCCCGGATGAACGAAGAGACAGATGGACAGGCCTCTCAGCTCACTGCACCGCTCTTCTGCTTCCCCAACTCACCGTGACAGTGGCCAGCAGCCCCTCAGGCACATAGGCTACCACAATGGCCATGAAGAAGACCATGGCCCGCAGGAAGGTGTAGCCAATGCACATGGCCACTATGAAAAATGTGGCACCGAAGAGGATGGCCAGGCCTGCGATGATGTCCACAAAATGTTCAATTTCGATAGCGATGGGTGTCTTCTCATTTTCTACTCCCGAGGCCAGTGATGCGATGCGCCCGATGATGGTGCGGTCGCCGGTGCTCACCACCAGGCCCTGCGCGGTGCCTGCAGGGGGGCCAAGAGGGTGACTCAGCGCCGGGTGGGCAGCGCCGGGTGGGCAGCACTGGGGGCGCGCACAGCGGCGTGAACCAAAGGAGGGGCAGTCATGGAAGGCAGCGGGGGCAGCGTGACCTGGGAAGCGGTGGCAATAGTGGGAGCTAGAGAGGCGGTGTGACCCGAAGAGTTGGCAGTCACGCGACGTAGAGAGGCAGTGTGTCTCAGAAGGAAGCAGAAGGGGGCAGTGGAGGCAGTGTGGTCAGCTGGGCGGGTGGGTGGGGACCTCACGCACCCTCAAGGCACATGGTGGAGAAGAAGGCGATGTTGCGGGTCTCCAGGGGGCTCTCGTGCGTGCACTCGGGCGAGCGGGTCTGCGGCTCAGACTCTCCAGTCAGCGAGGAGTTGTCCACCTTGCAGCCCTGGGCCTGCAGGATGCGGATGTCGGCTGGCACTCGATCCCCGCCTTTCATCTCCACCAGGTCGCCCACCACCAGCTGATCTGCGTTGATCTGGAACTTGTCCCCGTCTCGGATCACCGTTGCTTGCTGTGGGACAAGAGCACCAGAGTTGAGCGGGGTAGGGAATGGGGGTAGAAGTTGCTGCATGCGGTGGGGAGGCGGGGAGGTGAAAAGTGGGGAGAGGTGAGGACCTGTGGGGAGAGATGGAGGCCAGGGATGAAGGGCGGGCTGGGCCTGATGGGAGGGGCCACAGAGAGATGCCAGGAGACTGCCAGTGCCCCTGTGGAGACTGGGAACCTCAATTGGCCGGGGGCTGGAGACCCACCTGGGGCACGAGGTTCTTGAAGCTGGCGATGATGTTGGTGCTCTTAAACTCCTGATAGTAGCCGAAGCAGCCAGTGACCACAACCACAGCAATGAGGGCCAGGGCCAGGTACAGCTGGCGGAGGTGGAGAGGGGCTGGGTTATGACTCGGGGCTGGAAACTCCCTGTCTGAGGCCACCTGCCTGCTCTCTGGTGCCCTGGTAGTTTTCCTCCAAGGTCACCTCTGTGGTTTTCCCCCACTCTACTAGGAAGCCTCAGGCACTATTTCCTGTGACCTGTGTCCCTGTCCCCATGTTCTTCATATCCCACATTCAACTGCCCTGTATTCTCTGTGTCTTATGTCCCTGTGTCCATACATCCCATTTCCTCTGGTTCTGTGGCCCCATACCCTATGACTTGTGCCCCATGTCACCATGCACCTCGGTGGTATGTGTTCCATTTTCCTGTGCCCCCCAAGTCTTGCGTTCCCCACAGTCCTCTGTCCCATGTTCCCGATTCCTAAATTCCCTGTGTTCCAAGGTTCGTATTCTGTGTTTTCATCATCTGTGTGCCATCCTCTGTGTCCCCTATTCCAACAGTTCCTGTGCCCTCACATCCCCATTTCCGCGTGTGCTGCAGATCTCATGCTTCGTTTTCTGTGTCCTCCATGACCAGTGTCCCATGTCTCAAATTCCAGGTGCCTATGTCTGATGTCTCCCCATGTCTATGTACTCTTGAGTCCCCATTCTGTGTCACATGTCCTAAGACTTTTCAAGCCTCTGTCCAATGTCACATGTCCCTACATCCCCATGTCCCTTGTCCTGACCCCGGTCATATATCCAATGTCCTCTTGTCCTACATCTCACTATTCTCTATTTCTCTGTGCTCCCATGTCTAATATCTCATGTCTCTCCATGCACTGTGTCCTGAGTCTAGTGTCTCTTGTGTCCCCATGCCCTTGTGTCCCCATGTGTGAGTCCCAGTGTCCCCTGTGCCCTCTGTCCTTGGCCTGTCCCATGCCCTCTGTTTCCCAAGTCCCACATCTTAAGTGTTGCATGTCTATGTCTTTGTATCCCTGCCTATGTCCTCTATCTCTGTGACACAGTCTCCCCTGCGACCCCTGTGACCTATGTCCTTGGGTCTGTATCATATCCCAATGTCCTTTGGCCCCCATGACCCATGTCTTAGAGATGTTTTCCATCTCTCTATATCCCCAACATATGTCATTCGTGTTCTGAGTCCCATGCTCAATGTCCTCTGTCCCCCAGGTCCCTGTGTCCCATGTCTGGCCCCAGCACCCGCCACTCACATTGTCATCTGTGGTAAGGTCGCCCTCGCTGGCCTGGATGGCAAAGGCAATGAGGCAGATGGCAGCGGCCACCCACATGAGGCACTGCAGACCGCCCGCCAGCTGCCGGGCGAACTTGACATACTCGGGGGTGCCCCGCGGCGGCCTCAGGGCGTTGGGCCCGTCCCGCAGCAGCAGCTCGGCGGCCAGGCTGGCAGACAGGCCCTGGGGGCGGGAGGAGTGGGGTCTTGGTGGTCACTAAGGACTCTCTTCTCATCAGTGAGAGCTCTCCTTCCCTGCCTCCCTCTCCCTGCCACCCCTTGCCTTGCGCCTCTTCCTTTCTTTCTCCGTCTTTGTTGCCGCCCCTCTCCCCATCCCTTCTTTGTGTCTCTCTCTTCTCTCCCACCTTTCTCTCAGTGTCTTTCTTCCTGCTGTTTCTGTCTCTCTTCTGTCTCTTTTTATCTGCTTCTCTTACCTTCTCTCTCTGTTTGGTCTGTTTGGCCCTTTCTAATGTGTTTCTCTCTCTCTCTGTCTCTCTCTGTCTCTCTCTCTCTCCCTCCCTCCCTCCCTCCCTCTCTCTCTCCCTCCCTCTCTCTCCCTCCCTCCCTCCCTCTCTCTCTCTCTCTCCCCCCCTCCCTCCCTCTCTCCCCCCCACCCCCGCGCCCCCCACCCCCGGCTCCTCTTCCCTATACCCACCCCTCCCTCTGCCCCAGCTCACCTTGGTCGCACTGGTCCGGTATTTCTGTTCCAGCTCGGGCACTGACAGCTGGTGGTCGTTCTGCATGGAGGAGGCACAACACTCACTGTCTCGAGGGTCCCCACCCCTGCCCTTGCCCAGCCCCGCCCAGCCCCCCACCCCACCAGGCCCCCTGGGGCCTCTGCTCACAATCTCCATCTCCTTCTTCATGTTCTCCAGCTTCTCCTTCCTCTTGCCCCCTCCACTGCCCGCCTTCTTCTTGCTCATCTTGGCTGCCACGTCCCCACTGGGACCAGGACCCAGCTCTACCTGGTACAGCTCGTAATTGTCCTGGGGGTTGGGAGACGGGGAAGGCATCAGGTCCCTCTGGAACCCCTGCCTCCAACCTCCACCCCCCGACCCCTGACCCTACTCACTGCCTTCCCCATGGTGCCCGGTGCAGCCGCCCTCCTTTGCCGGAGACGGAACCTGGGACCTGGACCAGCCCTGATATAGCCGGGGAGAGAGGAGGTGGAGCAGGGCGGACCTGATTACAGCTGATCACGGGGCTCCTTGGGGTGACCTCCAGGCCCGGGCAGCTTGGGCATTCTCTACTGGGCTGCTCTACCTGCCCGGACCCCATCGCAACCTGTCACTGAGATCAGGGAACCACTGCGAATAGCTGTACTAACAAGAGGACTAGCAAACATACGGTGCTCATTATGTGCCTGGCACTGTGCTAAGGGCTTTCACATATTAATTTATTTAACCTCACAACTACCCTTTGAGGTGAGTGCCTTCTTACCCACTCCCCTTACAGATGGGGAGACTGAGGCACGGGGGGGTGAAGTCACTTGCCCATGTCCCCAAGCTAGGACGTGGGAGGCAGGACTCAGAACCAAGCAGATTGGCTGCAGAGTGTCCTCTTCTAAGCCGAATAGCAGGCGCCAGGCACCTGGAGGAGGGGTGGGGGGGAGGGTGCTCACAGCAGACGCTGTAATAGCTGTCAGTTCAGGGAGCACTTGCTCAGTGCTGGGTCTGCCCTGTGTGCTTTGCTTGAGTGCTTCCTTAGCTCCTCACAGCAGCCCTGCAAAGTTACGTTCTCTTATTAGCCCCCATTGTACAGATGGGGAAACTGAGGCACAGAGAGGTCAAGGACTTTGCCTAAGGTTGCGATGACTAAGTATCAGGGGCAGGATTCCAGCCCAGGTTTGACCCCGGAGCCTGGCTCTCATATGGTACCATCAGTGAAAACACTCACACCTCACAGCAGCACTGCCAAACGTGCCAGGTACTACACATATGTGTTCTCATGGGTCCTTGCAAGAAACCCCTGTGAAGGCAGCACTATTATTCCCATTGTGCAGAGGGGGAAACTGAGGCTCAGAGGACCCCAGAGGCATGCCACACTCTGGCTACAGCCATCACAGCCCTCAATCATTCCCCTGTCCCCACCCCAACCTGCCCAGGTGGGGAAGCCACGGTGCAAAGTAGGGAAAGGACTTTTTGAACTTGGTGCTTAGTGCCAGGTTTGAGGTCTGGGAACCCCCTCGAAACCCCTCCAGTCAGGGATCTCCATGGGCAGACGTGAGGGGCTGGCCTGGTGGAATGGCAGGTCCTTGATATTCTCATGCTTGGGCCTCACAGGGTGGACGTGTCTCCAGGGGCAAGTGTGGGTAGATCTGATAAGATCATTGCTTTGGCAATGTCCTTCTCTTCTGGCGCAGGTCACCTGGGAGCAGCCGGAGCCTCTCCCCACCGCCACCCAGCTGCAGGAAACCCCAAGAGAGGAGGCAGGGCTGAAGTCACACTCACTGCCCTTACAATGAGCCCGCTCGTTCACTGGGGGCTTCTCTCTCTGAGTCACATGTGTAAAACAGCTTGTGTTACTTCTCTGCTTACAGCCCTCCAAGGGCTTCCCTTCTCACTCAGAATAAACTCCAAAATCATTCCTGCAAGCTCTGGCCCCAGCTCACCTGCCCCAGCTGTCTCTACTGCCAAGCCATTGGCACTGGCCTTGCTGTGCTTTGTACAGGCCAAGGTCATTCCTGCCCCAGGGCCTTTGCACCTGCAGTTCCTTCTGCCTGGTACCGTCTTCCTTAGATGTCGGCATGGCTTTTTCTCACCTCCAAGTCTCAGTTCATATGTCACCTCTTCAGAGAGTCCTCAGTTATAATACTGCATCCCCATCAGGCTCCATCCCCTCACTCTGTTTACACACACCCTTTATCCCAACCTGACATTGTATCTCATTTGTTTGGTGTCAATCTTGTCCCATGAGCGGGAAGACCAGGACTCGGTTGTGTTTGCTGCTGTATACACAGCACCCAGAACAGTGCTCTCAGACACACAATAGATGCTCAATAGTCACTGTTGGATTGAAACAGGATTTATCTCTTTGAGTGGTTGGGAACATTCACTAGCAAACTTGGAGCACCGGCCAGGCCCTCAGGAAGTCTCAGTCATTGGGAACTCATCTGGTGCCCCTCGCTGTGTCCAGGGCCTGGGGCAGATATGCAGTCATGCCTGCACAGACTAGGGAAGCCCACAACCTAAGTCACAGATGGAGAGACCGAGGCAACATAACTGGAGGCAGAGGGCTGACCTGTGATACTGTGCAGACCTCTGTCAAAACTCAGAGACTCTCCTTCTCTGGTCCCTGTCTCATTTGTTTTTCTCATTTCTTAGTTTTGTTATGTTAATTTTCAATGCTTTATATTAAATATTTTAGACGTACAAGTTACAGGGATGGTAAAATAAACTCCTGCCTACCCTTCACCTAAATTTAACAACTTGACCACATCTGTACTATATAGATAGATAGATAGATAGATAGATAGATAGATAGATAGATTTTGAATGAATCATTTGAGAGTAAGTTAGAGACAGGATGCTTGTTTATCCATAAATACTTAGGCATGTGTCTTCTATGAATAAGGACACTCTCTTACATAACCACAGTCCAATGATCAAATTCAAGAAATTAACATGGATATGACATTATGAACTAACTTAGAGAATTTATTTGAATTTCCCCATTTTTTCCTCTCCTGTCATTTTCTTGGTCCAGGATCCAATCCAGGACCACACTTTGCATTTAGTCGTCCTGGCTCCTTAGTCTCCTCCAACCTGTGACATTTCCCCAGTCTTTCCTTGCCTTTCATGACCTTGACATTTTGGAAGCTATCTCCGTTATTTTGTATAATATCCCTCGGTTTGGTTTGCCTATGGTTCCTCATGATTGGCAGAAGCACAGCCGAGATGTGTGTCCTGCATCATGTCAGGGAGGGCTTTATTTTTGAGCCTTCAAGCAGTTTGGAACGGGGTGGACATTTGGGGGATATCAAGAGGCTTAGGTCATGACCAGAGGGCTGTTCTATGATCTCTTTATTTTCTATTCAAAACACTGACACAGGGCTTCCCTGGTGGTGCAGTGGTTGGGAGTCTGCCTGCCGATGCAGGGGACACGGGTTTGTGCCCCGGTCCGGGAAGATCCCACATGCCGTGGAGCGGCTGGGCCCGTGAGCCATGGCCGCTGAGCCTGCGCGTCCGGAGCCTGTGCTCCGCAACGGGAGAGGACACAACAGTGAGAGGCCCGTGTACCGCAAAAAAAAAAAAACAAAAAACACTGACACAGTCACAGTTGGCACTCAGCTGGACTGGTGATTCAAACGGTGGAAACACAGCCTCTGCCTGAGCCCCCAGACCTTCCACACCCGGCCCAGCCTGACCCTGCTCTAGCCTCAGGGCCTCATCCATTCTGACTGGTCAGTGCCCAGTTAAATTTTTATTTTTCAGCCCCCCTGATTACACAGCCTTCAGATGGCACACAGCTTTCAAGTTCTGTGTCTTTGGAGGATCTTTGCTTGTGCATTTATTCCTTCATTGCGTGTCCAAGCAACCCTAACCCTGTCTCAGGAGTGGACACAGGCGGTTGCCCACAGGCAGGATCTGGATAAAGCAGGAGGTGCGCCAACGTTGGCACTTGAAGCGGCGCCGGGGCGGACTGTGCCATGTGGAGAGGGGACGGGCAACTCCCGGCACCATTCGGGGGCAAAGACTTCTCACGAGAATCTCGCAAGCGTGACACGATCCATTCAGCACGGCAGAGCAAGATTTCTCTGAGCCTGGGGCACACGGATCATGGAGAATTTTTTGAGAACAATTAATGGTCAGAATTGAAAAAAATTTTCCTGACTGTTAGAGGACAGACTATTAAATGGATGGCAAACATTTGGGTCGGTTTTCAGGGGAATTTGAACAAGAGTTTCCTAGAATCGTGACCACAAACACTCTTAGGGGCTCAGCGTCCTACAAGGCCTGCTGGAATCAGACCCCTGGCTGTCCCTCCTTCTTCCCCTGTGCCACTTCCCCTCCATGGTTTAGGATGTCCGCTTGTCAAAACGATCATTTCAAGGGAACTCCCTGGCAGTCCAGTGGTTAGGACTCCTCGCTCTCATTGCCGAGGGCGCGGGTTCGATCCCTTCTCAGGGAACTAAGATCCCACAAGCCGCGCAGCGAGGCCAAAAAATAATAATAATAATTTCAAGACTTTGGCACGTGCAGTTTCCTCTGACTGAAACACTCGCCCTGTGTCCCCCCCACGTTCAACTACCTCTTGTCTTTCCTGCTCCAGCACAGATGTCCCTTCCTCCAGGAAATCTGGGACAACCCGCCAGGCTGGGTCAGGTACCCACCGTGGGCTCCCACAGACCCCTAGGCTTCCCTTTCCCAGCCCTGACCACTCTGACCCTTAATTCCTCCTTCACAAGCCTGACCAGTCTGGGCTGTCGCTATTTGGTGACATTTCACCTCCCCGCTGGACTTGGAGGATGGGATCCAGGATGCCTCAGTCACCACTCTGTGGCTGCACCACCCAGCCCAGAGTCGGCCCAGGCTGGCCTTTGCTGAGTGAAAGAACTCATTGTGACCTTGATTTTCTGTCTGTGTTTGGTCTCTGATAAGATAGTGGGCTCAGCAATGCCCTTCGCCTCCTGGGCAGGTCACCCTTCCCCCACCTGCACCCCCACTCCAGACCCTGGGAAGATTGATGCTAGGGGTCCAGTAGGCAGGCACCTTGCTTCCCCTTCTTCTTCCAGCTGGCAGGGGAGCAGGCAGTGGGTCAAGGAGTGAGGGGCAAGGTCACCCCAGCCTGGCTAAGCTGGCAGCCAGGTCTCCTGTGTTCTGCTCCTTTCCCACCTTTGTCCAGAAGTGCAAAGGTCAACTGTCCTCAGGAAGTTGCCAGGCTTCCTTATCTGGGATCTTAAAATCACATCCCGAATCCAACCATCTCTCCCTTCTCTGCTCCCACTCTGGTTCAACTTCCATCCCTTCCTGCCTGGGCTCTCACAGCAGCCTCCTCCCTGGTCTCCCTGCTCCCATCCCGCCCCTACAGTCTGCTCCCCACATGAGGCCAGAAGGAGCCTGTGAACCCCTGAGTCAGACCAGGGCCCTCCTGGCTCAGAGCCCTCCTGGGGCTCCACCTCACTCCAGCTGAAAGCCAAGTCCTCACATTGGGACCCGAGGTCCTGGTGAGCTGCCCTGTTTCCTCCCTGACCTCACCTCCTCCCACCCTCCCCCACCCCCAGGTCCACACCAGCCACACTGGCCTCCCTGCTGTGCCTCAGACACAGTGAACAGCATCCTGCCTCCTGGCCTTTGTATTTGCTGTTTCCTCTTCCTGGAATGCTCTTCCCCCAGATTCTGCACAGCCCCCTCTCTCCCTCCATCGGGTCTTTACACAACTGTTGTCTTCCCAGTGAGACTCCTTGACTAACCTAATTAAAATTGTAACCCGTGGTCTCCCTCCTGCCCTCTCCATCTCCATCACCTTCTCCACTGTCCCCCACCAATAGCATTTATCACCTTCTAACCTATGTAATTTTTCTTATTTGTCTGGGTTCTTCTGTATTTTTTGAATCCTCCTGATAGAATGTGAGCTCCATGAGGGCAGGCTCACCTCATGCCTATTTTTGTTTGTTTGTTTGTTTGGTTGGTTTTTTTGACTAATGTATCCTTAGTGCCTAGAATAGCAAATAGTGGGCGCACAACAAACTTTGGTTGAATGAATAAATCTCGGGTCCCTGGGACACTCAGCAGTATGCAGCAGCCATCATAGTCACAAATACTGACATGGACACGTGGTCCTGCCTTGGGATAATGTTCCTTGTCCATCAAAGACACACGTCCCCAACGTAAAACAGCGGGACAGACACACACAGACACAGTGTCCGGAAACCCAGGATAACAGCTGACACTCACTGAGAACGTATCGCACTCAGCCCTGTCTTCAGTGACTATACGTGTGAGCTCGTTTCATCCTCACAATAACCTCATCAGGAAAGTACTGTTTTCATTCCTATTTCACTATGAAGAAACTGAGGTACAGAGAAGTTAAATGACTTGGCCAGGGTCACACAGCTAGTAGGTGGCAGAGCCAGGATTTGAACACAGGTAGCCTGGCTGGAGAGTCCTCACAGACTTGCGGATACACAGAATCACACCAGACACCATTTGACAAAAAGGCCTCACATGAAAACCAACCTCCATTCAATGATTTATGGAATGTTTACCGAGCACCTTACTACATGCCAAACTTTTTGTTGAGCACTGAGATTTGCAGTGAACAAAACAGTCACGGTCCTGCCTGCCCGTGGTCCTTGTATTCTGCGGTGGGGGGCCGTTGGGGGGCAAGGAGGGGAGGGCAGGGCCAGGACACAGCTCTGGGAAGCACACTATTAAAGAAGATGAAAGCACAGTCTGAGAGCTGTGAGAACCAGGAAAGGGGCGAGGGTAGGTGCTCAGGAGACAAAGGATAAGGGAGCCTCATGAAGGAGGGTGGGTTCAGCAATGTCTTGCATTTTTGAGAGCCCCCAGGACCCAACACAGAACCTGGCACACAGCAGGTGGTTCACTATTTGCTGAATGAAGGCATGGCTGGAGGAGTCAAAGGCAAAACTCACAGATGTTTGATAGAAACCGTGAGAACTCAAGGCTGCATTTTATGATTAGGGCAGGCCGACTCCCCACTCCCCATGCCTGACAGGGAAGTTGAGAAAATAGAGTTAGAAAAGGTATTCTTGGATAGAGAAGTATGCAAAGTTCAGAATGGGGTTCAGAAGCCAAAATGAGGGATACAGGTCTCTTGATCTAACTGTCTAAACTGGGAGCTAAAATTCCGGAAGGGGGTGGTGAGGAGATGCAACATCTTTGATAAGGCTTCCTCCAACTTCCAGTCAATCAGAAGAGGAGAATCAACAAGTGGGACTGGGGACTTCCCTGGCGGTCCAGTGGTAAAGAATTCGCCTTCCAATGCAGGGGATGCGGGTTCGATCCCTGGTCAGGAAACTAAGATCCCACATGCCTCGGGGCAACTAAACACACGTGCCACAACTACTGAGCTCCAGCGCCTCAACTGGAGAGCCTGCTTGACGCAAACTACAGAGCCCACGCACCCTGGAACCTCACCACAACTACGGAGAGAAAACTCAGATGCCACAACTAGCGCACAAAGATCCCACGTGCCGCAACTAAGACACCAGGCAGCCGTAAATAAATAAATAAATAATAAATCTTTAAAAAAAAAAAGGAGAGACTGGATCAGCCTAATCAGGAAAGTAAGCCAGTCCATACCAACTGTCAGCCAGTTGGTAAAAAAGAACAGAGGGGTGGGCAGGGCCAGCATAATCAGGACAGCGGATCTGTCCAGGACACACCCCCTGTGCATGTCAGCCAATCGTGAAAGGAGGACAAAGTGATGATAGGGCTGGACGAGCAGCTGGCTGATATGAATTCCTAGGCTATGTATTCCTTCTTGTCTTTCCAGCCAATCAGGAATGAGAGCGGAGGAACAGCTTTGTTTTTTTTCTTTCAGTACTTTGAAAATGTCATTCTAATGTCTCCTGGTTTCAATTATTTCTGATTAGAAGATAATCCTTAGTTGATAACACTATATTGTATAACTGAAATTTGGTAAGAGGGTCAAATATAAATGCCCTCTCACACACACACAAAGGTAAATAAATATGTGAGGTGATGGATGGGGGGATCCTTTCACAATGCATATGTATATCAAATCATCACGTTGTACACTTTAAATACCTTACACTTTTGTCAATTATACCTCAATAAAACCAGAAAAATAAAGAAGATAGTTTTAGGGGGTTTTTTTGTTCCCTTGAAGTTCAGGGTGTCCTTTCTCTGTGGCCGCTGTGATGGTTAGTTAATTTTATATATCAGCTTGGCTAGGCTATGGTGCCCAGTTGTTTGATGTTACTGTGACAGTAGTTCATATCTGTGGTTAACATTTACAATCAGTTGACGTTAAGTAAAACAGATTACCATTCATAATGTGGGTGGGGCTCTTCCAATCTGTTAAAGCCTTAAGAGGGACAACTGAGGTTTCCTGGAATTCTGCCTCAAGACTGTAACACAGAAGTCCTGCCTGAGTTTCCACGCTGCTGGCCTGCCCTATGCATTTCGGAGTAAAGATGACAACGTCAACTCTTATTTGAATTTCCAGGCTGCCAGTATACTCTAAAATTTCAGATTTGCCAGCCCGCACAATCACATAAGCCAATTCCTTAAAATAAATCTCATTCTCGCCCTCACCCTCCCTCTCTCTCTCTCTATCTCTCTATCTTTCTATCTCATCTCTATTCTGTTCTCTGGAGAATCCTGATGGATACAGCTGCTTTAAAGATTTTCTCTCCGGACCTTTCTGAGCTTCTGGAATCTCTGGATTAACATTTTCCCACGATTTAGAGAAAATTTTCAGCCGTTTTCTTTTCACATATTGAATCTGTTCTGTACCAGAGCTCCGCTACATATAGGACTCCAATTACAACTATATTAAGACAACTAAATAGTGTCTGATAGCACTCAGACAGTGTGTTCCTTTTGCTTCCTTTTCCTCTCTGTGCTTCAGTTTGGATAATTTCTATTAAATTGGTTTGAATATATTGATCTTTTCTACTGCATCCAGGATGTTGTTAAGCCCAGCAAAATAATACTTAATTTCCGATACTGTATTTTTCAGCTGTGCATTTGGCTGTGCACTCCAGCCTTCAACCTGCCACACCAGCCCGTTTGACTTTAAAAAGCTTTTCTCATTTCTCTTTCCCCAGAACAGTCCCTCTGTCACAGGCCCAACCCTTTATCCACCTATGCCAACATTTGGCAAAAATCCCCAGAAAGGAGAAAAACTGTCTGATTTCTGTTTACTTAAGATGGATCCTTCATTCACTGGAATTTAGCTTCTTGAGATTTTACCCTTGACATTCCATAGTTCTTCGATGACTTTAAAATATGAATTTTTAGTTATTCTTTTATTCATAATTGTTAGGGAGGAAAACGTTCTGCCGTGACCTTCTACATCCTCCAGGCATGGAATTTGGACATTTTAAGAGAGGAGTCAGATCTTCTGCTTTCCTGGTTAATATCTCCAATGGCTTCCCTTCACACTTCAGATCCAAACTCCACACCGTGAACATGGCTACCATGACCTCATGGCTCTGGGTGATATGTTCCCTGCTCACCATTCCACACTGACTTCTTAACATATTCCCGTGGCTATCCTCCAGGCTTGCTGGCTTTTCCCCTTTTCCTACTCTTTCTTACCTCGGGAAGATTACACTTGATGTTCTGTCTGCTTGATTCTCTCTTCTCCTGGTAATTCTATAGCCCTCTCCTTCTCATGCTTCAGGCAGGCTGCAGCTCAAGTGTCACCTCTTAAGAGAGGCTTTTCCTAGATACATGCACCCCTGTGTTCATAGCAGAACTATTTACAATAGCCAAGACATGGAAACAACCTAAATGTCCATCCACAGACGAATGGATAAAAAAGATGTGGTATATATATATATATATATATATATATATATATATATATACACACACACACACAATGGAATACTATTCAGCCATAAAAAGTCATGAAATAATGCCATTGCAGCTACATGGATGGACCTAGAGATTATCATACTAAGTGAAGTAAATCAGAAAGAGAAAGACAAATACCGTATGCTATCACTTATATGTGGAATCGAAAATATGGCACAAATGAACTTATCTATGAAACAGAAACAGACTCACAGACATAGAGAACAGACTTGTGATTGGCAAGGGGTTGGGGAGTTACGGAGTGGGAGTTTAGGAATGGCAGATGTGAACTATTATATGGATAAATGACAAGGTCCTACTGTAGAGCACAGGGAAATATATTCAATATCCTGTGATAAACCATAATGGAAAAGAATATGAAAAGTATATATACTTATACATATATATGTATATATCTGTATAACTGAGTCACCTTGCTGTACACCAGAAACTAACACAACATTGTGAATCAACTACACTTCAATAAACTTTCACAACCCCCCGCCAAAAGAGAGGTTTTCCTGAACGCGTTATCATATGTGTCTCCCTCCCATCCTCCAGCCTCCTTTATATTTATGATGGTCCAAAGTAACCTCGTTAAGTTGCGTTTCCTTATTTGTGTTCTAACTTCCCTCAAGATAACATATATTTTCTGAAGCCATGGCCTAATCTGTCCTGTTCAGCACTGACTCCTGTGGCCCTAGCCCTATGCCTAGCACACAGGAAGTGTGCAATAACCTGTTGAATGAATGAAGGATGAAGCCTCCAGGATACTAATAGGAGCTGTTAGTACATGGGGTCGTGTAAAGGCATATACCAACCACACAAATACACATACACAATCACGCAGAAGGCATCACGTGGACTGCTGCCAGAAGAGGTGGCAGAGGGAAGACTTCCTCCATGGGGCAGGGACAGGGTACTACTGTCCAAATCCAAGTCCAGAAGTTCCCAGGGGAGCAAGAAGGCCTGGTACTATGAGGGGCACGGGGCATATGCCAAAAAGGTCTCCCAGCTCATGGTTCCGCTAGGTGTTCTGAGTTGTCTTGTGGCATAAAGATGAACAGGAGCACTAACTTGGCCTAGAATGACGGCCACGTTGCTGAAGCCCAAGGCCAACTTCGAATTTTTCTTTGCTCTGACTTTGTTTTCCAAACTGTTTGCTTTCCATGTCTGTGGAGGTGAAGACAGCCTGATGTTTTTCTAAAAAGGGGCAAAATAAAGGAAGGGTCCCCTGGAGAGAACCTGGAGCCCATGATCAGGATCAGGGGAGGAAGGATGAGGCGGAGGAGAGGAGGAAGCAATGGAGTGAGACGGTGCAGGGGGCCTGGGCAGGACCAGGCAGGAAGGGGCACACGGGGATCTGAGGGAAGAAGCAGGGTCAGCAGGATGGTGAACAGGGTCGGGACAAATACCAGGGTAGCAGGGAGGGTGGGATGGAGAAGGGGCTGGGGCTAGTACTAGACAGGAGGGGGAGCTGGGCAGGGGCCAGCTCCTGTGGCACCCGTGGAAGGGGAAAGGGGGCAGGCTTGGGGGTGTTCTGCAGAGGCAGAACTATGGCTCATCCCCACCCACCAAGCAGGAGAACCCTGGCAGGTATCCCCAGTGGAAAGAAGTAGAAAACTGAAAAAATGGACAGCAGCGTGTAGTCCTTCACAGGAATGTTGAAGGCTGTCTTGTAGACCGGCTGCATCACAGTGACCTTGAACTCTGTGGCCCGGACGTCAGCCACAGCAGCCATGGACTCCAGCAGAGGGGGTGGGGTGTATAGAGGGACCAAGAAAGGTCAGAAGATGCTGAGTAACGGGGACTCGCAGGATCAATCCCACCAACAGGAGGGTGCTGGAAATACTTGCCCCACAATGACCCTGGCCACCACTATGGGAAAACAGACCCTGTGACACCACAATGGCTCTATATAATACTCCCACTGGCCCTATAACACCCTCCAAGTAACTTAGAAACCCTGAATGTTTCTTCTGTCTGCCTAAACCCATTCCTGCTCTCCAATAACGTGCTCCATCCTGGTTTGAGGGTGCTGTCCAGTTAGTTAAGCCTGGTCCTACCAAATTATTGAGCGCTCCCCTTTTAGTCTAAAAAGTGCTCAGTTTGGAGGTTAAATTAAATGGTCACTTTAGCCCAGGGATGCTAAAACTTGAGCATACAACTGAGTCACCTGGAGGACTTATTGAAACAGAAAGCTGAGCCCCATCCCCAGAGTTGCTGATTCCTTAGCTCTGGGGCAGGGTTCAAGAATGTGCATTTCTAACAAGTTCCCAGGTGAGGCTGCTACTTCAGGCTAGGGACCAGGCTTTGAGAACCACTGCTTTAGATGATTACTTACTCTCTGCACCCCTCTAACCCTCTCGTCACTTCTGTAATCCTTTGTCTGTACCTGTTGCAGCAGAAATGAGACTTTTCTGATAAACAAGGAAAATAAGCAACAATGAACAGGCTGGGGAAACAGCATAAACAGGCCTGAAAGAGTTAAGTCATCTTGGTTATTCTTTAGCTGTTACTACTAACACACACTTGTAGCTAGACTTGGCCTTCACAAAGCTAAACAAAGCTAATTACTCTCTGATTCCATAAGAATTGTGCCCTGCACCCAGCATTTACTCTCGCTGCATTCTCTTGTAGCAAATCACCCCTTGTACCTGTTTACATTTCAGAAAGGAGGTCACAGGCCAGTAACCCAGGGATGAACGGACCCAATTACCAGGCTGCCTGATGCCAGCAGTGACTGTTTTAAAATATTGCAAGAAGAAGAAGAATGCAAGACCTTCACCACTTTGATTCTTATCGCTTACCCTGGACTGCGAGTTCCACCTGTAAGACCCTCTGTAATTCCCCAGGATGGGCGGGACAGTTCTTGAGGTGCTAGTCTACTGTGTCTTCCCTTTGCCTGGCAAAGAAAATAAAAAGCCTCTCTACTTCTTATCTTCCAAATCTCTGTCTCCGTATTTTTATTCGGCATCAGTGTATAGGGGGCCAAGATTTGGCAACATAGCTCATATTCCCCATCCTGTAACTCTGCCCTAGTCCTGCTTCACTCCTCTCCCTGATCCTATAACTCTCTTCCTGTCCGTCATAACACCTCCCATAACCCATGCATTCTCCCAGAACCTCCCTGTCCCCCATAATTCCCTGTTCCCCATAACCCCCTCCTATGACTTCACTGTCCTACACTCCCCTGCCTCTATACACCCTTCCATTTTTTCATATAAATCCCTTCCTGTCTCCCCCAGAACCCCTTCTTGAGACTCCATAACCTCCCCTTGGTCCTTTCCTAACCCTCTCCCTGTCCCACAAGAACCTCCTTATCCCATGTAACCCTCTCCTGGACCCCTATAATCTTCTCTTTGTCTCCCATAACCTTTTCCCATTCTTTTCTCCTTCCTTCCCACACAAATACCTTCCTTTTCCCAAAAAACTTTCCTGCGACCCTACAGTTCCCTCCTGGACACTCAGACACCCATCATCCCCCTGTCTATCCCATATTAGCTCTGGCTGTCCTCTCCTGACTCCCTCCCTGTTCCCTTAAACTCCCCACTATTTCCCGATCAGCATCCACAGTTAATGCCGCGGCTGTCCGCTCACTCATCCTCGTCCTGGGGCTGCCCTGGCGAGTTGAGTCACAGCGGCGCGGCCTCTTTTGGTTACCACTTTATTGTGATTGGCTGCCCTGATACGGAGGATGCTGGGAGGGCGGTGCCTCAAGCATTTAGATCCAGATTCTGGTTGGTTCAGTGTACTAAGGAAGCATTACTTAGGCACGCCCCCCCACCCCTGTTCTCTGCCTGTCCTCTTGATTGATTCAATGAACAAAGATGTGGGGTTTCAACTATTTGCCTTTTTTAAAAAATTAATTTAGTTACTTATTTTTAGCTGTGTTGGGTCTTTGTTGCTGCGCGTGGGCTTTCTCTAGTTGCAGAGACCGGGGAGCAACTCTTCGTTGCAGTGGCGGACTTACCGCGGTGGCTTCTCTTGTTGCGGAGCACGGGCTCTAGGCGCGGGGGCTTCAGTAGTTGCGACTCGCGGGCTCTAGAGTGCAGGCTCAGTAGTTGAAGCGCATGGGTTTAGTTACTCCGTGGAACGTGGGATCCTCCCGGACCAGGGCTCGAACCCATGTTCCCTGCATTGGCAGATAGATTTTTAACCACTGCGCCACCAGGAAAGTCCTCAACTATTTGCTTTTGTTGTTGTTCCCAGTTTGAACTCCTGATTGACTCAGTGAATGAAGTGGGTGGACCTCAAGTACTGGCTAGTACATTCTGGGTTGATTCTTGGATAGGCAAAGGGCAGGATGTAATTTTTTTTAACATGGAAGTATTGGAAGCCTACAGTGCACCAGGCAGTGCTCTGCTCTTGAAGGCCAAGTGGCAACCAAGAGAGACAAAGCCACAGCCCTCCCAGAGTTCGCAGTCCATGGGGTAGATGGGGAGATGTACAGGGAAAACCTGAATAAATAAACTAAATGATTTCAGAGAGGACCAAGGGCTATGGGGAATAACTAGGACATAAGGGATAGGGACCCAGGAGGGTGACACGAGGTGAAATGGGGAGTGAGGAGGTCAAGGAAGACCTGTCTGGGGAGAGGACATCCAAGCCTGGATGAGGGGCTAGCCATGAGAAGATCAGGGTGAAAGAGTTCCAGGCAGGGGGAATGGCAAGTGCAAAGGTCCTGAGGTGGGAAAGAGAGTTGTGTGATCCAGAAACAGAAACAAAGGCAGTGTGGTTAGAGTGTGGAAGCAAGAGGAGAGGAACAGACCAAGGCAGAGCCTGAACACCTGGGTGAGGGATTTGGGTTTGATCCCAAGAGCCATGGGAACATGGAGGGTTTAAGCCAAGGAGGGAGAGAATCTGATTTAGGTTGTGGGGTTGCTCTGGCTGCCCTGAGCAGAATGGATAGTGGAAGGCAGAAGGTTTCTGTTTTGCCTGAGGACAGAGCCTGGCAGTTTCATTCTTACAGAGAATGGGGCAGTGCCCTGACCCCTGGGTCTCTTGGACATGGTGGGATTTGGATATGGAAAGGGAGAGCATTCGGCAGAGAGAAGGCGCCAGGAAACCTCAGCCAGGAACAAGCCACATGGGACCTGAGTGTGTCTGTATCTGTCTGTGCATGTGTGTGTCGATCTCCTAAGATGATGGACTCAGCGATGCCCTTCACATCTTAGGCAGTCAACCTCCTCAGTCTCTGCAATCATGGAAGCTGGAAGGTGTAGGGGTCGTGTAGGCAGAAATCATACTGCCGTACGGTGCTCCTGATCTCATACCAGAGAAATCACCAACACAGGCCAATAAGAATGAGAACCCCCTTCCATGGCTGAGAGTTCCTTGGCTGGTGTATTTCTTGCCTGGTGGATCCCATGGCTGGTGGTCATGTGTCTCTTGGCCAGTGGGCTACATCCCAGGGAGACCATCGCTCCCTCTAACCACTAAGGGTTTACTGTGCAGCACTGCCCAGAGCCATTGCTTGGTGGCGTGTCAGCAAGCAAGAGTGAACTTCAAGGGCTGTGCCGCCTCATGCTCCCCCCAGGGACTCACCCAACTTCTGAAGTTCCCTTAGATTACACAATCTAGAGTGTGCTTTGTCCACAAAACCAGGTATAAGGGCAGGACTAGGAGAAAAGCTGAAAACAGAGCTAGGTACTTGTGCCTGGAGCCTGCCTACTGTAAAAATTAGTAAAAATAAATCTTAATCGAGTAGAGCTAGAAGACCAGAAGGGGGCGCTCCCGTGCCCTGAATCAATAGCAGAGCCCAACAGGAAGAAGAAAGATGCCTCTTCTTTCCTGACAAGGATTCAGTCAATGAAAAGCCCTCAGCTCTTTGTTTACTATAGCCTTCCCAACTTCCTTTTACCCACTTAAAAGTGTCCCCCTTCCCTTGCATTTCGGGGACTTGCACATGGCTCACCATGGTCGCAGACCCCAACTGCAGTTCTCTGCTGATCCCAAATAAACCTGTCTTTGCTGGAGAAATATCTGGCAGTCTATTTCTTTCAGCTCAGTGCTACTCTGTGCTTCTTGTTCTGTAAAAGAATTGGTTTTCTTCTTGCAACCAATGAATACACATGGATTCCTACATTCTTGCTAAAATTTGTTGAAAACAGTCTTTTTAATTTTGGTTTTAATTTGAATTTCCCTAATGACGAAGGATGTTAATCACCCTGCACATGCTATGGCCATGTAGAAATTATATTTTGTGAAATGCATGTTCATGTTTCTGTTCATTAAAAATGTTGAACTGCTTGCTTTTTTCTTTTTGCAAATATTTTCTTTCAATTTGTGACGACTTTTCACATTTTTAGTGGTGTCTTCACAAGAAGAAGTGTTAAATTTTAATAAAGTCCAATTATTTTAAATATTATGCTTAGGTTTTTTTGAGTCTTCTTTAGTAAATCTTTGTCTACCTATCCAAAGGTTATAAAAAATACTCTCCTGTGTTTTCTCATAGAAGTTTTAAAGTTTTAGCTTTCATATCTAGGTCTGTGATCCATCCTGAATTAATTTCATAGCTAGCACCCTGGACAGCACAGTTGTAGGTTGACATTATGCAAAAAATGATGTGGTATGAAGTAAGGAAGGATTCAAGATTCATTTTCTCACTATATTGATACACAGTTTCATTAGCATTAATTGACAAGACTTTCCTGACCCCATTGTATTAAACTGGCACCTTTGTCTTAAAACAAGTGCCTGTGTACATGTTAGTCTATGTCTGCACTCGTTGTTTTGCTTCACTGGTCTCTTTGTCTATATTTATACCAATATCACACCGTCATACTGTAGGTCTTACAGTAAGCATTGAAAGTTATATAGTGTAAACCCCCAACCATGTTCTTCTTCAAGATTGTTGTAGCTCTTCTAGAGGCTTTGATTTTCCCCATACATTTTATTTTATTTTATTTTTTATTTTTATTGGAGTATAGTTGATTTACAATGTTGTTAGTTTCAGGTGTACAGTAAAGTGAGTTAGTTATACGTATATCCACTCTCTTTTAGACTCTTTTCCCATATAGGCCATTACAGAATACTGAGTAGAGTTCCCTGTGCTATACAGTAGGTCCTTATTAGTTATCTGTTTTATATATAGTAGTGTGTATATGTCAATCCCAATCTTCCAACTTATCCCTACCCCTGCCATCCGCTTTAGAATCAAATTGTCATGTTCTATAAACATGCTCATCATGTTTATTGCTTCTCCTTCCAATGAGCAAACTTTCTAATCCAACCCCAGCTACTCATTTTGGCAAGAATTCAGAAAAATCCTATGGGGAAGACTGGCAGGCAGGAAAACCCAATTGCACACATTCAGCTCCTTTAGTTTCTAATCTCTCATGTCTCCCTAAATAGCCATTAAAGCTCCACTGGTTTTTCTTTACCAAACAGAGTCCGTCAGCTCGTGGTAAGCCCACTCTTCCACGTCCCCTTGCCCAGACTCAACAAGTGCCCCAGGGAGTGACCACCAATGTCCACTTAAGCAGGAAGGGCTCCTTATTCTCTGGAATTTAATTCTTTTAGACTTATTTGCATCCAAAGCCCTTCGCCATGTTTAAAAAATATAAATTTCTTAGTTTCTCCCTTTTTTCCCCTAGCTGTTATGGAGGGGGACTGTGATATTGCAATTTATAAAAATAAATACAGCAGCGCCCGCCGGCGGCCGGAGTCGCGGCTGGCCGGGGCCGGGGGCGGGGGCGGAGGGCGGAGGGCGGAGGGCGGAAGGTAGAAATAGGGGCGGGCGGGCCGCGCCAGTGCCGGAGCCACGCGCGCGCGGAGCCGACCGAGCCACGCCGAGGGCGCCGAGCGAGGCGGCCGATCCCGAGCACCCAAGCTGCTGCCGCTGGCCTGGGGCTCGCTCTTCTTCTCGGGGCTCTTCGGGCTCTGCACCTGGGGGCTGCGGCGCGCGCGGCCCGCCTGGACCCACAACGACTGCGTGATGATCAGCACCAGGCTGGCTCCTTCAGTGCAGGCTGGGTTGGCCACCGGGTCTGGGATCATCATCTTTCGCTCCTGGAGCCACGTGATCACCGGCAGGCACTGGCTTGCCTGAGAATATGTCTGGGTTTTGATTCCATACATGATCTATGACTCCTACGCCATGTACCTCTGTGAATGGTACCGAAACGGGGACCAGAGCAGCAGACATTCCCTCACCATTTTTCGAAACTTCCTCAGTAAAAACCGCCTCATGATCACGCACCATGCAGTTATTCTGTTTGTCCTTGTGCCGGTTGCACAGAGGCTTAGGGGAGAGCTTGGGGACTTCTCTGCTGGCTGCATCTTCACGGCAGAACTGAGTACTCCGTTTGTGTCGCTGGGCAGAGTTCTGATTGAGCCAAAGCAGCAGCACACGCTGCTGTACAAGGTGAACGGAATCCGCACGCTGACCACTTCTTCTTATGTCGGATCCTCCTTTTCCCCTTCATGTACTGGTCCTACGGCAGCAGCAGGGACTGAGCCTGCTCCAAGTGCCGTCCACATTCCTTTCTACTGCAGTGTGGCCGATGCCTTCCTCATCGCTCCCCAGATCTACGGGTTCTCTCTGCTGTGAAAGAAGGCATCCGGCTCTTTGATGCTCCCCCAGCCAAAAAGGATGGTTAATTGCTCCATGAGTCAGGCAGTGAGGGCGCCTCCTCCACTCAGTATTCCCGTGGACCAAACTGCAGGTTGTGCCCTACGTGGCCTCGGCCTTTTGGGTATTGACAAGCAGAGGGACTTGAGTTTTTTCTAAAGAGTATTCCTATCACCTCCCGCATCTAACCTGCCCCTTTTGCAAAAGCACTTTTTTCTTAGTAACAACTATTGGATCCCATCAAACCTCCACTGGCAGCAAGGTGGTTTTAATGCGAAGCCCAAGGATCCTTCCCTGGGTCTTATTTCAAGGGCTCTGGGAGGTAGAAGCACGGGGTGTGCAGATAGGTGGACCAAGGTGATAAGGAGCTGGGCACCTGCCTGGACCTCATACTGGTGGCTCCCCACCTTTCCAGCCACTCAGGGAGTGTCCACACATACTGGGCCAGCAGAAGCTAGTGATGACTTGGTTCTTTTCCTGTGATGTTGGCCTGGGAAAATCGTTGTGGGTAGGTAGTCTTTTATTGTTTACTAGATAACCCGTAGGTCCTTTGCCTCATCCTTTCATCCATGTGCCAACATTGAATTCTCCTGTCTACCGACTTCCGATCAGAAGTCTCACTGGCGGGGTGGGGTAGGTGGCAGGGATGGGAACCTGAAGCACCTGAGTAGGTAGGAAGGCCAATAGGTCAGCACCTCTGCAGGCTGACTTGGTTTGACCAGTGTCAAACTTGTAAGCTTGCTGTCAACAGTCACAGATACTATTCCCTTTTTAGCATGTCCCTCAAGCCCAGCTTTCCCCATATCCACACACAGGATGCTCTTGTTAAAAACTATAGGGGTAAAGTGAAATGATAGCTACCAAGCCATTCACTGGGTAACACCACTCTTTGACACTTTCCTTTTCATATGAAGCTGAACGGACTGCTGTATTCCAAACCATGAGATGTCTCATCTAGACTGCCTCCTGATAAGCCAGAGCTTGTGGTCCAAAGCCTGTTCCTATCTGACTTACTGCCATTTAGCCACAGAAGTCTGGAGAGCAAGAGTGCAAGTCAGCCCTGGCCAAATTATGTTCTGTGGACTGACTCTTTCACCCACTATTTGCAAATAGGATCCTCTGGTGCCAACACTAATTGTTCCTGAGCAACAAGGATGGGTTTTAGAAACTGCCACCATGAAGTTTTTTCCTAAGCAGAAGTGAAAACCTAGATTTTTTTAAGTGATTTTTAATTCATTGTTGTCTGTGAACTTTTGAAGTACTGAGTGTGTAAAAGTGTCTCAAATTTTGACTATTTCAGTCTTTAATGGGTGCCATTTAAAAAACATAAAATGCTGTAATTTTTTTTTCCTTTTTGTTTACTATCAGTATATCTTTATAAGTCACGCCTGTGGTGACTATATTGCACTAAATATATATATATTTGGTCTTCATCCCCGGTCCTAGCCCAGAACTCTCCAAACCCTTGAAATTTCCTGTGATAAGAGCAATAAGATGTCTTTTGTTATATCAATGGTGACTTTCGGAAAGCCCTTGGGTAGCCTAAGGATGAAGGATGGTTGCCAGGGGAACCAACCAAGTGATTAGAGGGTTGGAACTTTCTATACCCATCTTCTCCCTCCCCCCAAACTCTGGGGAGGAGAGAGGGGCTGGAGGTTGAATCAATTGCCAATGGCCAGTAATTTAATCAATTATGACTATGTAATGAAGTGTAAAACAAAGAAACAGAAAGAGCATCACTCACCACCCAGATCTCATTGACAGTGCACCCTGAGAGGAACTCAGGATGAAAAACAGGATGAGGCACCCTGTGCTTTGGAAAAATAGGGCCCTTAGATAGTTAGATGTATATCTTAGGAAGAATTTTCATGACCCCAGATTCTTGCATCTTCCCACACATAGAAAAGCACTAAAATCGTTAACTTGAGTTATCTGTTCTCTGTGACTAGCAGTAATCTTTTACCAAGATGTATGCTTGACTGCACGTATGCCCTAGCCAAATATATATACACTATATATATATACACACACACACACACCAGCTTCTTCCCCTTCTTCTTCACAACAGTCCCCTCAGATCTACTGAGAGACTGTTTCCTGGGCTATAGTCCTCAGTAAGTTCTCTGAATAAAACCTAAGCTCACAACTCTTACATTGTGCATTTTTCTTTAAGTTGACAGAAGTCTCTATAAAAACCCAAAAGGATGGGTTCAGAAAGCTTCCGGGCTGGTGAACACGTGGGGGTGATAAGAGAGTGTTGCACCTGAAGAGGACACGGAAGCTCTGGGCCCTTTCCCCAGACCTTGCTCTATTCTCTTTCATCTGGCTGTTCCTGACTTATATCCTTTTATAATAAACTGGTAACCTAGTAAGTAAATGGTTTCTCTGAATTCTGTGAGCCACTCTAGCAAATCAATCAATCCCGAGGGGAGGGTCGTGAGAACCTCTGATTTACAGCCAGTCAGTCGGAAGTACAAGTAACAACCCAGACTTGTGACTGGCGTCTGAAGTTTAAGAAGAGGTTGTAGGAAACTCCAATCTGTAGCTGGGTGGTCAGAAGCACAGGTAGCAACTAAGTCTTGCAACTGGCATCTGGAGTGGTTGGGGAGGGTGGGAGCTGTCTTGTAGGACTGAGCCCTTGCCCCGTGGAATCTAACGCTTGCACCAGGCAGTGTCACAATTGAGTTGAACTGTAGGACATCCATCTGGTGTCCAAGAGTTGCTTGTTGGTGTGGGGGCCACCCCTCCAAAATTGGAGTTGGCACCAGAACCTATTCAGAGACCTTTTGCATTCGATTTAGACGTGGAACTCAATCTTTTTAAAACAGAAACCAGAGCCTGTGTTCTCCCTGTTTAATACCTCCGATGGCTTCATTCCACATCTAAAATCCAACCTTCTTCCTGTCACCTTCCAGCCTCTCTGTGATCTGCCTCCTTCCCACCCTCTGAACTTATTTTGTAGCACTCCCATTGCTACACACCAACCCCACTAGTCTTCTTCTTCCCTGGACAAGCCAGGCTTCTTCCTGCCTCAGGGACTTTGCACTTGCTGTTCTGCTTAGACACAACCTAGAACTGCGCTGCCCAGGACCACGTGTGGCAAATTTAATTTAAATTAATTATAATTAAGTTACGTTAAACATCGAGCTCTTTAGTTGCACCAGCCGCATTTCAAGTGCTCGACAGCCGCATGTGACTAGTGGGCACCACATTAGACAGAGCGGATTACAGAGCATATCTATCATTGCCGAATGTTCTATTAGACAGCGCTGACCCAGAACTATCTGGTTGCTTTACATTTTACTCTTTTTTCTGTGTCCTCTCAATATAGAGCAAGTTTTATGGAGGCAAATGCCTCATCTCTCTGAATCAGCACTGAGTTACTAAGGCCTAAGACAGTGCCATTTAATACGTGAATAAGCCCCGTGGAACTTGGAAGTGGACACACAGGGGCACGTGAACATGTGTGCACATACACATACATACAGGAGATGAATGGAAAGCAGAAACTTCCTCGTAAGCTTCATTGCTCTCAAAACTTTGATGGAGGGGAACTGCCCCCAGTACAGGTAGGTTACAGGTACTTCAAAGGCTCCAAGAGGACCCAGGAGGTACAGTTCACGACGCTCTGAGCGAGGTGAGCTTTCAAGATGATCTCATACTCGCTGCTTCAAGGCTCTGACTACAATGGAGCAAATAATCAGAGTGGAACCTACCAGGACGCTTGAGACACTGAAGCCCAAGGCCAGTCTGGAATTGATCAGTGCTTTCCTCTGATCCCCAAGGAAGTTGGCTTCACAGGTCTGAGGGGATGAAGGCAAGCTGGTGGGGGTGTTTCCAAGGAGGAGGGAGATGAGGGAGGGGCATCCCTGGGGAGAGGTGGGGTGTGAAAGACCAGGAATGGTGGTGTGGGGAAGGAAAGGGCAGGTTTCAGCCCCTCAGTGGAAAAGGAAGAAAGAAGGGAGCCAGGATGAGGGTGCAGGTCTGGGCAGAACACCGGAGGAGGAGGAGCAGAGAGGGGGCTCCTGGAAAGGAAGGAGGACAGAGATGGTGAAGAGGGAGGGACTAAATCTCCCAAGAGGAAAAAGAAGGGATCACTAGGGAGGAGCAGGGAGGTGGGATGGGACAGAGGAGGCAGATCTGGGGAAAATGGGAGTTGGTGATAGCTGGGTGGTGCCCACCTTGAGGGAGAACACGAGGGCCCGTATTGCCAGCAGAATGAAGAAGAAGGAAATGATGGAGAGAAACAAATAATCATTTTCTGGGGAATTCAAGGACATCAGGATGACTGGCTGCATCGGGTAGACCTTCTGCATCGGGATAACCTGCTGCATTGGAGTAACCTTGGACTCTAGGTCCCTGGGGTCAGTCCCAGTAGCCATGGACCTTGGCCTGAGGAGGAGATGCTGGGCAGGTGGAATCTGCAGACATGGGAAAATGGGGCCCAGAGAGGGGACATCTGAGCTCCCAAGAAATGAGGACCCCACCCAAACCAACCCCTTTACCTAGAAAGGCACTGAAAACAGACACTGCTCCAAACCAGGGGACAGTACCCCAAGCCAGAACCCACCACAGCACGTATGTTCCTATATAACAGCCATGATGGCCCTATAACACAATTCAACCCTCCTCTCTCCTCTGGTAACGCCTCTGTCTACCCTTCCCCCACTGCCCCCTTATCCCCTCCATGTATCCCTCTAACTGCTTTCCTGCGCTAAACTCACCCCACACACTCCATGTATACACACTTAAACAACCCCATGCTTTTCTAATAACCCATCACAAACCTAGTTTTAACGTCCCTAGGACTTCCCTTCGCCTCTCAGTCCGGAGGCTGTCTTGGGGATTTGAGTCACTGGGCGTGGTTTCCCTACTGACCACCACTTCATTATGATTGGCTGCTCCCGTATAGGTGTGCCTCGAGTGCCCAGACCTGGCTTCTGATTGGCTCATTGTATGTAAGGGGTGTTACCTAGCCAATCCCCTTTAATTAATTCGGTGAATAAGGGCACTGGGTTACAGTTATTTGCCCTTTACGTTATTGTTCCCAGTTTGAATCTTGATTGGTTCAACATATAGTGTGTGGGGCTCACTTCCAGATTGAATCTGAGTGCAATGGGCAGACTGATATTCCTATGAGGAGCCTGCTGAACACTAGGCCTAGGCTGGGCCCTGAGGGCCGTGTAGTAACTAAGGCAAACAAGACCAGGGCTTTCCTGGAATTCACAACCGCTGGGAGAGAAGGGGGGAAAACACACAAATAAATAAATGAAACGATTCAATGGAGGACCAACACCTGTGAGGAATAAGGAGAGGGGCCCCCGGGGGCCACACGGGACTGAGGGGTGGGGTTGAACGGGCAGGAAAGGCCCCTCTGAGAAGGAACATCTAGGCTGAGATCTGAAGTACAAGAGGAGCCAGCCACTAGACGATTTGGAGAAAAGAGTTCCAGGCAGGGGGAACAGCAAGTACAAAGGCCCTGGGGTGGGGAGGAGGTTGGTAAGAATAGGAACAGAAACAAGGGTCATGTAGCGGGACTCAGTGATAGATCAAGATGCATAAACAGTATATACAGTTGCACATATTCAAACTCATACACAGTCAGCAAGCCAGCAATTCCTCCTTAGAATTTTTCACTTTGACGGCTTTCAACTTTTCCTTTGAATTAATAGCCCTGTGTGTGGCACTGGAGAGGACCCAAAGCAAGTGAATGAGGTGTCTGTGCTCATTCCCTTGGAGAGTTAGACTGAATGGCCGAAGGATGTCTCTGCTGCTGGTTCCTTGGCTTGTAGATTCTGTGGTTGAGTGTTCCCCTTGGCTTTTCCAGGCCATCAGAAAAAGGTGGAAAACATGTAAGATGATGGGGAGAACACTCATGATTCCAGACATATTCAGCACAGTGACCCATATGGAAAGTTCTCATCAGTGATCCACTTGTTCTTGTTAGCTCTCCTGGTCTGTGGAGATGGAAGGGAGATGTACCTTCATGACGTTTGCTCTGGGAGACCCCTGGGGATGGGACCAAAGCCATGGCTGAGAGATAACAACCTTCCAGTGACAGCCCATAACATCATAGGATGGAAGAGATGCGGAGGGTGGGGGCTTTTGGTACAGCATGACACAGGAGATTGGCAGGGGCTCAGAGAATGACCAGCCTTGATGGAGAAAACCAGGAGATGGGACCTCCAGGGGAAGAATCAGACCTGAACAGCAGTTTTCAAAGTGTGGTCCTCTGACCAGCAGTGTCAACATCACTTGGAAATCTCTTTAAAAAGCAAATTCTTACCCACCCCCAGACTCCCTGAGTATGAAACCCTGGTGGTGCCTGAAATCTGTGTTTTAATAGGCCCTCCAGGTAATTTTGATGCAAACTAAAGTTTGAGAAGCACCAAACTAGAGGAATGAATGAGAAAGGGTGCAAGTGCCAAGGACCCTATGAGAGCTTCACTTGGACCTCTGGGCTTTGTCTTTAAGAGGTTCCTTGGGTTCTGGCAGTACACAGCCTCCTCAGCTGGGTTCTGCATGGGGTTTTATGTCCATGAACAGTGGGAAAGGATAATATAATAGTTTCACCTAACCCAAAGAAAGGCATTGAGTTTTCAAATCAAACTAAAAGTACTTATGAGGAATCACTTATAGACATGCATACATAAATCTAGACATATTGTCATCCAAATCCTCTATTCCAAGGACAAGAATAGAATTTTACAAGCTTGTGGACTGAAAAAACAAGATTTTATTCCAAGTACTATGGGAACCTGTCAGAAGTTATAAGCTGGGGAAGGTTATGATCTGATAAACATTTCTGAGCTTCTTTGGCTGCCCTGAGCAGAATGGAGAGTGAGATGCAGCAGGTTCCTGCTCTTCTTATGGGCACAGCGTCTGGAGACCTTGTGCCTGGAAAGAGAAAGAAACAAAGCCCAGACTGTGTGGGCTCTGGGCATGTCAGAGACAGTTCTGAAACAGAGGAAGAAGGCCCCAGGAATGTCAGGTGAGAACAAGCCATGTTTGACTATGAAATTGTGTGTGTGTGTGTGTGTGTGTGTGTGTGCGTGTGTGTGTGTGTGTGTGATAGGTTGATGGGCTCCCTGTGCCTCCTGGGAAGTCATTGACCCTTGTTGCCTGGTACGGTGGGCACTGGAGGTGGGGGCTGAATAGGGCAGTGTCAGGAATCAGAGTGACCTCATGCCTCCTTGCCTTCACACTTCCAAACAATGTCACGTGCCATCAAAACTGAGCCCACGTGCAGTCTTGCAAACGTACAATCAAAGCCAAATACAGTCATGAACTCACCTACGTGAAAAGCACATGTATTTCTCTCTCTATTACACACACATACTCCACAAACCAACAGGTCCCTCTTAGGATTTCTTGGTTCTAAAGTTTTCAAGATTTCCTCCACAATAAAATCCCCATTGAAAGGAGTTTAGAGGGAATAAAAGCAGTTAAACCCACTATTTTGTGGTGATCCCCTTTGGGTGAGCAGTGAATACGACCGGCTCAACAATCTATTGGCTGGTGGGAATCTTGCCTGGATGGTCTCTTCATTGAAGAGTCCTTTGCCCGGTGGGTCCATTGCCTGAGGTGTTCCTTGCCCATAAAGTTTCTTGTTTGGAGGGTCTCTGTCTGATGTTCCCCTCGGCTTTGCCAGATCAGCAGAAAAAGATGAAACAAATATATGTGATGATGAGGCATGCTCTCCAGATTCCATATATTCTCAGCCAACTGGCTCAGATAGAAAAAACGTTCAGTTCTAGCCCAGTTATTCTTCCTGTTATTTTTTGGTCAGTCAGTGGTGATGAGAGAGTGATGTGTGATTTTATGAGGTCAAATGAGGGGTGGTAGGAAGTGGTTGGGATCCTTGAAGACCACAGTAGGGACAACAACCCCACCCCCGAATCCCTAAGATTAGGACAGAAGACAATGCAGGGAGTGGGGACTTCAGGAAAGGGATCTGGGGTGTGGATTTGGGGTGTACTGGGGGGGGGGGCAAGGTCTCAGGCGATGACCAATCTTGAGAGAGATGCAGGGTTTGGACTCTCCACAACTCTCTCAGAAAGTCTTGATTTACTGAACTTCACGAGAACTCTCAAATTCTCTTCTTTTAAATGCGGAGCAACGTCCAGCCCTTTTCTTGAATTTTAATTCTTAATCAGCTCGTTGATACTTCTTGGCAGGGCTCTCTCAGCATATTTCCTAATGGTGATTGGCTGTAGACTCTAGGGGATGGGTCTTGAATACACCCCCTCCACTTTGCCTAGATCACACAGCAGGGGGTGAGGGGTGGTCAAGTGAAAGCAATGGAGGGAGCAGGAATCATAGAGGGAGTGGCAGGAGAAGAGGTATAAGGGGTACTTAGAGACGAGTAGCCAATGTCCTTGAGGAAGGGGGTGGTGCTTCAGGAAAAAGCGCGCAGCCATTAGCCATTAGAAGAACCTCCCAGGCTTTGCTCTAAGAGGCAGGGGAGGTGAGGGAGGCCAGGAAAAGGTCAGACAGCCAGCTGATCGGGCAGTAGAACTGAAGAAGCTTCATCAGAATCTCCTGGAGGGCTTCTTAAAACAATTTTCTGAGCTACATCCCCAGAGATTGATTTAGTGGGTCTGAGGTGGGGCCAATGAATTTGCATATCTAACGAACTCCTAGGTGTCATGCTGCTGGTCCTGGGACCACAGTTTGAGATACCCTAGGGTAGCCACCTCTTTCAACAGGTTGCCTGGGGAAGAAGCAAAAGAAGCAGGGCTCCCAATCCCTGAGATTGAGCCTAGGGAGAACCATGGACAGGGAAGCTTTTCTACACCCCTCACCAGCAGAGCAACGGATTAAATCCACCAAGATCCCATCTTCAACTGCTTTTTTAACAGAAAAAAAAGAATTAAAACTGTTTGACTATGAATAACTTTTAATTTACTATTGATTAAGATTCGTTGGCAACAATTTTGCATGCTAGAGAATTCACGGAATGGGGGAAGTCTGACCTCCAAGTTGTTTTTCAATGGAGACTGCATTTTCACAGATACTAAATTTAACAGTTGACCTAGTGATGGAATTGGTTAGGTTACTATTAGATTTATTTGAATTTTATTAATTCCAAATATTCAGTCAATAATTGTGAAGCCAATTTGTGTGTGTGTGTGTTTGTGGCTCAAACCTTTTTCTATGCCCTTAGAAAATCCATAGACTCCTGGCACTGTGTCCAAAACAGAAGGAAACATTTGCTTTTCTCTTCATCATAGGTCCTCTGGAGCAAAAATTTGTGGGCTTTTCACTGCCTGCTGTTCCCAAGACCCTCCTGTCTAGCCTGAGCAGGGAACCTGCCACCAGCATCCTGCAAAAGAACATTGTGACTCGGGACTTCCATGGTGGTGCAGTGGTTAAGAATCCGCCTGCCAATGCAGGGGACATGGGTTCGAGCCCTGGTCTGAGAAGATCCCACATGCCATGGAGCAACTAAGCCTGTGTGCCACAACTACTGAGCCTGCGCTCTAGAGCCCACGAGCCACAACTACTGAGCCCACGTGCTACAACTACTGAAGCCCGTGCGCCTAGAGCCCATGCTCCCCAACAAGAGAAGCCACCACAATGAGAAGCCCACGCACTGCAACAAAGTAGCCCCCACTCGCCGCAACTAGAGAAAGCCCTCATGCAGCAACGAAGACCCAATGCAGCCAAAAAGAAAGAAAGAGAGAGAGAGAGAAAGAAAGAAAGAAAGAAAGAACATTGTGACTCTCCCAAGAGAACTCAGAAGTTCTCTAATTGCCCATCTAATTAGATTAGGGGCTTCCATTGAGTTTGTGGAAGAGAAAAGAATTCTTTATTAAAGAGAGAGATCTCTGATACCACTATGCTACAAATTTTATTAAATTAAATGATTTTTTAATTATTTAATTTATGTATATCAGTAATTTTTAAATATTCAACAAATGTAGACTTGAAATAGAGTAATTGAAATAAACAACCAATTTGTTGGTCTGGATAATTAAGTGGAAGGAGTATCTCAAACTTCAGAGAAAAACAATAAGAAAACAACCACACAAGAAAAAAATTATTTAAAGGGTCCAGGAGATCTAATATATAATATGTAGGAATTTTCAGAAAAAGAGAGTAAGTAATAAGGTAATAATAAGAGATAATTTTCCCAAGCTGGACAAAATACTGCCCATGGAAAGAATTTGCAAAGTTTCTGGCGGCACTGTGTGCACGCACAGACACACACTCCCAGGCTTGTTCTGGTGAAGTTCCTGAATTCTAAGAGTAAGACAACAATCCCAGAAAGTTCTAGACAGAACAAGTTACTTTAAAAGAGAGACAGGAAGTTCCCTGGCGGTCCAGTGGTTAGGACTCTGTGCTTCTACTGCAGGGGCCATGGGTTCAATCCCTGGTCAGGGAACTAAGATCCTGCATGCCATGTGGTGTGGCCAAAAAATTTTTTTAAATAAGAAAATAAAATTTTTAAAAAGGAGAGAGAATTAGGCTGGCGCCAGACTTCTCATTGCCATCACTGAACCTGGACATGGGAAAACGGCTACGTACCATTGAGAGAAAGAGTGACACAAAAATATTATCCCTGGTAAGATCGTTCATGTGTTCTGATTACAAAATCTTTTCATTTCATCTGTGACTTAAGAAGTTTACCACTGATGTATTGTATCCATAGAAAGTACTGGAATTATTCTAACCCAACAAAAATTGAGACATCTGAAAATAGAAGACAGAAGGGAGAGAGAACAGTGGCAAGCAAGGTGTGTTTGTGTGTATAGATATTCAAAGCCAAATGGGTTCATGTTGATAGTGGGACTAGAGATGTGTGAGATGTACTAGTATTTTTTTAATCAGAGAGGTGTATTCTCTGTTGCTTCTCCCCCAAGACAAAAAGGGAGAGAAAAAACATGGATTCTAGGAATTAACAGTGACAAGAAAGAGTGTGACACCCTGGGGTGACTGAAGGCTGCCTTGAGCTGGCGTGGGGTCTGTATAAGGTGCACAGGTGGCTACAGGTGATGCGGGGCAGAAGGTGACTGGAGTGGCCAAGACTTGATAAATTGAAGGAAAGGTGAGCACATGTGCCTGTGTGTGGGGGGTGTGTGTGTGTATGATTCTTGTTTCCTGAAGGTAATATTTGACTTTTAAAAGGAGTTTATTGAAGTATAATATGCATACTGATAAGTGCGCATGTCAGAAAGGTACAGCTCAGATCTTCTCAAACTGAACATATATGTGTAACCAGCATTCAACCTCCTACCCCTGGCGCCTACTTCCATTCACTGCTCCCCAGGGTACCCATTAGACACAAATTTAGCCTGCTTTTATACTTTCTACAGCATGAGTCTGTAGGAAGCTTCTTCCACTCAACTTGAAGTCTGTGAAATTCATCCACGTTGCCGTGTGTAGTTGTGGAGCAATCATCCTCGTCGCTGGAGAGTACACCCACTTTATTTTGGCCTTCTACCATTGATGGGCATTTGGGTAGTTGCCTGTTGGGGGCTCTTACGAATAAAGCTGCTGTGAATATTCTAGCACATCTTTTGGTGAATATATGTATGCATTTCTGTGGGTATAGATCTATGGATGGAATGGCTGGGTTATTGGAAGAATGCATTTCGGATCCTGCTCTTGACTTTTCTATAGTTGCCTTGAGAAAATCATTGGCTGTCCCTTCACCACAGAAATCAGCAGGAACAATCCCAGGATGCTGGTGTCCAAGAAAGAGTTAGGGAGTAAGCAGTTGCCTTCGGACATTCACCCAATCCTCCATTCTACTGCCTTCAAACTTCCAGAACTGAGTAGAGTAAGTCCCTCACATACGAACGAGTTCTGTTCTGAGAGCGCATTCATAAGTCCAATTTGTTCGTAAGTCCAACAAAGTTAGCTTAGGTACCCAACTAACACAACCAGCTATATAGTACTGTATTGTAATAGGTTTATAATACTTTTCACACAAATAATACATAAAAAATAAGGAAAACAGTTTTAGTCTTACAGTCCAGTACCTTGAAAAGTACAGCAGTGCAGTACAACAGCTGGCATGCAGGGGCTGGCATCGAGTGAACAGGCAAGAAGAGTGACTGACTGGAGGAGGGAGAGGACGTGGGAGATGGTAGAGCTGAAGGATCGTCAGCTGTAGGAGGTGGAGGGCAAGCTGCAGTTTCACTCATGCCTGACTTTGATGGCAGAGGTTCTGGTTCTTTGCTGGATTCAATTCTATCTATCCTCTTGAAAAAATGGTCCAGTGATGTCTGGATAGTAGCTCTTTTTTTCTCATCATAAATGACACATGGTAGCACTGGATTGCATTCTGAACGGCTGCTGCAACCTTCGTGCACTGTTGTACGTTTGGGTCCTGTGCCTCAAAAACTAACAGGGCCTCCTCAAATAAAGAAAATCCCCTTGCCATTTCCTGAGTCGTGACTCTCTTCGGTTCTTCAGTTATTGCTTCCTCTTGTCCCTCTTCGTCTTTTCTCTGGACACGTTCACATCTTTCAAAGTTCGCAACTTGAAGGTTCGTACGTAGGGGACTTGCTGTAATTACAATTTAGAGAGACTGCCTGCTGTGTGGAGGGACAGCAACTAACAGTCAACATGCCTAGGGCTCTCACTTGGGGCTCAGCCATCTCCTGGCTCCTAAAATTCACCTCTACTGGCACAACTAGAAAACCCAGCTAATACTCCCAAAGTTTAGAACTTAACACATATATCCCCAAAGACAAATTATTGGAACAAAGTGGACTAGGAATTTGAAATAATCTTGGTCAGTTCACTTAAGAGGATAAAAGAATATCTTAGCAACATGAATCAAAAATAAGAAATCCTGACTGACGTCACTGGGAGGGGCGCCAAAGGAAGTGACGGGAAGCGGCCGTGCAGCCTGGGGATTGCTAACCGAACGTGGGCTGGCATGTCGGCTTTGATGCGTCTAGAGCCTTTAGCGCGCGTTGGAGGCCACTTCTTCAGGGGCCGCCGCGCGCGGGCGGCTGGAGGCGCTGGAGTCCGTCATGCTGGTGGAGGTGTGCATATCGAGCCCCAGTACAGACAGTTTCCCCAGCTGACCAGATCCCAGGTGATCAAGGCAGAGTTCTTCAGTGCAACCATGTGGTTCTGGATTCTCTGGCGCTTTGGGCATGACTCAGATGCCGCGCTGGGCCACTTTCCATATCCAGATCCTTCCCAGTGGACGGATGAAGAATTAGGTATCCTTCCTGATGATGAAGACTGAAAGTGTAGACTCAACTCTTTCCAAGAGCCAGGTGAGAATTTCAAGAAGTTACAGACATCATATTGTATATTAAGTTGTAAATTAAAGTTTTGGTCAAGAATGAAAAAAAAAATAAATCCTTAGAAAACCAAGTGTTAATACACAACTATGAAAATAGAATTGGAATATAGAACAAAACAGATGGGATAAAAAGCAGGATGGATACAGCTGAGTTGGAAAGTCAGATAGAGGAACCCTCCCAGCAGATTAAAAGAGAAAAAAGGGGGAGATTAAAAGGCAGTAAAAAAAAAAAAAACAAACCCAATAGCCAAGTAATATGGAGGATCGACCTAAATTTGCTTCCATTTCCGGGGGATACAGTGAAGGCAGGAAAAGTTAGCACGCTTTTAATCTGCAATGTTGACCTAGAGGTCGTTACTAAACTTCCAACCTTAAGACCTATTCCAAACCTTTCCCTGCTGCTAACAGCCACTCCAGGCTTGAGCCAGCCCTGAACAATTGTGACAGCTGCTCAGCTGTCTCTTTGCTTCAACTCTGCGCTCTCCCCACCCCTGCCCCAATCCACCTTCCACTCAGCAGCTAGAGTGGACTTTAAAAAAATACAGACCACAGGATGTCACTCCCTTGTTTAAATCCTCCAATGCCTTTCCTTCACACTTAAAATTCAAACACCTTTCTATGGTCTACAAGATGCTGCAACATCTGGTTACTGCCCTCTCTGCAAACTCACCTTCTGACACTCTCTTGCTGCTAAACTCCTCACAGCCTTTGTACTTGCTGTTCCATTAGCTGGGACTCCTTTCTCTAGATCTTCAATGTGGAGGCTTCTTTCCATCCTACAAATCTTAGCATATCCCGATCTTAAGTAGTACCACTGATTACTGTTACATCACTCTGTTTCCTTTGTAGTGCTTACCAATACCGGAAATGATCTCATTTACTTATGTCTTGTTTATTTCCTTGTATTCTGCAGGATGATGTCAATTCTGCGAGGCAGGAATCTTTCCTGTCTTGTTCAATGCAGTATTCCTGGTCCCAAAGGAGTACCTGTCACACACTAGGTACTTGGTAGATGTTTACTGAATGATCGAATGAACCCTGAGGGAACTCACACACACAGAAAAAGAAGGACCACTCAGAAGGCAGAAATCTCCTTATATGATTTATTATCCTCGAGACTTTGTCCAAGGGACAGAGTTAGGACATGGTGGACATCTGAGTCCAAAGGGTCTTCAAGGAGCAAGGAGGGCCCTCTGTCGCTGGCACACTGAGGGAGAGGGGACCAGGGCATCCTCAGGGTCTCCTGGATTGTGGAGACATCTGTCACCAGGCAAAGTGAGTAGAGAAAGTGAAGAACATGAACAGCCATCCCAGGATG
>NW_021703766.1:42635816-42781722 GCF_005190385.1 Monodon monoceros
GTTCTTGGTTGGGGTGGGGCTGAGGGAGGCCAGAGGGGGCTTCCTTAGGAAGAAACCGGAGCCAGGGTAGGGAGGAGAGTCAGGACAGGACCCAAGGAGAAGGGGGAACAGGAAGAGGGAAAGGAGACAAAGGACACAGTGAAATAAAAACAGCGTTCTGGGAAGAAGCAGAGTGGTGGAATGTGAGAGGGGCAGGGTAGGCTCCCGGAGAAAAGGGAGAACAAATGGGGAGCTGTCCCTCTGAGAGGCTGGAGAGGGATGGGGAGAAGGTAGGGCTCTGGGGAGAACAGGGGGAAGGGGGAGAAATGGGTTAGGAGAGAGAGGGATAACCCTGGGATGGGAGATAAGGGGTTTTGCCTCACTCTGACAGAGAAAATGAGGGCTGGAATCCCGAAAGGGAAACAGCAGAGGAGGGACACGATGGACGCAGGCAGGAGGTCTCCACAGGATGGTCCACAGACATCACCAGACGGCCCACTGAGGCCTACAGAGCTCAAGGAGCTGCAGCTTACACTTCAGGCCAGCACGGGAGAGACCAGCACACATAAGGTCTGCAGACAGCAAGGGGGGACAGCCGAGACCCTGAGGAATGGGGAGGGCTGACCTGACCCCACCAGTCAGGAGGGAAGTTGACCCTGGCTCACCAGCAAGGGGCACATGGGCCCCAGCGATGATGCACCACAGGATCCATAAAACACTTGCTGTCCCATCACCTCCCTCCTGTACCGTTTAACTCTCTCCCTAATCATCCATAATGTCCTACTTGCCTTCCTCTAGGCCCCTTGCAGCTGCCAATAATCTTTGTGTACTACATACCCCCTTCCATATCCCATAATCCTCTCCGTGTGGCCCCCAAATCCCCACCTCATAACCCTGTCCCTGTCCACACATCACCCTCTCTCTGACCCACAAATCCCCACCCTGTCCACCATAACCTCCTCCTCATCTCATCCTAACATTCCCTGTGGCCCTTAACTCCCTGTTCCCATACCCCCTCCCTTTCCTGGTAACTTTCTCCCATCCCCTTACCCCCATCTAGGCTACATAACAAGACCCCAGTCGCCCCACAACCCCCTGGCCATCCCCCCACCTGTCTCCTCATGCCCCGTAATTCTCCCAGGTCCTAAGCGCCTGTCTTTGTGCCCTCATAAGCCTCATCCTATCCTGCTGGAATCCTCTTTCACCCCCTTTAACATCCCCACAGTCCCTGGTCAGCCAACCAACTCATTTCAGGTCCAACCACCCACGGGGGACTGATGTCACCAAGGCAGGGCCTCTCCCATCATCCACTCTGCCTCTGAGTCTGCTTTCCTTTCAGCACTGTGATTGTGATTCCCTTCAGCATATGGGGGAGAGGAGTTTCAAGGTTTTTCTTTTAGCCTGGGTTTCTGACTGGCTCAATGAATACAGAGGCTATTTCCTGGGTGTTCCCCCATCTCCTGGTTGGCTTGAAGAATTCAGATACTTGCTTTTCTTTTAGCAAATTGGACCACAGATTGTTCACAAAATATAAAATGGGTGGGCCTTTGTAACTGGCTGCTATTTCCCAGTCTGACCTGCAGGTGGGTTCCTTGAGTGTGAAGAGTGGGATTTACCAATTCATTCCATATGAATTTATTTGCTACCTACTTGTGCCTGGGCTTGTAATCTTACTTCTTGGACTCTATTCTAGAGTAGTACTTGCTTACTTGCACAGAGAAGCACGTTCGTGGATGTTCTTGGCAGCATTGTTTGCGGCAGCCAAAAGATAGAAATCATCTTAATAACCAACTGGAGGGTCCTAGTAGTAAATTTTGTAATCCCTGACATGACCCACGAGGCAGTTATTAAAAAGAGGCAGTGAAAATCAGGGTATAGGTTATCTTTCGTGGAGAAGTAACTGGAAGAGGGCATGCGGGTCTTCTGGTCTGGGCCTTGTTTCAGGTGCAGGTTACAGGAGAATGCTGTTTGTGAAAGTTCATTGGTCTACACATATGATTGGGGCACTCTTAGGCACTTCCATAAAAATATTTTTAAAATAGGAGACTCAGTGTTCTCTTGGTTTAAATGAGACTCAGATTCTCAAACTCTTCGTTTAAATAAGAAGTCTAGGTCTATCGTGGGTCCTTAGTGGGTATTTCTTGGGTGGGAGGAGTACTGGTTTTCTCTTTTCAATTCACACATCCGTGAGAAAAGAGGAGCCATGCCTACAGTTTCCTTCTGACTCAAAGAAAATTCAAAAGCAGATCTCTTGTCCAGGAAATAAGGATGTCAGTTCAAGTATTGCTAAGTCACTTGAAATAAGTATTATTAAGATACTTGAAATAAGTTCGATGTCTCATCAAAACTGTAGACTGTATGAAGTTAAAAATCTCAATCACAGGACATGGTAATAATGTTGCAGTCTGAGCGTCTTAAAGCTTGCTAAGTTTTCTGGGGTTAGATGTAAATTTGCAAGACCAGTTCATGGTGTGCAACAGAATCTGCTTTTCTGCAGCTACTTATTCTTTTGAGATTGTCCCTCTTATCCTGCTAAGAGTTCTTTCACCAGAGGGAAGAAGGGCCCACAGGTTCATGCCAGTGCTGGAATCCCATGAGCTATCCTTGAGGGAGAAAAGGCAGGTCTGAGAACCTGGCCTTTTATCCTATGGACCAGAAGAGGATTACTGACAAGTAGAATACAGGGCATTTGGTGTTGAAAATCTTCAGTTTTAACACGAAAGTATTTTCAAGACCTAGAGGTAAGCAGAAAAGACGTGTGGTACCAATGTGTTTGTATATGTATGCACATGGAAATGCATATAAGGTAACTGGAAAGAGTTACAATGAAGTATTATCAGCCATTACCTTTGAGAGGGGGAAATTAATACCAGGACCAGCCATAAAAGTGAACTTCTCTTCTCCTTCAGACTCTTTTTATTACTTGACTTTTTGTGAGAATATATTTGTGTGAAAGTTGTGCAAATAAAAAAAAAATCCCATGGTACTTCCTTGGCAGGCCAGAGGTTAACACTCCGCGCTCTCAATGCAGGGGAGGAGGGTGCAGGTTCCATCCCTGGTCAGGGAACTAAGATCCCGCATGTCAAGGCACTGCCGGGTGACACAGCCAAAAAACAAAAACAAAAACCAAAAAACCACTAGGAAATAAACAGGTTTAACAGTCCAAGGTAAAAAGAGAATAAAAAAATTACCTGGCCTATTTGATCATGGTGAATTCTGTTGAGAGCAGTTACAGAGTTCTTCTGGAGAGAGTTTGGGAACAGTTTGTGACGGGGCACATAGATAACTGAGCAGATAGAACAGAGGACGGAGGAGGAGGAAGATGAGGAGAAGCAGGAAGAGGAGGGAGAGGAGGGGCAAAAACTGGAGGAGAAGGAGGAGGAAGAAAAAAAGGAAGAGAAAAATTGGAAGGAGTACAGGGAGATGTGTTGCTCGGCTGTTGAGCTCAAAAATTAGTTCAGAGTATGTAATCACCATAAACCACCAGGCCCAGTAATGGAGCATACTTACACAGGCATAATGAAATGTAAGCCCTATAAGCTGAATTAAAAATTGTAGTCTCATTCTATGGGAAGTAGGGGAGAGAGAGAAGAATGGGTAGGTGTTAAATCTGCATGTTACATTATAGTAATTCAACTGATGACATCTCAAGACATCAGAATATAAGTTTTTGGTTTGTTTCATATTTACATGGTGGTAAATACCAGATGAATGCCTGAGAGTGGAATACAGGTTGGGGGAAGTCAGGGAGCTGAAGCAGAGAAGACTGGTTGGCTTTCTAAATCTTAGAGCACAATGTGACTTTTTTGAATTTGGCTGTTCATGCTGATGTGGGCCATCCTGACTTGACATGGCTTTGCAGCCGAATGTGACAGGCCCAGCTTGGGCCGGTCTGGGGAGCAACAGGGTTGGCTGACCCTCCAGACCCACTAACTCAGCAGACAAGCAGATATAATCCCCTTTCCAGGCACACCCATAACACGGAGCATTATCCCATGAACAAGTGTAATCTCTGCAGATACCCAGGGCCATGGAGGTAATAGAAACAGCTTTGTAACAGCTAAGGTTAAGGTTAACCATAGACTAGCACTTTTGTTCTTTCCTTTCACTCATTACTTTCTGTAAACCTTCCAAGATGGGTCTCTTGTTGGGTATGAATTTAAAGCTGTAACCCCAGATGTCTAAGAAATGTGACTCTATTTTCCTGCGTCTGCAATGGCTAGGGTGGATTAAGTTGTAGAAATAGGCAGGCCATACATGACATGGTACAACCTAATGGTTTATTTTCCACTCAATCGTGGGAGGCAGTGGGGGAAAGGGTGACTGCTCCTAAGAATGATTCAGGGACCGAGGCTGATGGGAGCTCTTCCATTCTACAACATGTGACTTTCAAATCACCGTGGGTATCACTTGCCCAATCAACTAGGGTAGGAGGAAAATGGGGGAACGCCTGTGGGAGGTGGGTTAAGGCCAGGGTTGTTTGTGGCACACATCGCTTGTGATGACATTCCGTGAAGCCAAAGACAGTCTCATGGCCACACAGGAGAACCTAGGAAATGTGGCTGAGTAGTGCTCCCAGGAAGAAAAGGAGATGAACATTGGGAAAGAGTCAGCAGTCTTTCCCACAGCTATTCAACTTAATTTCTACTGACAATTTCCATTCCTCTTGATTGTAGAAACTTAATCCTGCTAAGTCTAAGGTTTCTGGGGCTGAAGTTGGGGTTGTCCGTGAAGCTAGGGCCCCAGAAGGAACCCCTGAGTGTTGTCTATGGGATCAGCCTGTCTCTGTTTTCATTCATTCTGGATGGCTCCTGTGTTATCTCCAGTTCCCCTCTGATAGTCCTTGTCACTCTGGCACTTGGCATTCCTATAGCCTTCACCTCCTTCTCACCAAGCTGGGTCATGAGATATCCTACTTGGCTGTCATGCCATTTCTCCCTAAACCTCCACACCATACAGCATATTTTCTTTGAGATCTTAAAGCCTCTCTAGGGTTTATATGTGAAGTAGGAATACAGGTGTTATCTGGGGTCTTTGACACCCTGCCCCTTCCTGAGATGCAGGCTATTAGGGGCCTTCTGATGGATATACTGGCATCTAGTCTTCCTCTACTTCCCCTATTCCATGAATAGGGGGCCATTTCCCTTTCAGGACTAGGGGAAAGGTGGTCTTGATCAGCTCTTCTGCCAAATCTACTATTCATTTCTTGAGGTCTTTCCTTCTTTCTTTAAGAGTTTGACTTTTTTTTTTTTTTTTGCGGTACGCGGGCCTCTCACTGTTGCGGAGCACAGGCTCCGGACGCGCAGGCTCAGCGGCCATGGCTCATGGGCCCAGCCGCTCTGCGGCATGTGGGATCTTCCCGGACCGGGGCACGAACCCGTGTCCCCTGCATCGGCAGGCGGACTCTTAACCCCTGTGCCACCAGGGAAGCCCCAAGAGTTTGACTTTTAATCTCAAAAGCTGGAAGAGGTTTCTGTTTTCCTATCCCTGCTCTGAGACACTAGAAGCCTGGAATTCCAGCTTGAATGAACCTAGAGAACATTAATTCAAATTTCTAAATATCATTCCACATTGGCAATTATGTCCATTTTACAAAGGAAGCAGGTTCAAGAAAATTATCTTGTTCAAGGATATACAATTTCTAAGTGTCAGAGGTGGGATGTAAGCCTACATCTGTCTGATTTCTATGTCTCTGTGCTTTACCATTAGGTCATTCGGATTTTCACATGATCTGGGAAACACATAGCCCTAGAGAAACACAGACACTGACTCAGAAACACACACACGCACACACAGGAGAAGCTGGAACATTCCCTTCAATTTTATTGGTTTAAATAAATACTTTTCTGAAAGAGCAGCCCAGTATCAAGGAGCTTAGGGCATCTAGAGCATGAAAGTGAGGATCCCCATGGTGGATGATGACAGATTTGGAGGCCAAGAGGATGAAGTAATATGGTGTTCCTGGGCTAGTGGGTTGCTTGGATGTTGAGTTCCTTGGCTGGTAGGTTTCCTGGCTATGGGATGTCTCAGCTGTTGGTTTCTTGCATGGTGGCTGATTTGGCTGGTTAGTGTCTTGGTGGGTGGGTTCTGTTGGGATGGGTGAACCCATTGGCTACAGGGCCTGGTCTTCACACAAATAGGGCATAGTAATAAATGATGCCCAAACCGATGAGTATAGCAAATACATCCAGCCAACCAGTTCGGCCTGAGTTGATATAAGCCTCTTCCCAATCGCTGTTCTTGTTGGCGTCCTTGGTCTGTAGGAATGGGAGCTTTAGATTTGGGTTTCTGAGTCCAGCCTTGTGACACCCTTGGGTAATGGCTGGAGACCTTCGGTTACTGAAGGAAAATCTCTACCCACATCCCAGGACAGGAGCAGATGCAAGGGGGCAGGTAGAGGACAGGATGGGCCAAGGTTTAGGCACTGGGTTACCTTGTGACAGAAGAAGGCTGCTGGTAGTCCCAGGGGAGGGAAAAGAAGTATGCCTATGATGGTCATACACAAGTAATCTGGGGCATGAAATGCCAGTTCTTCTGGTGTCTGGACAGACCCTTGTGGCCTAGCTTCATCAGGTGGGGCACCTGGAGCCAGTGGGGCCCCTGGAGCGGGTGGGGCGCCTGCAGCGGGTTTCGGAGGCATAACTTTTCCACTCCAAAAGACTCCAAGTATCTTGAAAACAGAGAGCCAAACCCACTACACCTCCCCTTGTTCTATCTGGAATCCCAAGACCCAAACCGTGGAAGTCCAGTACTTCACAGAGGAGAAACCAGCGCAAGTCCTGATTGGTTGCCGGTGTGAGGGGGCGTGGTCCCACTGTACAATGCTCCTCCAGGACTCAGAGGGTGCTCCACCCTCTATCAGGACATTGACTCTGTCCACCCTGATAGGAATTGGTTGCAAGCCATGAGGTTGGATTCTGGCTCCTCCTCCTTCCTGCAGACCCCTATCTGCAGACAGGGCAGGAGCGAGTACCGGGGACCCCTCCCAAGAGCTATGGGAACAAGGAGTTAGACAAGACTAGTAAGAAAACTAGGGGGCCTACAAACAAAAGGGAGGGGAAATGAAAAATAGTAATAGATTATAAAATATTAAATTAAAAAAGAATTCTAGTCCATACTGACAGAAAGAAAGAAAAATAAGAGAGAAACAAAGTGAAAATGGGGAAGGTCTTTCTTAGAGTAGAATGCCATTTAATAAATGTCAATGGAATGATGGAAATGAGAAATCCCCAGTGTGGTAGGCAGAATCTAAGATGGCCCCAAGATTCCTGCTCACTGGTGTACATACACCTGCTCCCAGTTACTCATTCAAGTACTAATCAGTGGGCTGCCATGAAGGGATTTTGCAGATGTAGTTAAGGTCCCCAGTCAGTTAATGTTAAAATAGGGAGAATATCTTCAGAGGGTCTAACCTGATCAGGTGAGTTCCTAAAAGGAACTGGATTTTACTGGCAAAGAAGATTCCAGGCATGAGGCAGATTAGAGGCAAGGGAGATTCTCCATGGCTGGCTCTAAGTAGGAGAGGGCCACATAGCAAGGAATGCAGGCAGCGTCTAGCTGAGAGTGGCTCCCAGCTGAAAGCCAGCAGGGAAATGGGGACTTTAGTTCCACAGCAGTAAGGATCTGAATTCTGCCATAACCATATTCATTTGGAAGCGGGTCCTAGCTCCAAATGAGAATGCAGGCCAACACCTTGATTTTAACCTTGTGAGGTCGTGAGCAGAGAGCCCAGCCATTCTGACCTACAGAACTCTGAGTTAATAACTAAGTTTGTGGGAATTTGTTATGCATCATTAGAAAGCTAACAGCCATAGTAATTACTGGCTCAGGTAAGTAGCATCAATGGACGCTAATACCACTGGGTTTTAGCTGATACTACCCTTGGCTTGTGGTTTTAGAGGAAAAGAGGGTGTGATTCCAGACTGGCATGAACCTGTGGGCCCTTCTTCCCTCTGGTGAAAGAACTCTTAGCAGGATAAGAGGGACAATCTCAAAAGAATAAGTAGCTGCAGAAAAGCAGATTGTGTTCCACACCATGAACTGGTCTTGCAAATTTACATCTAACCCCAGAAAACTTAGCAAGCTTTAAGACGCTCAGACTGCAACATTATTACCATGTCCTGTGATTGAGATTTTTAACTTCATACAGTCTACAGTTTTGATGAGACATCGAACTTATTTCAAGTATCTTAATAATACTTATTTCAAGTGACTTAGCAATACTTGAACTGACATCCTTATTTCCTGGACAAGAGATCTGCTTTTGAATTTTCTTTGAGTCAGAAGGAAACTGTAGGCATGGCTCTTTGAAAAGAGAAAACCAGTACTCCTCCCACCCAAGAAATACCCCCTAAGGACCCACGATAGACCTAGATTTCTTATTTAAACGAAGAGTTTGAGAATCTGAGTCTCATTTAAACCAAGAGAACACTGAGTCTCCTATTTTAAAAATATTTTTATGGAAGTGCCTAAGAGTGCCCCAATCATATGTGTAGACCAATGAACTTTCACAAACAGCATTCTCCTGTAACCTGCACCTGAAACAAGGCCCAGACCAGAAGACCCCCGTGCCCTCTTCCAGTTACTTCTCCACGAAAGATAACCTATACCCTGATTTTCACTGCCTCTTTTTAATAACTGCCTCGTGGGTCATGTCAGGGATTACAAAATTTACTACTAGGACCCTCCAGTTGGTTATTAAGATGATTTCTATCTTTTGGCTGCCACAAACAATGCTGCCAAGAACATCCACGAACGTGCTTCTCTGTGCAAGTAAGCAAGTACTACTCTAGAATAGAGTCCAAGAAGTAAGATTGCAGGGTTGAAGTATTAGGACTTTGTGGTCATCATACCATGATGACTTCTGCAAAGGCCTCACCAAGTCGCACTTCCAATCCCAGGGTTTGAAAGGATCATTCTTTGTCTTCTTGTCAGCATGCAATATCATCAATCCTATGAATTTTTGCCAATTTGATGGGTGAGAAATTATACAGTAGCTCCTTATTGCTTTAATTTGCATTTGTCTGATGAGTAGGGAGTTTGAGCATTGCTATGGACTGAATTGTGTCCCCACAAAATTGATATGTTGAAACCCTAACCCCTAGTATGATTATATTTGGAGATAGGACTTTTAGGAGGTAATTAGGATTAGATGAGGTCATGAGGGTGGGGTAATCCTGGTGGGATTAGTGCTCTTATAAGAAGAGACAGTGAGAGCTTGCTCCCTTTCTCTCTACCACATGAGGACAGAGAGAGAAGGCGGCCGTCTGCAAGCCAAGAAGAAAGCTCCCACCAGAACCCAACTGTGCTGGCAGTATGAAGACAGACTTCCCGTCTCCAGATCTGTGAGAAAATAAATTTCTGTCATTTAAGCCACCCAGTCTATGGTATTTAGTTATGGTGGCCTGAGCTGACTAGGACACACATCTTTTCCCCCAGGAGGGTCGCATCAGTGGGACCAAGCAGGGAGATGCTATTGTACCCCCAACCCAGGAGAACCAGGCAATGCTCTGATTCTCCTCCCACCAGGGTCGTGTTGGCAGAGCTGATCTTTCATCCCTGTCCGGTGGAAGCAGGAGGTGCTCCAACCAGAGGAGGGTCAACTGGGTCTAGCAGCAAGTTGTGCTGCCACCCCCAACCACAGCAGTGAAACCTAATGAGGCAGCTAGCACCACCAGGCTTCACACCTCCTCCCTCCTCCGTCAGCAGATTTACTGACGAGCTGAGCCTTCAAAGGGTATAGACTTCCAGGTACAGGGTGAATGAGCTCTGGAGATTACATATTATATTTATATTACATGTTATTTTATTATAATATAATATGTTATATATATATATATATCTGTTATATACCTGAAAATTGCTCTGAAATTAGATCTAAATGTTCTCAGCACAAAAAAGAAATGGTAATTATGCAGCATGATGGAGGTGTTTGCTGATGCTCCAGTGGTAATCATTTTGCAAAATATAAGTGATCAAATCAACAGGTTGTACACTTTAAACTTACACAGTGTTATATGTCAATTATATCTCAATAAAGCTGGGGGGAAATGGGCAAAAAAACTTGAACACACACTTCACCAAAGAGAATATGAGGAAGGCATACGAACACAGGAAACGATATTCAACCTCATTTGACATTAGGGAAATGCAAGTTAAAACCACTGTGAGGGGGCTTCCCTGATGGCGCAGTGGTTAAGAATCCGCCTGCCAATGCAGGAGACACGGGTTCGAGCCCTGGTCTGGGAAGATCCCACATGCCACAGAGCAACAAAGCCCCTGCGCCACAACTACTAAGCCTGAGCTCTAGAGCCCGCGAGCCACAACTACTGAGCCTGCATGCCACAGCTACTTAAGCCCGTGTGCCTAGAGCCCGTTCTCCACAAGAGAAGCCACAGCAATAAGCCCGCGCACCACAACGAAGAGTAACCCCCAGTCGCCACAACTAGAGAAGAGCCCACGTGCAGCAACAAAGACCCAATGCAGCCAAAAATAAATAAAATAAAATAATTTTAAAAACCTTATTTATTTCACTACTGTAGTACTTGACAGATTTTTTTAAAAAACCTAACTTAGTAATTTCTTACAAATTCCTAAATCTGTCTTTTTTAAAAAAATAAAAAATGAGAGTCAAAAAAAAAGCCATGGGTGTTTTCAATTCTTTTGGATATATAACCAGAAGTGAAACTGTTGGATCATATGGTAATTCAATTTTCAACTTTTTATTTTTGAGGAACTGCCATACTGTTTTCCATAGCAACTGCACCATTTTGCATTCCCTACCAACAGTGCGCAAGGGGTCCAATTTCTGCACTACCTTGTCTTCACTTGTTATTTTCTGGGGGCTTTTGATACTAGTCATCCTGATGGGTGTGAGGTGATATCTCATTGTGGTTTTGATTTTGCATTAGGGAATGATATGATGATGTTGAGCACATTTTCATATGCTTATTGGCCTTTTGCATATCTTCTTTGAAGAAATATCTAGTCCTTTGCCCATTTTTTAATCAGATTATTTTGTTTTTATGAGTAGCAGAGTTTTTATATATTCTGGATATTAGCCCCTTATCAGATATATGATTGGCAACCATTTTCTCCCATTCCATCATAGGTTGCCTTTTCACTGTTATGTCCTATGATGCACAGAAGTTTTTAATTTTGATGTAGTCCATTTTATGTATTTTTACTTCTGTTGCCTATGTTTTTGTTGTCATATCCAAAAAATCATTGCCAAATCCAATGCCATGAAGCTTTTCCCGATGTTTCCCTCTAAGAATTTTATGGTTTTAGATCTTATTTTTAGGGCTTTGATCCAGTTTGAGTTAACTCTGGTGTATGGTGTAAGATAAGAATCCAACTTTATTCTTCTGCATGTGGATATCCAGTTTTCCCAGCACCATTTGTTGAAAAGACTCTTCTGCTTAGTTTTATTGTAATTTGCTCTTCTTTTTCCAGATACTCAAAGTGGAAGCTGACATCATTAATTTGAGATGGTTTGCTATGGATTGAATGTTTGTGTCTTTCCAAAATTCACACGTTTGAAGCATAATCCCCGATGTAATGGTACTTAGATGTAGAGCCTTTGAGAAGTGCTTAGGTCATGAGGGCAGGTACAAACTATTGGGTGTAAGATAGGCTCAAGGATGTATTGTACAACACAGGGAATATACCCAATATTTTGTAATAACTGTAAATGGAAAGTAGCCTTTAAAATTGTTTTAAAATCTATTTTAAATTTTTAGAAAGACAGACCATAACCTTGATCATAAAACTAACTTTAACAAATTCAAAGAATTTAAATCATATAAAGCGAATCATATTATCTGACTCTGGTACGCAGAACTCTAATGTGCCCACCACCCAAACACAAAAAAAATCCTGCCCCTGGTGTACAATCCTATATAATCTCTAAGATTATGAATATGATGGGATATCACTCCTGTGATTATATGGTGCAGCTGACCTTAAGAAAGGAAGATTATCTGGGTGGGCTTAAACTAAACACATGATGAGGCATTTAAACGTGGGTCTAGGGACTTCCCTGGTGGTCCAGTGGGTAAGACTCTGCGCTCCCAATGCAGGGGCCCGGGTTTGATCCCTGGCTGGGGAACTAGATCCCACATGCATGCCACAACTAAGAGTTCACATGCCGTAACTAAAAGATTCCACATGCTGCAACAAAGATCCTGTGTACTGCAACTAAGACCCGGTGCAACCAAAAATAAATAAATAAATATTAAAAAAAAATAAACAAGGTCTAGAGGTCAGAGACAGAGGAAGTCAGACACAAAGTATGGGAGTGATTTTGAGGGAGATTCTCTGTCCACGGCTTTGAAGATGCACAGGACCACAGGGCAAGGAATGCAGGTGTACTCTAGAAACTGAGAATAGATCCTGGCAGCTAGCCAGCAAGGAAAGGAGAATGGCCTCAGTCCCCAAACCACATGGAATTGAATTCTGCCACGTGAGCTTGGAAGAGTATCCAGAGCTCCAGATGAGAACACATTTCAGCAAACACATTGATTTCAGCCTTGTGAGAACCTGTGCAGGGAACTCGGGCACACCGTTCCTGGATTTCTCACCCTCGGAACTGTGAACCAATATATGGCTGTTGTTTTAAGCCACTAAGTATATGTGTATTTGTCACACAGAAATAGAAGACTAATGTGCTGACCATAATAAAAGTAATCTAGAAATAAATGACAAAAAGATAACAGGAAAATCTCCAAACATTTGGTAAATAAATCATGCAAGTCAAAATAATTCATGAAACCAGGGAAATTAGAAAATGTTTTTAACTGATCAAAAATGAAGTATAGAACATATCAAAATATGTGGATGCAGGGCTTCCCTCGTGGCGCAGTGGTTGAGAGTCTGCCTGCCGATGCAGGGGACACAGGTTCGTGCCCCGGTCCGAGAAGATCCCACATGCCGCGGAGCAGCTAGGCCCCTGAGCCATGGCCGCTGAGCCTGCGCGTCCGGAGCCTGTGCTCCGCAACAGGAGAGGCCACAACAGTGAGAGGCCCGCGTACCGCAAAAAAAAAAAAAAAAAATGTGGATGCAGCTAAAGCACTGCTTAGAAGGAAACATACCACCTCAGATGCTTATATTAGAAAATAAGACATGTCACAAATTAACAATCAAATATATAATGTAAATCTATCAAACATTTAGAAGAAAACAGGAGAAAATATTTCTGACACCGGGTTAGGCAAAGAGTTCTTAAACATAATACCAAAAGCACGTCCCTAAAAGAAAAAAAAAAATAATACTCTAACAATATTAAAAACTTTTGCTCTGCCAATGACAGAAAATAAAAAGATAAAGACCCAAACATAACAATTGCAAATTACATATCTGACTAAGGGCTTGTATCGGATACACAAAAATAACCCTCAAAACTAAACTGCAGTAAAAATAACTCCCAGAATTGATCAATCACCTGAGAGATTAGGAAAGACCCTCACTGCATTAGACCAATCAGCCGCCAGGCTCGTATTGGCTTCCCCACCCCAACATGCAACTTCCAATCAGCCAGTAGGAGAAGATACAGGATAAGAGGCGGGGCCTGAGTGGTCACCATGGCAATCCCTGGCGGTTTGGAGTGAAGGAGAGGCTCCATGTAGCCAGATCCAGATGCCCTAATGGGGGTGTTTGAGGGGGCAGTGAGGAAATTTACGGGGGGACAGGGTGGGAGGAAGAGAGCTAGCATGGGTTGAGGGGAATGAGGGGACAAAGAGTGTTTCATAACGGGATGACAGGGTGTCAAGTATTTAAAGGGAGCACGGGTCTAGGAGAACAGGAAGGCTGCTGTCATAAGTGTACAGGGAGTTCGCAGGGTCATGAAGCTGATTTCAGGGGTAGAGAGAAGGTGTTAGGAGGAACGGGGGGGTCTTTATTAGGGGACAGAGAAGAGGCAATGAGTGGACAAGGAGAGGACTTGGAGTTCATAGTTGCTCAAAGAAGGTCTTAGAGGAGACAAGTGAGAGATTATGGGGGTGGGGAGGAGTTTATGGGTGAACAATAAGGGTCATAGCAGAACCATGAAAGATTCATAGGGACAAAGTGAGGAATATTATAAATGGGACAAGAAGAGAGCCACTAAGGTCATTAGAAATTTTTATAAGTTGAGAATTTTACACAGGCACAATGAAGGTTTTACACATGAAAAGTTAGCGTGTTAAAGTGTTGAGTGAGGGACTTCTTAGTAGCGTGGTTAATAGGGACAAAGAGAAGGTTGCTCGGGGGACGATGAGGGTTTTATAGGAACAAAGTGCGATAATGGATCAGCTGAGTTTTCAGGGAGGCCAAGTGAGAGTCATCAGAGTCAGTAAGCGATTCTGTGGGGACAGTGGAAGGGGCCAAGTGAGATGTGCTTAGGGATCTGAAAGGCAGTTATAGAAGACAGGGAGGAGTTTACAGGAGATGGGGAAAGGGTTGCAAAGAACTGAGAGAGCTTATAGGGCTAGTGGCAGAGTGGGGGCCGGGAGTTCTAGAGGACAGAGAGGTATTAAAGGGAATAGGGAGAGGTTAGAGGGAACGTGGTGGGAGTCTGTGAGACTTTTAAAGGTGTCAGTGAAGATTTTACAGGAGACAAGGAAGGTGAAAGGGAAGAGGTCAGAGGGGATGTTAGAATCCAGAAGCCATACTGAGCCATAACCCACTTCCTACTCCCAGGAGTTTGAAATTTTACGTGCCAAGCCCCCAAAGACCATATGTACCTGTCCATTTTGGCCTTCATCCTGTGTTTTCCCATAGGCATTGTAGCACTGATCTTCTCTATCCAGGTGGGGGTCTGAGTCATGCCAATACTTACCTACCCTCACTCTCCATCCTGCCCCTAATGCTGACTCAAATTCTTCCTTGTTTCCCGCCTATGGGTTTAGGTCCCCACCCTGTGTTCGTACAGTCCTACGGCTCACCACCACCCCACCCTGTACAATAACCTTTTTAAGCCCATCTATTCCTGTTCTGCCTCTCCCCTCAAATCAGACAAGACACAGCAACAAATGGAATGACCGAGCCATGGCAGCCGAGACCTCCCACCAAGTCTTCTACATTGCAGTCCTGGGGATTGTTATGGGAAGCACCATCAAACTCATCTTCTTGCTTTTCTGCATGACGGACTTATTTTCTCGGTAACCTCCTCTCCAGCTCATGTAAAACACCAAATATATCCAAAACTGTTACTTACCTTGGCTCTAAGTATCCACTTGGGCCAAATGAGACACCTGTCCCTCAATGTCTGGTGTGCCAAGTGTTGCCAGTCCGAGCCAGCACCCTGAGGTGGTTGATGGGGGAAGGAAGTGGTAGCTCAGGAAAGCCATGGACCAGAGCTCAAGACCAACCCTGGGACCCTGTCAAGATGTTGACCATGGGAGACAGGGTAGGGCAATGATTCCCCAGGGCAGCCTCCCCTCTGCCCACATTCATGTATTCATGCCATAAATCTATTTATGTTGACCAAGGGCCTTGAATGTGCTGCCTGACTCAGGGGACATAGCAGTCACCACTTAAGTACCACTGCTACCCCCTGCAAACTTATAAACCAGGGTGAAAGACAGACATATCACCAGGCGATGACAGAATAGAATGGTCCGATCTCTAATGGGGGAAACCTAGGGAGGTAGGCTGTAAGAGGCCAGACCCAATCTGGGGTATTATGGTCTACCAGAAAACTAGGGAGCCAGCAACTGTCAGTGAACTAGTTGGAATTTGGAATTTTGATTGTAGAGAGCTTCTATAATAGATACGGATTGCCTCCTCTCCCCTCTACCCACCAAGTTCAAGATTTATTCATCATTCAAGAAATATTTTCTGAGCACTTATGATGTACCAGGCAGTGCACTAGGAACTAGAATCGCAACAGAGCAACATAAATAAGACCCCTTTCTCATAGAGTTTACATCTTGTAAGCTTCCCCACATTCTAGTGGGGAAGAAAACCATAAACAAATAGACCTCTATTATGTAAATAAGTAATAACAGGGAATGATGAATGTTATGAAGAAAACTAAAGCAGGGTAATAAGCTACAGCAGTGCCAGTACTGGTCTACCGCTAACAATAGTCTGCAACAAGATAAGGGCAGAAATTGCCAGTAGGTGCTTTAAAACTTACAGCAGTTTGACATTGTTATGACATTCAAGTATTTGAAATAGACTTGTCTTGTTGAACAGGGTATATCAAAAAACAGGTCCTACTACACAACCACAAATAGTTTGAGATGCACTGGGCTAGACAGCAAAAGTCTAGAAGGTATATTGTTTAGGGTCATGCTAGCGGCTGTAACAAATAAACCCTACTATTTAGTAGTTCACAAAATAGAAGTTTTCTCACTCATAGAACCTGCCAAGGGGCAAGGGATCCAGGCTCCTTCCACGTGGTGATTCCACCATCTCTTAAGGACTCAGAATTCTTTGAGTCCAGGCAGAAGATGAGAATGGGAAACCTCCACATGTTTCTTAACAGCCTTGACTTGAAAGTGAACCCTTGGGACTTCCCTGGTTGTCCAGTGGTAAAGAATCTGCCTTCCAGTGCAAGGGACGCAGGTTCAATCCCTGGCTGGGGAACTAATATCCTACATGCCTCAGGGCAACTAAACCTGCAGGCCACAACTACTGAGCTCGCGTGCCTCAGTGAGAGAGCCCACGTGCCGCAAACTACAGAGCCTACGTGCCCTGGACCCCATGTGCCACAACTCCAGAGCCCATGTGCCCTGGAGCCCATGCACCACAACTAGAGAGAAGCCCGCGCACCTCAACGAAGGCCCCGTGTGCTGCAACTAAGACCTGAGCCGCAACTAAGACCCAATACAGCCCAAAAAGTAAAAAAAGAAAGCGAACCCTTGTGCACTGTTGGCGGAATGTAAATTTGTAGAGCCACTATGGAAAACAGGATGGAAGCTCCTCAAAAATTTAAAAATAGAACTACCACAGGAATCAGCAATCTCACTTCTGGGTGTATATCCAAAGGAAATAAAATTACTGTCTAAAAGAGGTATCTGGACTCCCACATTCAATGCAGCATTATTCATAACAGCCAAGATATGGAAACATCCTAAGTGCCCATCAACAGATTAAGGGATACAGAGGATTTGGTATCTATGTATAAAGGAATATTATTAAGCCATGAGAAATATGAAATCCTGCCATTTGCAACAATATGAATGAAATTCGATGGCATTATGCTAAGTGAAATAAGGCTGAGAAAAACAAATACTGTATGATATCACTTATATGTAGAATCTAAAACAGCCAAACTCATAAGAACAGAAAGTAGAATGGTGGTTGCCAGGAACTGGGGGTGGGGGAAATAGGGACAGGCTGGTAAAAGGGTAAAAACCTTCAGTTATAAGATGAATAAGGTCTGAGGATCTAGTGTATAACATGGTGACTATATTAACGATACTGTATTGTACACTTAAAATTTGCTGAGAGTAGATCTTAAGCATTCTCACCAAAAACAAAGACAAAAACAAAGGTGAGGTGATGTTATTTAACTTGACTGTGGTAATAACTTCACAATGATACACATATCAAATCACCACGTTGTACACTTTAAAATACATTACAATTTTTTGTCAATTGTACCTCAATAAAGCATGGTAAAAAAAAATTTTTTTTAATCAAGTTTTGGCCCTAAACTACCAACTATCAGGTTTGCTCTCAGTCCACTGGACAGAACTAATCTTATGGCCTCAACTGAACACAGGGGCCTCTGGGAAATGTAGTCCTAGACTGGGCAGCCAATGGACACCTTTCTAAGATCTTCCTTGAGCTGAGACACAGAAGCCAAAGTGTGAGAGCTGTTCCAAGAACTGTGAGAACAGAGTTCCCACAGAGTGGGACTAGCAAGTGCAAAGGTCCATAAGCTGGAATGACCTTGGCAATTCAAGGAACAAAAAGGAGGCCAATGTGACAGTAAGTAATGTCACACAGCTCCCACTCTCCAAAATAGGTGGGGTTCTCTCTTTCTCCTGGTAAGAATCCTCGTAGGTGCTTATGAAAGTCTCAAAGATGTCCCCCATTTCCACCTCTCCTGAAGAGGAAACTCAACACTGGTTCTCACAGATCTGCTCACAGGAATATTTTACAGACATACAGCTGCCCACCTGTAGGACCTCCCAATCCCCTCCATGCCTGGTTCTGTGTTGGGTGATGCTGGACACACAGCAGTGACCAAGACAGACCCCATCCCTGCCCTCCGGAAATCCACAGTCCAGTGGGAAAGGCCAACTCACCACCAGACAGGCCTGTGAGTTGTTCTTTTATTTATTCTTTCATTCAGCAAGTTTTTATTGTGCATCTATTGTTGTGCCGGGCACAGGGGACATATTACTGAACAAAGCAAACCAAAAAATCCAACCTCATGGATCTCACATACTGGTGGGGTGTGAAAGGTAATAAACATAGTAAGTAGTAAAATATTGAGAGTCCTGTGGGAAGAAATAAAGCAGAGTAAGGATGACTGGAAGTATTGGAGATGAGTGAGGGGCTCTAGTTTTAAATAAGGAGGCAGGTAATGCTGACTTTTGATCTAAGTCTTGTAGGACTTAAGTGAGGAAACTAGGCACAGATATCTAGGTGAAGAGTGTCCCAGGCAGACAGAACTGCTAGTTCAAAGGCCTGGAGGGAGGAGCATGTCTGATATTTCTGAGATATAGTAAGGACACTGTAGCTGAAGTGCAGTGAGCAAGGCAGGGAATGGTTGGAGATGAAATCAGGGAGATAATGGAAAGTAAGACAGAAGAGAGCTTACTTTGCCCCGAGTGACATGAACAGACTTTGAACAGATGAGTGACATGAGCTGACTCAGGTGTTACTGGCTCTCTATGACTCCGGAGGGGAGCAGACTGTAGGACAAAAGTTACAGCAGGGAGACTACTGTGAAAGTCCAGATGGAAGGTGATGGAATATCAGGCCAGAGTAGGGGAAGTGGAAAAGGAAAAGTCTTGATGAATTTTAAAGGTACAGTAAACAGGAATTACTGAAGCGTAATATGCGCATAAGAGAAAAAGAGGGATTTTGGACCTCAGGAGCTGGAAGGACAGAGCTGCCCTTGTCTGAGCTGGAGAAGGAGGTGAGAAACAAGTCTTGGAGGTACAGTGTAGCAGCCATTATAAGTTTGGGGAATCATATTCTGGCTCAGAGATTGGTTCAGCAGTGGGCATGTGACCCTGCCTGAGCCACTAAGGCTTAAATAAATGGTTTACGGAGCTTATGGAAGCAGGCTATCTCTTCCATGTTAGTCTCTAAAACTACATCTTTCTGTCTCACCTCACAAGGGCAGGGGAAACCATTCTACAACCACATGAAAGAGCCTGGGGCTGCCAGGATGAAGGAGGAGCCAAGGAAGAAGCAAGTACTAGGAAGTGGAGGAGCAGGAAACTGGATCCTCCACATCAGGATCATCATCGTCATCATATCCACTGGGCAGTCAACTGTGTCAATCACGGTTCAGGGAGGTTATGCATATTATCTTATTTAAACCCCATGACAACACTGAAAAGTAGGTATTATTATTGTACCAAATTCATAAATGAGGAAACTGAGGCCAGGAAGATTGAGAGACTTGCCCAAGATCACCCAGTCTGTAGGTGGTGGAGTCAGGATTCAAACCCAGTCAGTCACACTGCAGAGCCTTTGCTTATAATAACTGCCTTCCAGTGTTTGAGCTGCTGGATCACACCTCACCTAAATCAGTATGAACCAATACACACTTTAAAATCATGTGAACCAAGATATTTCTTGTTTGGGGGCACTACTCCTTTGAGTTTTCAGACATTTGTCATCAAAAAGAGGCTTACATGTGACAGTCCGGAGGAGGGTATCCAACCAGCCAGGGGGCCGGGCTTAGAGAAGGCTAGCATGGGAGGGCACATCTAAGTTAAAACCTAAGGATGAAGGGGAGGGGTCCAAGATGGCAGCATAGGAAGACTCTGAACCCACCTCCTCCCTTGGACACACCGAATCTACACCTACATATAGAGAAATTCCTCCTAAAGAAGACCTGAGGGCTAATTGACTAGCTTCTGCACATAGAGGGACCACATAGAAATGGATAGCAAAGACAGAGAACCCCATGGGTTCTCTGGGAACCCATGGGAACCCCACCCCCGACATGGTAACCTGCAGTAGGGAGGGATATGACTGAAGGGCCTGAGTGCAGACTCACCCATCCTGGGACACAGGAAAAAAAAAAACCCAGCAGTTTAAAGGGCACTTAGACTATGCAGGAAAGAAATCCAACTACTAACTTTAGAGTACCTGCCAAATGGGTAGGGAACTGCTGGAACTCTCTCCAGGATTGAAGGTGCCAGCAAGTGCCATTGTTTGATCCCCCAGCCTGTGCCTGTTCCAGCTCCAGCTGTCCTGCCAAGGCTCCTACAGCATGGCGCACCCCAAGACTGCCCAGTCCACATGTGCTCCAGCTCCAGCTGTCCACCAAGGAGGCCCTGGCACAACATGCTCCAGTGTTTCCTCTGGCCCATGCTAGCCTCCAGCTAGCTGCCAAGGACACCAGCACAGAGTGCCCTGAGACTAACCCCAGCCCATGCCCACTTCTCCTCCAGCAAGCCTGCCAAAGCCGCCTGGAACAGGCAGTCTACATGGGGGATGCTCCCTCACAATGCCATTCCTTCCAGACTGAGAGAGGTAGCTGGTTCATTTAACTCATAGAAACAAACATAGAAAGTCAAACAAAATGAGGAGAGAGAGGGATATGTTCTCCAAAAAAGAACAAGATAAAACCCCAGGGGGGGAAAAAAAAAACCCCCAGGGGAAATAAACCTAATTAAATGGAGATAAATAATTTATCCAATAAAGACTTAAAAGCAATGGTCATAACAATGCTTACTGAACTCAGGAGAAGAATGGATGAACTCAGTGTGAACTTCAACAAGAGTTAGAAAATGTAAGAAAGAACCAATCAGAGCTGAAAGATACAATAACTGAAATAAAAAATACACTAGAGGGAATCAGCAGCAGATCAGATGATACAGAACAGATAAGTGATCTGGAAGACAGAATAGTGGAAATCACCCAATCATATAGCAAAAAGAAAAAAAAATGTTTTAATGAGGAGGTTTTACAGGACCTCTGGGACAATATCAAGCTTATTAACATTCACATTATGGGGGTCCCAGAAGGATGAGAGAGAGAGAAAGGGATGGAAAACTAATTTGAAGAAATAAGAGCCAAAATTGATCTTAACCTGCAGAAGAAAACAGACATCCAAGTCCAGGAATCATAGTCCCAAACAAGATGAACCCAAAGAGATCCACACCAAGACATATTATAATTAAAATGGCAAAAGTTAAAGAGAGACTCAAAGTAAAAAAAAAAAAATCCCATTTAAAATCACATCAAAAAATAAAATAAAATACCTAAGAATAAACTTAACCAAGGCGGTGAAAGACCCATACTCTGAAAACTATAAAACACTGATGAAACTGAAGATGATTCAAAGAAATAGAAAGATATCCCATGCTCTTGGACTGGAAGAATTAATATTAAAATAGCCATACTACCCAAAGCAATCTACAGATTTAATGCACTCTGTATCAAAAAACCTATGATGTCTTTCACAGAAATAATCTTAAACTTTATATGCAACCACAAAAGACGCCAAGTTGCCAAAGCAATCCCAAGAAAAAAGAACAGAGCTGGCAGCGTAACCCTCCCAGACTTCAGACTATATTACAAAGCTACAGTAATCAAAACAGCATAGTATTGGCATAAAAAAATAGACACATAGATCAGTGGAACAGAATAGAGAGCCCAGAAATAAACCCACACACCTATGGTCAATTAATAGAATATACAATGGAAAAAAGACAGTCTCTTCAACAAGCAGTCCTAGGAAAGCTGGATGGCCACATGTAAAACAATGAGATTAGAACATTCCCTCACAAGAGATACAAAAATAAACTCAAAATGGTTTAAAGGCCTAAATGTAAGACCTGAAACCATAAAACTCCTAGAAGAGAACATAGGTGGAACACCCTTTGACATAAATCATAATAATATTTTCTTGGATCAATCTCCTAATGCAAAAGAAATAAAAGCAAAAATAAACAAATGGACCTAATTAAACCTAAAAACTTTTGCACAGCAAAGGAAACCATCAACAAAACAAAAAGACAACCTATGGAATGGGAGAAAATATTTGGAAATGATAAACTGACAAGGTGTTAATATCCAAAATATACAAACAGCTCATACAACTCAATATCAAAAAAACAAACAAAAAAACGCAAAACCCAAACAATCCAACCAAAGAGTAGGCAGAAGACCTAAATAGACATTTTTCCAAAGAAGACATACAGATGGCTAACAGGCACATGAAAACACGCTCAGCATCACTAATTATTAGAGAAATGCAAATCGAAACCATAGTGAGGTATCACCTCACATCTGTATGAATGGCTATCATCAGAAAGTCTACAAATAACAAATGCTGGAGAGGATATGGAGAAAAGGGAACCCTCATACACTGTTGGTGGAAATGTAAATTAGTGCAGCCACTATGGAGAACAGCATGGAAGTTCCTTAAAAAACTAAAAATAGAACTACTATATGATCCAGAAATCTGTTGCATTTCTATATACTAATAATGAACTATCAAAAAGAGAAATGAAGAAAAAAATCCTATTTACAAAGGCATCAGAAAGTATAAAATACCTAGGAATAAATTTAACCAAGGAGGTAAAAATAACTGTATTCTAAAAACTGTAAGACACTGAGGAAAGAAATTGAAGATGACACAAATAAAAGGAAAGATATACCATGATCATGGATCGGAAGAATCAACATCATTAAAATGTTCTTACTACCCAAAGCAAACTACATGTTCAATACAATCTCTATCAAATGTCAATGGCATTTTTCACAGAACTAGAACAAATAATCCTAAAATTTGTATAAAACCATCAAAGACCCCAAATAGCCAAACTTGAGAACGAAGAACAAAGTTGAAGGTATCATGCTCCTAGACTTGAAACTATACTACAAAGTTATTAATCAAAACAGTATACGGGCTTCCCTGGTGGCGCAGTGGTTGAGAGTCCGCCTGCCAATGCAGGGGACACGGGTTCGTGCCCCGGTCCGGGAGGATCCCACATGCCGCGGAGCGGCTGGGCCCGTGAGCCATGGCCGCTGAGCCTGCGCGTCCGGAGCCTGTGCTCCGCAACAGGAGAGGCCACAACAGTGAGAGGCCTGCGTACCGCAAAACAACAACAACAACAAAAAAAAAACAGTATGGTGCTGGTAGAAAAACAGACACATATCAATGGAACAAAACAGAGAGCACAGAAATAAACCCACCCTCATATGGTCAATTAATCTACAACAAAGGGGGCAAGAAAATACAATGGGGAAAACACAGTCTCTTCGATAAATGATGGAAAAATTGTACAGCTACATGCAAAGTAATGAAAATGACCACTTTCTTATACCATATATAAAAATAAACTCAAAATGGATTAAAGACTTAAATGTAAGACCTGAAATCATAAAACACCTAGAAGAAAACATAAGACAGTACACTCTTGACATCAGTCAGCAATATTATTTTTGATGTCTCCTGAGGCAAGGGAAACAAAAGCAAAAATAAACAAATGGGACTACATCAAACTAAAAAGCTTTGCACAACAAAGGAATCCACCATAAAAACAAAAAGGCAAACTACTGAATGAAAGAAGATATTTGCAAAACAATATAACCAACATGGGGTTGATATCCAAAATATACAAAGAACTCATACAATTCAATATCAAAAAAGCAAACAACCCAATTTAAAAATTGGGTCAGGGACTCCCCTGGTGGCACAGTGGTTAAGAATCCGCCTGTCAATGCAGGGGACATGGGTTCAAGCCCTGGTCTGGGAAGATGTCACATGCCACAAGGCAACGAAGCCCACGTGCCACAACTACTGAGCGTCTGCTCTAGAGCCCGCGAGCCACAACTACTGAGTCCGCGTGCCACAACTTTTGAAGCCCGTGCACCTACAGCCTGTGCTCCGCAACAAGAGAAGCCACCACAATGAGAAGCACGCGTACTGCAACAAAGAGTAGCCCCTGCTCACCGCAACTAGAGATAGCCCATGCGCAGCAACGAAGACCCAACACAGCCAAAAATAAATTTTTTTTAAAAATGAATTCCTACCATTTGCAGCAACATGCATTAACCTGCAGGGTATTATGCTAAGTGAAATAAATCAGACAGAGAAAAACAAACACTATGATTTCACTTTTATGTGGAATTTTTACAAACAAAACACATGAACAAACAAAACAAAAGAAAAACAGATTCTTAGATACAGAGAACAAAATGGTGGTCCCCAGTGCGACCTGGTGGGGGAACAGATGAAATAAGTGAAAGGGATTAAGAGATACAAACTTCCTGCTATAAAATAAATAAGTCATGGGGGTGTAATGTACAACATATGGAATCTAGCCAATAATATCGTAACAACTTTGTATGGTGAAAGATAGTAACTGGACTTATTGTAATGATCATTTCATAATGTATAATAATATCAAATCATTATACCTGAAACTAACATAATAGTGCATGTTAATTATAATTCAATATGTTTTTTTCTTGCCGTGCTGTGCAGTTTGTGGGATTTCAGTTCCCCAACCAGGGATTGAACCCAGGCCCTTGGCAGTGAGAGCATGGAGTCCTAACCGCGGGACAGCCAGGGAATTCCCTACAATTCAAATTTTAAATAAATAAATAAATAAAGGGGGGAAGATCTAAAGGATGAGGAGGAGGTAGCCTTTGAAGATAAGAAAGAAGGGTAATTGAGTTGGGGGGGGCACAACAGGAATAAAAGCTCAGATGTGAGAGGGAGGGGGTCTTGACAGGTACTGTCCCAATGAGAACACTGCTTTCCTCTCTGGAAAGGTCTTAACCTAAGGATAAGTTCCCTCCATTCAGCCTGATCATTACTTCCACCAGCCCCCTGCAGTGCTTCAGTCCTATCATCCCCTGCCCTGGTTCCATGCCCTGGCCTCGGTATCCTCCTTGTATCAGGGTTCAATCAGAGAGGCTGAACCACTAGGGGAGATATATCAGATAGATAGATCAATCGATAGATAAACAGGGATTTGATATTATACAATTGGTGGAGTCATTAGGCAATCCTTAATATTGTTGTCTTAGTGTCAGATTCTGGCACTCGAAGTGCACAGGGCAGGCTGTTGTTAGGAAGGGAAGACAGATGTAAAATGGGGGGAAGCTAGGACAAGCTGGAACAAGCTTGCCTCTGACCTTGTTGGTATGAGCAGCCACAGAAGAAGCTGGAGCTCAACACATATATGGCCCAGGAATTGGAGAAGTTGAAGGAAGAGCCAGGAGAAGGTGAAACAATTGCTGGCCTGGCTGCTGCCCTATGCAAACATGATGAGCCAGCAGCCAGCCAGTGACAACCTGTGTGATCTACAAAAGGGCAGCTGCTTCACTTCTCCCATCCAAATCTTGCCCAAGAACCTCTTCCGTCCCATCATAATTGGACACAGAAGGTGATTCTAGGAAATAGTTCATTCAACCTAGTCAAGTGGACACATTACAAAGCCACCACACAGAGACTGGAGGAGAGTGGGGAGAAGATGGTTAGTGGTTGCTGGGGAGATGGTCACATGACCAGCTCTGCTCTCTCTTAGGTGTCTTGAGAGGATGTGCCTAATAATCCCTATTGGCTTTTTTTAGAGCTGGAGGGGAAACTGCTGGCAATTATTCCTTATTTGCCTTTAATTTTTTATCCAAAACAGATAAAGAATCCTTTTATATTTATATATAATTATGTAGCTTGAGTCAAGGTGCATCTGATTAACTGCCATTCGTTTATGGTTATAGATATTCATTAAACAATATTCCAGCTTTTCGGCCAATTCTTTTGTTTAATAGACTTTATTTTTTTGTAAGCAGTCTTATGCTTAGAGAAAAACCACACAAAAAATAAAGTTCCCATCTACGTCCCCTCCCTCCACACACATTTTCCCCTATTATTACCATCCTGCAGGAGGATGGTACCTTTGTTACTATTGATGATCAAGAGTGAAACATTATTCCTAACCAGAATCCATACCTTACGTTAGGGCTCACTCTGTGTTGTACAGTTCTATGGCTTTTTACAAATGCATAATATGACATATCCATCATTACAGTATCATAGAAAATAGTTTCACCCTCCTAAAAAAATCACCCTTCGTGTTTCACCTTTTCATCCTCACCCCCCACCCACTGGCCACTACCATCTTTTTACTGATCTCTATAGTTTTGCCTTTTCCACAATGCCACATAGTTGCAATCATACAGCATATGGCCTTTTCAGATTGTCTTCCAAAGCGGCTTTATTATTTTGCATTCCCACCAGCAATGAATGAGAGCTCCTATTGCTCCACATCCTCAGCAGCATTTGGTGTTGTCATTGTCTTGGATTTTAGACATTCTAATAGGTATGTAGAGGTAACGCATTATTGTTTTAATGTGCAGCTCGCTGATGACCTATAATGTTGAACAACTTTTCATATGCTTATTTGCATTTATCTGTATATCATCTTTGGTGAGACATCAGTTCATAATTTTTGTCCATTTTTAAATTGGATTATTTATTTTCTTATGGTTGAGTTTTAAGAGTTCTTTGCATATTTTGGATACTCATCAATAATCAGATATGTGTTTTGCAAATATTTTCTCCCAGTCTGTGACTTGCCTTTTCATTCCTTTAACAGCCAATACTTTCTAAAGTCCCTTGAAAGGCTCAGAGGCCCTTGGCAAACATGCTGTCTAATTGATTTTCTTTTTTTTTTTTAACAGCAAAACAACCCACAAAGGTTGGAAGGGTGGAGATATTTGAAAGAAATGGAAACTTGAGAAATCAGGATGGTGGAGTAGCAGCTGCTAGTCTTTCTTCCAGGAAGCCCATCTGGATTACATCAGCCCCTGGCACCCTCTTCTGCATCTCAGCCCTTATGAAGAATTTGAAGCTGAACTCAGCTTCTCCCCGAAATCTGCTATTTAGTGGTGACCTCATGGTCCCCTTTTCCCTGGACTAGAGACTCGGCTGACCCTTGGATGTCCCCTTGACTCCTCACACCCACAGAGTCTCACATTGTTATCAGCATCTCCCCCAAAGCTGCCCCTTCTCTCACCTCCCCATTTCAAGGTCTGTCCCACCTAATCAGCCTAGAGCCCTGGATCTCAACCCTCAACAGCCAGTCAACCTCACATGACCCATCCACTCAGTCTCCTCTCTTCTCCACAGCCCTACAGTGGTCCAGCACTGTCCTCAACCCCTTCCTCCCTTCATCCTGCTCCATCCTCCTCCCAGCGTTCCCAGCTTTAGTCTCACCCCCACCACCTTTCCTGCCATTTGTTTCTTCAACAACTATTTAGAGCGTCAGGCTCTGTACTGGACACTGAGGACAGTGATGAATCATATTGAATGAAAAGTCCCTGAATGTTGCCATTTCTCAGGGCCATGTCTGAGACTGAGTGGGCTCTCCAGAACTCCAGCCCTAGTATCCAGTGCTTTCTGGGGCACTCCATAGACCTCTCACATTCCTTGTGTCCCAAATTGACCCACCCCTGCTGCTTATGTTCTACCATCCCTACCTGGTGATGCGTCTGTGTCCCTCACTGAACTGGTAGCTCCAGTAGCTGGGGCTCGAGTAGCTGAGACTGGGGCTGTCTCAGCCACCGGGGTGTCCCCAGCACAGGGTCAGCTCACGAATGTTACAGAATGGTAAGGACGAACGAATACCTAGAAGAAAGCATGCCAGAGAGATATTAGGGTCATGCCATCTGCCCTCTATCCCTCACTCAGACCTGACACCCTGTTTCTGAAACCAAAAAGCAGTAAATTTGGCATCTCCTCGCCTGATTCTCATCCTCCTGGGATGAAAGTCCCATTTTGTCAAGAAAATGAAGGGAGGCATTGGGGACCTTTGGTCTCTTAGGGAACATGTGGTAGTAGGAAGGAGGACGCGGAAGGCTAGCGGGCCCCACCGTTTCTCCACGCCCCTTTCATCTCCACTCAAAGGGACCGGACCCTCAAACATGAGAGACGTAGACAGGATCTGACATCTTGCAGAGCCGGAAAGCCCCTGCCTGTCTGGCGATCGATGGCGTCACTTCCGGCGCACTCGTGACGTCAGAGGCGGAAGCCACACTTGAAGAAGGGGCGGGAGGCGGCGGCTGAGGCGCTGTTATGGAGTTAACGCAGCAAGCGCGGGAACTGGGCTGCTGGGCGGCGGAAGAGATGGAGGCGCCCGTGGCCGCCCGGGCCCCGGAGTCGACGCTGCGCAGGTGAGGACCTCTCTAGGAGTGACGACTCCCCACCCTGGAGATAGAGTCCCGGGGAGTGAGAACCACATCTTCATCTAAGACGCGCCGCCCTCCCCATCCCCCTCTGCCCGAGTGAGAATAACCCTTGAGGGCGCCCCCGCCCCCCGAGTAGTAAATCCAGGCAGAGGATCCTGAACTGTGTGAGGACGTCCTGGCGGTGACTCCAACACTCCCGCGCCCATCCTGTGAGGCCGCCCAGAGTGAGGTCCCTTGCACCAGTGAGTTAGTAATGAATGCCCCCTCCCGGTGGGGAAATTGGATCTCCAGAGTAAGGCTGTCCCTGCAGCACTTCATCACCCACCACACACCCTAGCCCAGCCAGTGAGGACCCTCTGGAGTCAGCAAAGACCACCCCATTGAAGATTGAATGTATAGGAGTGATGACCCACAGCTGATAATGAGAGAGCCCTTCCAGGCAGTATAGCCCTCACCCCCACCTCTGGAAGTGACTGGAGATAACCCTCTCCCAGGAGAAAGGGAGCACTCCACCATGGAATGAGAATACCCCTACACCCAGTGAGAAGCCCACCCTCTCAGTGACTGAGAACTCCCCAGGAGGGAATACCTTACCCCCAAAAGTATGGACCCTCCCTCCCCCAAGAGGTGAGAATTCCCTAGTAAAGACCTTAACCCCCACCACCCTGCGAATGAAGATCCTCCACCCTGTGTGACGTCCCAGGCATCCCCTTACATACTGTTCCCACAGGCTGTGTCTGGGCCAGGGGGCCGATATCTGGGCCTACGTCTTGCGGCATGTGCACAGCCAGAGGTGAGCCTGGCTGCATGAGGGAAGCTGTGGCAGGGGAGGGGACCTAGGCGAGTCCTACAGTAACTCCCCTTCCTCCTACCTCTCCACTATAGGAATGTCAAGAAGATCCGGGGAAACCTGCTCTGGTAACTGGTCCTCAAAGCTGTCCCCTCCTGTCTTCCCCAGCCCCCTCAAGCCATGTCCCCACCCACGGCCTCAGCCTCCCATCTCCCCCTGGAAGTCCCTGTCATCCCCTAACTCTGGCCTCATTTCCTCAGGTATGGCCACCAGGACAGTCCAGAGGTGAGAAGCACGTGCTGCAAGATTTTCTTTCATCTAAAAAGAGGACTTGTAGACCTGCTCTAGCCCCAGCCTTGTGCTGGGTGATGCTAGGGTCACTGTGTCACAAAACAGCCCTGATCCCTGCACTCACAGGGCTTACAGTCTAGGGGGAGAAGGTATGAGCTGTGGTTGGGGGGACATGGATATGGGGCATCAAAGCTGGTGAGGTTGGGAGAAGAGACTGGTTTGGGAGAGATACTGAGACCAATATGGGACCCAATGTGTGCATGGTGCCCAGGTGACATCTGAGGTGGGGGAGGCTTCCAGGAGACCTCAGGACTTCCAGGTGTGGAGCTCAGTGGGGAGATGAGGACTGGGACAGAGACAAGAAACAGGGTGGGAGGCTAGATGAGGCAATCCCAGGAGGAAGGAGGGGGACAGGATAGTACCATAGTGCTCTTCTGGTCCTAGAAGTTCAGGCACCGAAACTGCCTAGGGAAAACCCTCTGCCACCTAACTGGGCAGGTAAGAGACTGCTGCTCCACACAGGGCAGTCAGGCCAGGCCGAGCCCCAGCCAGGCCATGCATCTGACCCTGTACCTGATTCCACCAGGCCCGTCGGAAGTTGAAGCTGGAAGCCGCTGTTGCCCACCTGCGGGCAGAGATCCTGGAGTTAGACCAGAGCCTGGAGCTGTTGGAGCGAGAGACTGAGGCTCAGGGTGACCCATGGGGCTGGACAGATGGGCAGCAGAACAAGGTTAAGGAAAGTACTGATGGCCGCCCCTGTTCCTCTCACAGACATGGCCATGGAGCAGGCCCTACAGAGCATGCAAGACACCCAGCGTCGTGCTCTCCTCCTCCGGGCCCAAGCTGGGGCCATGCAAAGACAGCAGCGTGGGCTCCAAGGTCCCATCCAGCAGCTGCAGAATCAGCTTAAGCATTTGCAGGACATAGAGAGGTAAGCCCCAGGTGTCCGGGGAGCAGCCACATTCTTAAAGACCCAGTGCTCTGCCCGGACACTTCTTGGGTTCCAGAATTCTGAGCTCCACTCCTTAAGATTTAACATCCATGAGGCCAGGAAGTTTTGTCATCTCAGCCACCTGTATTTCCAGTGCCTAGAATAGTGCCAGCTATATATCTAGAACACCGGTGCGGGGGAAAAAACGGTAAACGAGACAGTCCTGCCCTCATGGACCTCACACTGTGATGCAGAGGAGACAGGTGGTAAACTAGGAGACAGACCCTGTAATCATAGGTAGAGATGAGTGCTATGAAGAAAAGGTGACATGATAGAAAGGGAGAGGGACATCCTGCCCTAGGTATGATGGTCAGAGAAGGCCTCTCTGAGGAGGTAACATTTGAGTTGGGGGAGGAATTTCCATGGAGAGGAACAGCAGAAGCAGAGCCCTGAGCTTGGCATGTGGGAAGAACAGCCAAGAGGCCAGTTCAGCTTAAGTTTCGTAGGCAAGAGGGAGAGCGTGAGGACGTAGGTTGGAGAGGTGGACAGAGCACCATGGAGGCATTGGAATTTTATTCTCAGGCTGGATTCATGGCCTGGCTCAGCCACTTACAGCTGTGTGACTTTGGGCAAAGTATTTAACTTCTTTGTGCCTCAGTTTCTAAGTTCCATAGAATGGGGATAATATTAATACCTACTCTATAGGGTAGGTATGATAATTGAGTGTGTCAAATCACGCGGAGTGCTTAGAAGAGTTCTAATACCCATTGTTGCTTTTCTGAGTGTAATGGGGCCACATCACATTGTTTTCAAGGGTTTTGAGCAAAACAGTGACATGATCTGTATGAGGTTTTAATAGGATCATTGACTACTGGGTAGAGAGCAGACTGCAGTGGGCAAGAGCAGGGAGACCGATGAGGAGGTTAATGCAGTCATCTAGCCAGGAGATGACAGTGGTCTAATTTGGCCTCTGAGATCCAGGCTAGCTTTGCTGGCAGCGAGAGGGGACACAGACATCTGTGCTGCCAGCTCCCTCCTCCCAGGAACCTCAGCCCCAACTGCACTCCTCTCTCCAGGAAGGCCAAAGTGGATATAAACTTTGGACCCTTGACATCAGCAGCCCTGAGCCTGGAGCCTGTGGTCCTGGTAAGAGTCCTGGGCCATGGGGGAAAAGGTGGGGAGCCTGGGGTTCGGTGGACCTTTGGGCCCTTCTAATGCTACACTCCCTTCTTCACAGGGTGATGTCCGAACAGCCTGCAGCCTCCGGACCCAGTTCCTGCAGAAGCTCCTGATGCCTCGGGCCAAGGGAGGCAGCATTCCGTGAGTATCCCTCAACCCCCGAGACCCTGCAAAGAACCTGGGCTTTGGGGGTAGTCACTTGTTACAGACATTGGGCCTCCGGGCTCTGTTAGCCCAGGCCCTGCCCTGACAGGGCTCCCAGGCTGGGAAAAGAGGGAAACAGACCATCATAGACAGTGACAACCCAGGTAGTTAGGGCTGTCAGAGGGCGGGGAGGCCTGAGAGGCGCAGGGAACCCAAATGAAATGCCTTACCCAGCTAAGGAGACAGGACGGGTTCTCTGGTGAGGAGGGTAAAAGGTTGAGAGGGTGTTCCAGGTAAACAGCACACGTGAAGGGGCCCAAGACCAGCGAGTTGATATTAAGTGGGGAACTCAAGTCTGACAGGTGTAGAGAAAGAGCCTGGTTTCCAATCCTTAAAATGGGGACAATGACAACCCCTACCCTATAGGGTGGTGGTGATCATTAGAGGGTGAGTTGATGTGTTCTGTAACATTCTCTGTCCCCTTCCCCAACTCCACAGAACCCCTCGAGATGATCTCTTTGGAACTTCCTACCAGCAGTGGCTTAGCTCAGTGGAGGTGAGGGGGCTCTCAAAAAGGACACACCCTCTGCCCCATGTAAACCTCAGGGTACCAGGACCTAACTCTTGATCCTTCCCCTTCTCCATGGAGTCCCAGCTCGTAGCCCTCCTCCATCCTGCCCTGACTTCACTCCTCTCCTCACCAGACACTGCTGACAAACCACCCTCCGGGCCACATCCTGGCTGCCTTGGAGCATCTGGCTGCAGAGCGGGAGGCAGAGATCCAGTCCCTGTGCACCGTGGATGAGCTCCAAGATACAGAGATAGCCAGGTGTGGCGTGGATGCTCCCACAGTCAGAGCAGGGCAGTGGGCTGAGTAAATTGGGACAGGTCAGGACCAGGCAGGGTCACCTGCTGATGGGGGTGGAACTGAAACCCAGTAACCAATCTGGCAGGTGGGCTGACATTGGTTACCCCCAAGGGCCCAGGCAAGGGGACAGGTCTCCTCTCTCTGCAGCTCGGCCCCTACTCTCGGCTCCCAGGCCCCAGACCAGCCCAACTCTAGCCAGGCCCTGCCGTCCATGGTGCATCTCATCCAGGTGACCCCCAGGACTCCATCCCCTTCCCAACCCACTCGATCCCCTCCCCCAGCCCCCAACCCCAGGGACCATGCCCACCCTGACTCTGTGCCTCGCTCCAGGAGGGCTGGCAGTCTGTGGCTGCGCTGGTCACCCAGCGGGGCCCCCTCCTGAAGGACCATCAAATCCTGACCCAGCACCTCCAAGGCCTGATGGAGCAGATGGAGAGATGTACCGTGGGATCCAGCGAGAGGTGAGGGGTCTCCATGGGCAGAGGCCTCTAGGCCATCTCTCTCCCAGAGGTTTCAGGTTATTGGACTTTTTCTGCACCTGTGGCTCCTGTTTCTGCATCCCTGCTTGCTCTTCTGGTTTGTCTCCCTGTGCTATGGCTCCTTGTGCATCCTTGCAGATCTGATCTCCCTCCTCTGTGGTGAGTCTTAGTCACCTTCCTTCTCCTTTGCTCTTTTCTACTCGTGCCCCAGGCAGGCATTGGTGCTGGGGCTCCGGAGCTCTGCCCTGTGGGCAGAACTCAAGGCCCTGCATGCCATGAGCCAGGAGCTGGAGGAGGCTGCTGGGCAGCGGCAGCTTCTGCTCCAGGAGCTACAGGCCAAACAGCAGAGGATCTTGCACTGGCGCCAACTGGTGGTGAGAGGCGGGACTCCGGGAGAAGTGGCAGGGCCTGGTGGAGGGCCGGGGTGAGGCTGGGACCCTTAAGATCCAGAACTGGGTCTCTTGGTGAGGGGAGGGGGCCAGGGTGAGACTCCCAAGAGGAATCAGGACCTGTGCAAAGGGGTGAGCAAGGGCAGAGGCTGGAAGGTGACAAGGAAAAGCAGCCCATCTCCGTGACCTCTCTGTTGCCTAGGAGGAGACACAGGAACAGGTCCGCCTGCTCATCAAGGGCAACTCAGCCAGCAAGACGAGCCTGTGCCGGAGCCCTGGGGAGGTGAGATGGGAGTTGGGGCAAATTCTGGGTAGGGCTGGGTCTCCTAGGGAGGGGGCTAAGCGGCCTCACACTGCCCTTCCCATCCCTTTCCTTCCCCACAGGTGCTAGCTTTGGTTCGGCAAAAAGTGGTCCCCACATCTGAGATGGTGGCACCACAGAGCCAGGAGCTGCTTCGGTGTCTAGAGGAGGGAGCCCAGCATCTGCCCCATCTTCCGCTGGGCACCCTGCTGCGGCACAGCCCTGGAGGGTGAGACGGGGCCATCACCATGTCCCCTGCCATGGATGACTTGCTCCTTGGGCCCACTCCACAAAATCAATTCCAGTCCTCCCAGTGTTCCCGAGCTGCCAGACCTCACCTTCAGGTCCTCAGCCCCATTCTGGAATCCTAGTCCTCAGACCCACCTCCAAGTTCCTGGGCCTCCTGAGTCCAGCTCCCAGCCCCCAGAGCCTCTGGAACCCAAGCCTGCCTCTCAGTGCCCCACCCAACCTGGATTTTCCCCCACAGGTTGCAGCCCCTCCCTACGGTCCTGCCATCCATCCACCAGCTGCATCCTGCATCCCCAAGAGGCTCCAGCCTCATAGTATTGAGCCACACACTGGGGCTGCCCGCAGGGAAGGTGAGTCCCTGTCCCTTAGGACCCGTCTTCCCACCTCTACCCCCACCCCAGGTGACTGTCCTTCCCCCTTCCTCCAGGCTCCGGAGCTGCTCCTCCCAAAGGCTGCCTCTCTTCGCCAGGACCTTCTGTTCCTCCAGGACCAGCGAAGTCTCCGATGCTGGTATCTGCTCTACATGAAGACCAGCCTGCCGCCAGGACCATCCACCCGGGGTGGGCCTGCCCTGCTTCCTTATCCAGCATCCCAGCCCCTTCCCAGGACCATCAGCGTCCAGGAGAAATCAGAAACACCCACTGCTTATACAGTGTGCTGAGTGCTTTGAGCATGCTCACTAGTTTCATCTGCACAGCAGCCCAGGGGTTCTCTCCGTTTTACAGAGGAGAGAACTGAGAAGCAGAAGGCTTGGTAGCTGCCCAGACAGCCAAGCTGGGATTTGAGTCCAGGCCGTCTAACATGGGTCTGTGCTCATAACCATGAGGCAGCACTGCTCATTGAATTGCCAAATACTCATCCATCACCAAACAGTAGTATACTTGAGGAGTTAGAAACTGGGCTGTGTAGTTAAACTACCTGGATTCTCTTCTCAGCCCCACCTCTTCCTTGCTGCGTGATCTCCCTGTGCCTCAGCTTCCTCCTCAGTGGAATAAGCATAATCATAATACCTTACAGAGTTGTTGGAAAGATTCAGTCAGGTGACCCAAACGGGGTATTGAGCCATGCCTGGCTGCAGTAAGCACTCTGTGTCTCTGGTGAGATTCTAGTCACTGCTATCTGCACATGCACAGTGTCTTCCAGTCCTTACCATAAGGGAAGGGAGTATAAGACCCCAGTTTACAGAGAGGAAGCTGAAACTCAGAAAAGTCATTTATTCCTGGATTCACTCAGCAAGCACTCGCTGGGTATGTGCCATGTGCTGGCCCTGAGAGCTCAATGGGGAAAGAGGTGAGAGCTGTCCAGGAGGAAAGATGGTGTCTCCAGTGGGCCCTGGGAGTCAGGTGAGGTTTTGCTCAGGAGTAGTAAGCAGAGGTCACATGATGCACCCCTCAAGTACTGGGCTGAGAGCCTGGGCTCTGTCTTGGGGCTCTGGGGAGCCTTGCAGGGTTCCAAGCAGGAGAGGGAAAGGATCAGGTTTAGGCTGTGAGATCACTCTGGCTGCCATGTGAAGGATGGACCGGTAAGAGGCTGAGGTTTGGGCCCAAGTAGGGAAGCAGGGAGGACACTGAGGGTTGGGCCATGGAGATCGAGGGGCCATCAGGGGGAGGGAGGAAGGCATTCAGAATGACGCCTCAGGTATGGTGGGCTTGCACGTGGTAAGAGGACCTGGGAGGAGAGAGAGGATTAGGAGAGATGCTCAGGTGAAGGCTAGATGATTGGAGACTTGGTGACCCAATGGCTGCAAGGCACCGGGGAGCCAGAGGATTCATTGCTGCCCCCGGGTTTCTAACCTGCAGAGCTGCTGCAGATCTGGGCATCCCAGGAAAAGGAGCAGAAAGAGAACCTGGGGCAGGCTCTGAAGCGCCTGGAGAACCTGCTGAAACAAGCACTGAAGCGAATCCCCGAGCTGCAGGGAGCTGTGGGGGACTGGTGAGACGGGGGCACGATGAGGTGGGGGCTGACTGGTGGAACAGGCAGAACTTAGACCGGGCGGGGGTGGGGGCGGGGGGCTGATGACAAGCAGAGCATGGTGCTGAGCGGAGGCCAGTGAAGGTCTGGAGGTCCAGGCCTTCCCTCTTATGCCATCCCCTTCTCCAGGTGGGAGCAGCCAGGACAAGCCGCCCTCTCCGGGGAGCTCTGCCAAGGCCTGTCCCTGCCCCAGTGGCAGCTGCGCTGGATCCAGGCCCAAGGCGCCCTGCAGCAGCTGTGCAGATGAAGAGGTGGCTCAAAAAGAAGTCCAGAGCTTTGCATTTGTTCACCCCAACACTTCACTTCCCTTAATAAGACTTTTGGAAGAAAGCATTGCCTGGATGCATCAGCCCATTATCTCTACCCACACCTGCCGTCCCCCTTCACAGGCTGTTCTGGTTTTCCTCTCAGTCGCCTTGCCACTGTCCTATCATCCCACTAAAGCCAAGAGAATGGGGTACTGTGTGCCCCACCCTACCTGAAACTCTCCTCGTCACTTTTACCCTCAACAAAAAGTAATCAAGCACCTGCTCTAAATACTGAGGATCCAGCACTAAAAAAAATGGACAGAAGTCCCAGCCTTCAGGGAGTTGTCATTCTAGGACAGGAGAACAGACCACTGACAAAATAAGTAAGCAAAATATTTAGTATGTGGAAGAACTGCTGTGGAGAAAAAGCGGTTGTAGTGGTGTGATTTTTAAATAGAGGGCTACACAGCAAAGGTGACACTCTGTAAAGGTAGAGAGAGAAGGAAGCACACGGGTATCTGAGGAAAGCTTGCAGAGGGGAAGACTACAGCACATGCAAAGGCCCTGCGTTCAGATGTGTTGGTGTGAGGGCTTTAAGAGATGACATTCCTTCTAGTTTTTTACAATTTCTTTTGTAAATGTAAATTTTAAATCTCTGAGCCATTTGGAATTTATCTAAATGGATTCAATTTTATCTTATTTTAAATATATCTCACTATCACTTATTAAAATTCTCATTCAGAGCAGTGATTGCCTCTGAAGGAGGGCTGGGTGGCAGGGATCAAGCAAGGAGGAGACAAACTTTCTCGAGTTGGGAATATGTTGTACATTGAAGGTGGTGGGGTTACACAGGTGTATAGATTTTCCAGAACTAATCTAGCTGTACTGATTAGATCGCAGCATTTCGCTGTGAATTATCTTCAACTTATAAAGTAAAACTTTACATACCTAAACTTTGTAAAGTAGTTTTAGGTGACTTGAGATGCCACCTTTTCATACACTAAGTTTCCATGGTTAATTTGGCTGCGTCTGTGTTCTCTCCAAGTCCACTGTCTGTCTGACTTTTGTGTGCCATCCCCACGGTGTTTTAATTATAAAGGCTGTGTAATACGTCTTAGTACCTGAAATGGCTGATTGCCGTCTTGCTCTTATTTTTCAATGTGCCCCTGTCCCTTGCTAGGTTTTTCTCTCAAATGAAGTGAACTTTATACCCAATTTGCCTGGTTCCAGAAAAAATACAAACATAGATGGGGGCTTTATTGGGGTTGCAGTTAGTTTAAAAATAAGGGATATTTGACATCTTTGAGATTTTAAACCTGATTTTCCACCTCCCTTCCCATAACTCCTCTCTTGGCCTCCAGAACACCCTCACTCTCCCAGTTCTCCTCCTATCTGGTTACTCTTCCCCAGTCTTTACACGTTTGCCTTCCTATGTGCCACCTTAGTGTCCCCCCTCCTTTTCATCTCAGCTCCGAGCCACCCCGCTACTGAACATGAGGGTCCTTACCCCCATCCTTGCTCAATATTTCTCCATAGCACATCTTCTAACATACACTTTTACTTTATCTTTTATTGTCCTCAAACAAAATGTGAGCTCCATGTAGGTGAATTCCTCTATAAACTAGAAGTTGGACAAACTTTCCTAAATATGATTTGAAATCCAGATGCAATAAGGGGAAGTACTGACAAAAAAAAATAAAAGAAACTTTTACATGGTTTAAAAAAAAAAAAGCAGGGCTTCCCTGGTGGCGCAGTGGTTGAGAGTCCGCCTGCCGATGCAGGGGACACGGGTTCGTGCCCCGGTTGGGAAGATCCCACATGCCGCGGAGCGGCTGGGCCCGTGAGCCATGGCCGCTGAGCCTGCGCGTCCGGAGCCTGTGCTCCGCAACGGGAGAGGCCACAACAGTGGGAGGCCCGCGTACAGCAAAAAAAAAAAAAAAGTAAGAAGAAATGACAAATTGAGGGGAAATGTTCGCAGTTTATAACATAAAAGTGTGTGTGTGTGTGTAGTGTCAAAGTGGAAAAGAAAAATTCCAAGTCCATGGAAAAATGGGCAAAATATATGAATGGACAGTTCTCAGAAAATATGCTCAAACTCTGTAAGAGAAAAGCAAATTAAAACCCCACTTTGATACATTTCTCACCTACCAGACTGGGAAAAAGGAAACCTGTAATTTTGGCAGCTCCCTCTGTTGGTAAGGCTATGGGAAACAGCACTCTGATACATCAGTGGATGTGCAATATGGAATATCTGTGAGATCATCTCCAGAAAAACTCTATAAGCATTTATTGGACTTCCCTGGTGGCGCAGTGGTTAAGAATCCGCCTGCCAATGTGGGGGACATGGGTTCGAGCCCTGGTCCAGGAAGATTCCACATGCCGCGGAGCAACTAAGCCCGTGCGCCACAACTACTGAGCCTGCACTCTAGAGCCTGTGAGACACAACTACTGAGCCCGCGTGCTGTAACTACTGAAGCCCGCGTGCTGCAACTACTGAAGCCCGCGCGCTTAGAGCCCGTTCTCTGCAACAAGAGAAGCCACCGCGATGAGAAGCCCACACACCGCAACGAAGAGTAGTCCCCGCTCGCTGCAACTAGAGAAAGCCCGCGCGCAGCCACGAAGACCCAACACAGCCAAAATAAATAAATAAATAAAATTAATAAAACCCAAAAAATAATAATAATAATTTTTTTAATTAAAAGAAAACGATATAAGCATTTACTCTTTGCCCAGACAATGCTACTTATAGGAACCTATCCCAAAGACATTCTGGGTGAAATAAAAGTTGTGCGACCTTGTACAAAACAACTAGATCATATTCTTCAGAAAGTCAGTGGGGGTACAGTAGGGATTGTTTTAGATTAAAAGAGACATGACAACCAAATGCAATGCAAAATCTTGATTGAATCAGGGTGGGGTGTTTTAAGTTTTTATAAGCATTTGCGTTTGAAAGTACATTTTGGGGTTATTTTTTGGTTTGGAGTGTTGTTTTTTAATATTTATTTGGCTGCACCAGGTCTTAGTTGTGGCATGTGGGATCTAGTTCCCTCCAGGGATTAAACCTGGGTCCCCCCGCATTGGGAGTGAGAGTCAGCCACTGGACCACCTGGGAAGTCCCGAAAGTACATTTAAAAAATTTTTTTTAATTTTTTTTATTTATTTTTGGGTGCGTTGGGTCTTCATTGCTGCAGGCGGGCTTTCTCTGGTTGCGGCGAGCAGGGGCTACTCTTCATTGCAGTGGCTTCTCTTGTTGCGGAGCACGGGCTCTAGGCGTGTGGGCTTCAGTAGTTGTGGCTTGGGGGCTCCAGAGTGCAGGCTCAGTAGTTGTGGAGCACGGGCTTAGTTGCTCCGCGGCTTGTGGGATCTTCCCAAACCAGGGCTCAAACCCGTGTCCCTTGCATTGGCAGGCGGATTCTTAACGACTGCGCCACCAGAGAAGTCCCGCGAAAGTAGATTTTTGAGTCAACTGGGGAAATTTGAATATGAGAAATGAGAGATTGGTATATTGGATAATACTGTATCTTTATAAAATTTCTTTGGTGTGATAATGGTATCATGGTTAAGTGGGAGAATGTTCTTAGAGAATGTGTGTTGAAGTATTAAGGATGATGTCTGCAACCTACTTTCAAATAGTCTTATTGTTCATAATAATACTGATTTTTTTTATTTTGGTAAAATACAGTTTAAAATTTTGAGACCCAACATCATATATTTTGAAATTATATATTAGACTAAAGCAAATATGTAGCTATGCTAATGTTACTGGGGACTAAGTTTTTAATGCAAATGAAAGAGATACACGAGACTTCCCTGGTGGTCCAGTGGCTAGGACTCTGGGCTCCTAGTACAGGGGGCCTAGGTTCGCTCCCTGGTCGGGGAACTAGATCCCACATGCGGCAGCTCAGAGTTCGCATGCCGCAACTAAAAATCCCTCATGCTGCAGCTAAAAGATCCCACATGCCGCAGCTGAGGATCCCGCACGTGGCGGTGAAGACCCCACCTGCCGCAACTAAGACCCGGCACAGCCAAATAAATAAATAAATATTTTTTTAAAAAAAGAAGAAAAGAGATACAAATATAAAATCAAAGAAGTAATACCCTGTAATCTTTCATTTGAATTGGAAATATTAGAATGAACTCATGGGGTTTTCTCTTTCTAAACTATATATGTAATACGTATAATAAATATATATAAATATGTATTTTATATATATATTTTTTTTTCCTAGCTAAGTCCACGGAAGAGCTCTACATATGACAACGCAGTAACAATGAGCAACCCTAGTGCCCAGGCTGTGGCCTCTAAATACCATTTCTGACTCAAAGGAACCAGGGATCCTTGGGGAAATAGCTGATTCTAGGTCTGGGGCAGGAAATGTGCAAAATGAGTATGAAGCATTTTGTACCAGAGAGCAAGGACGTCCTCCAAAACTACTGGGATTGAGTCAAAAGGACTCAGGAGTCTGTATGAAGGCGTTGCCACTGGCTAAAGATGGGACATTTTGAGCAGCAATTAGAATGACTTCAATGGGGACTTCCCTGGTGGTCCAGTGGTAAAGAATCCGCCTTGCAATGCAGGGGACGCGGGTTTGAACAAAGATCCCACATGCCGCAGGGCAACTAAGCCCGCGTGTCACAACTATAGAGCCCATGCGCCTCAACTAGAGCCCGTGTGCCACAAACTACAGAGCCCACACGCTCTGGAACCCATGCGCCACAACTACAGAGCCCACGTGCCCTGGAGCCCGTGTACCCCAACTAGAGAGAGAAAACCCGCATGCCACAACTAGAGAGAAGCCCGCACACCACAAGGAAGAGCCCGCGCGCCGCAACAAAAGATCCCACATGCCTCAGTGAAGATCCCACATGCCACAACTAAGACCCGATGCAGCCAAAAAAATAAATTAACTATTAATAAATAAATAAATATTTAATTAAAAGAATGACTGCAATGACTTGAAGCACATAAATATGTTTGAAAATGTCAGTTCATATTGATATTCACACACACATTCCTCACTGGTCACCTTTGAAGGGTGTTAGTAACCAACTCATTTCTTTCCCCCCGCCAACATAAAATAGAGAAAGAATCAAGCATTTTCTGTCTTCTTTCCTGTACGTGAACAAGTAACCCAATTCCTGATAAGGAGGACGTTTATAAAAGTCACTAATAATTTCAGGGAGAATGATAAAATTAGAAAACCACTATCTTCCATATGTTAATAAGTAATAGATACAGGTAATGATGATCAAGTGCTGCTAAAACTATTAATGGAAAGATTGAGCTTTTTAAAATGGATGGAACAGGATGACACTGCTGATCAATCTTGGCATCACCAAAGGAGTACAACCAGATACCATGTGCTCCTGATGAGATACAGCAGGATTACCTCTTAAGTATTCTTTTACCAAATTAAACCTAAATCTAATCAAGCTTCTGTTACTGCAATAAATAAGCAAGGGAGAGGAGGCAGCGAGGAACAAGTGAACAAACATAATTAGTTAAATCCAAAATGTGAGACGTCCTATAGGACAATTGATCAGTTTCTGCAACAAATAGAAGACAAAAAAAAGAGAGGGTGGGGGGAGAAAGAGAAAGAAAAGAGGGAGGAAGAAAAAGGCAGGAGATGGGAAATTTTCAGGTTAAAAAAAGACTTTAATAGGATTTTAAAAGCTGGAACAATTTGAGCAACAAAATAACTAAAGTGTAATTGTATAATAACCGAAAGTATAGAATATCCATGAGTCCATACTGATACAAGTGATTTAATAACGAAATAAAGGGGGTACAATAGACATCCCTTGTGCAAAAGAATTCCAAATAATTTATGCAGATATCTCACTCTCACGGAGGTGGAGCTTAACTACTCCACCCCTTAAGTATGGGCTGTGCATAGTAAATTCCTTCCAAAGAGCATAAAAAGAGAGTTTTTAATTTATTTTTTATAAATTTATTTACTTATTTATTTGTTTGTTTGTTTATTTTTGGCTGGGTTGGGTCTTCGTTGCTGTGCGCGGGGTTTTCTCTAGTTGCGGCGAGCGGGGGCTACTCTTTATTGCAGTGCGCGGGCTTCTCATTTGCGGTGGCTTATTTTGTTGAGGAGCACGGGCTCTAAGCACGCGGGCTCAGTAGTTGTGGCTCGCGGTTTCTAGAGCGCAGGCTCAGTAGTTGTGGCGCACGGGCTTAGATGCTCCGCGGCATGTGGGATCTTCCTGGACCAGGGCTCAAACCCGTGTACCCTGCACTGGCAGGCGGATTCTTTTTTTTTTTTTTTTAACATCTTTATTGAAGTATAATTGGTTTACAATGTTGTGTTAGTTTCTGCTGTATAACAAAGTGAATCAGCTATATGCATATATATATCCCCATATTCCCTCCCTCTTGTATCTCCCTCCCACCCTCCCTATCCCAACCCTCTAGATGGTCACAAAGCACCGAGCTGATCTCCCTGTGCTATGCAGCTGCTTCCCACTAGCTATCTATTTTACATTTGGTAGTGTGTATATGTCAATGCTACTCTTTCACTTCGCCCCAGCTTAACCTTCTCCTTCCCTGTGTCCCTCAAGTCCATTCCCTACATCTGCGTCTTTATTCCTGTCCTGCCCCTAGGTTCATCAGAACCTTTTTTTTTTTTTTAGATTCCATATATATGTGTTAGCATATGGTATTTGTTTTTCTCTTTCTGACTTACTTCACTCTGTATGACAGACTCTAGGTCCATCCACCTCACTACAAATAACTCAATTTCGTTTCTTTTTATGGCTGAATAATATTCCATTGTATGCGTGTGCCACATCTTCTTTACCCATTCATCTGTCGATGGACACTTAGGTTGTTTCCATGTCCTGGCTATTGTAAATAGTGCTGCAATGAACATTGTGGACATGACTCTTTTTGAATTATGGTTTTCTCAGGGTATATGCCCAGTAGCGGATTGCTAGGTCATATGGTAGTTCTATTTTTAGTTATTTAAGGAACCTCCATACTGTTCTCCATAGTGGCTGTATCAATTTACATTCCCACCAACAGTGCAAGAGGGTTCCCTTTTCTCCACACCCTCTCCAGCATTTATTGTTTGTAGATTTTTTGATGATGGCCATTCTGACCGGTGTGAGGTGATACCTCATTGTAGTTTTGATTTGCATTTCTCTAATGATTAGTGATGTTGAGCCTCTTTTCATGTGTTTGTTGGCAATCTCTATATCTTCTTTGGAGAAATGTCTATTTAGGTCTTCTGGCCATTTTTGGATTGGGTTGTTTGTTTTTTTGATATTGAGCTGCATGAGCTGGCAGGCAGATTCTTAACAACTGCGCCACCAGGGAAGCCCAGGGAGTTTTTATTTTATTTTATTTTTAAATTTTTATTTATTTATTATTTTTGGCTATGTTGGGTCTTCATAGCTGCGCACGGCTTTCTCTAGTTGCCGCGAGCGGGGGCTACTCTTCGTTGCAGTACGTGGGCTGCTCATTGCGGTGGCTTCTCTCGTTGCGGAGCACGGGCTGTAGAGCGCGCGGGCTTCAGTAGATGCAGCACGTGAGCTCAGTAGTTGTGGCTCATGGGCTTCGTTGCTCCGCGGCATGTGGGATCTTCCTGGACCAGGGCTCGAACCCGTGTCCCCTGCATTGTCAGGTGGATTCTTAACCACTGCGCCACCAGGGAAGCCCCCAGGGAGTTTTTAAAAAGTAATTTTATAGTAAAGAAATCTGACAAGTGCTACTTCAGGAGATCAAAGTTAACAATAATAATTCATGTTGATAGTATGTAGCCTTGGTATATGATGAAAATTGCACTTTACCTCTGTGGTCTCCCTCCCCCGCCCAAAAAAAGCATAACCCCAGCCTAATAATGAGAAAAACATCAGACAGATACCAAATGAGGAACATTCTACAAAATACGTGACCAGTACTCAAAACTATCAAAGTCATGAAAAAGAAAGAGTAGGAAATTGTCACTGGCAAGAAGAGCCTAACGAAACAAGGCAACTAAATGTTATGTGTTATCCTGGATGGGATGCTTAAACAGAAAAGAGATTAGGTAAACACTAGGAAAATTGAATAAAGTGTGGACTCTAGTTAATAATAATTTTTTAAGGCATCCTATTCTTATAACATCTCTAACACAGAAGCAAACAAAGTATTTTAACAAAGCATTCATTTATGCTGATTCAAACTGGAGCTTCAAGAAACCAAGGCAAGCGGTAACATTAAGTTTTGTTTTTGTTTTTATTATTTATTTATTTTGGCTGCGTTGGGTCTTCGTCGCTGCACGCAGGCTTTCTCTAGTTGCGGCAAGCGGGGGCTGCTCCTTGTTGTGGTGCACGGGCTTCTCATTGCAGTGGCTCCTCTTGCTGCAGAGCACAGGCTCTAGGCGAGAGGGCTTCAGTAGTTGTGGTGTAGTCTTCAGTAGTTGTGGCTCGTGGGCTCTAGAGCGCAGGCTCAGTAGTTGTGGCTCACGGGCTTTGTTGCTCCATGGCATGTGGGATCGTCCCAGACCAGGGCTCAAACCCGTGTCCCCTGCATTGGCAGGCGGATTCTTAACCACTGAGCCACCAGGGAAGTCCCCTGTATAAAGACATTTTGAGGCAGAGAAAATTGAACTCAGTCTGGGTGTTAGATGATACTAAGATACCCATTTTCTTGGGTGTGAAAATGCTGTTTTTGTTTTGTTTTGTTTCCTTTTAAATACTCCTTATGTTAGAGAGACATCATGAAGCAATTATGGGTGAATTGATAGACGTCTGGAATTTGCTATAATGTAAAGCAAAAAAATAAAAGAAGTATAGACGAAACAAGAAGGGTAGAATATTAGTACGTGGATGTTCATTCTCCCTACTGTTGTGTATTTTTGAAAATATTCATAAAACATTTTGAGGACTAAAAAAAAAAGGAGGGGTCAGCTGTATCCCTAGAAAGCACAGACACCGAAACTATACACGTGACCTTATGAGGTGACGCATTTGACTACTATCTCTCGGCCTTTGCATGAACTGTATTCCTCCTACCCAGAATCTCTCTCATTTTCATCCAGCAGAAGTTTTCAGACGTCACCTCCTCCAGGAAGCCTGAGTCAGGCACCTCATCTGAGCTTCCCACATCACGTCCCTGTTTTTTCTGGGACTCATTGTCTGGTAGCGTGTCCGTCTACCCCAGAGTGGGCGACCACGGCCCCCAGCTATATCCAGCCTCGTCCTGCCCTGGGATCATTCGGATTTCAGTGTGTTTTAAAACTTCCGGAACGGGCCTCGCGGTGGCAAGGGCGGGACCTCCGAACTTTCCTGAGTTCTTAAAGATCAAGTTTCCACTTCAGGAACGGGGACAACTGACTCTACAGTACTTTCGTTAGCCCCTGTTCCTCCATGTAGGCGTGGCGGTCTCGCTCGGCTGCACTCTCATAGACTCAGATTCTTCCGTAAAACTCGTTTTTCCGGCACTCTGATTGGCCTATACTCCTCCTTGGGGCGGGCCCTTCGGGTGTGGCCGGGTTCTCATTGGCCTTAGGTCCCCGTTGACGAGCCCCGTTGGCGCATGATGTCATGTACCGGCGCCCGTCACTCTCGCTGAGACGTCATCCGCTGGCGCCAACCCTGACGAAGCCAGGGAGTACACAGCGGAACCGGCGGAGGCGACTGAGTTGAGGCGGTAGTAGTGGCGACAGCGACGGCAGCAGCGATGGCCGGGGCGGGGCCAGCCCCGGGACTCCCGGGTGCAGGAGGACCTGTGGTCCCGGGCCCTGGTGCTGGCATCCCGGGCAAGAGCGGCGAGGAACGCTTGAAGGAGATGGAGGCGGAGATGGCCCTGTAAGGCCCGCGACAGGGCGCGATAAGAGCCGTCCCACAGCCAGAGCCCTGGACCCTCCAGGCCACGATAGGCCCGACAGATGGCTCTATCTTGGGGAAATGGGACTTTCGGGATTGTGGGGGCGGGAGTAAGAAGGAGAGCTTGGCAGGGGTGAAGGCGCTGTCGCGATATACCCAGCGTTCCAGAATTGGTGCAAGGTCCTGAGCTGTGGTGTCTGTCCTGCCCCCCCCCCCAGGTTTGAGCAGGAAGTTCTGGGGGCTCCGGTTACAGGAATCCCAACTGCTGTGCCTGCGGTGCCTACCGTCCCCACGGTAGAAGCAATGCAAGTCCCAGCAGCTCCTGTCATCCGCCCAATTATCGCCACCAACACATACCAGCAGGTACGGCTGAACTAACGCATATAATAGAGCACGTTGCCTCTGAACACAGTGTTTGTATACAGAGAGCTATTAACGTGTTGGCTTGTTGATTAATTAGTGTGACAAATATTTCAGGTGCCAGGCATTGAGGACACAGTAGTGACTAAGACAAACAATATTTCTGCCCATTGGGAGCTTTTATTCTAGATCATGTTGGCCAGTAGAACTTTCTACAATGATGGAAATGTTCTGTATTTATTTAAAATTCATACTAAAATTAAATAGTTCCTCAGTATCATTAGTCACATTCAAGTGTTTTATAGCTAAGTATATGTGAGTAGTGAAGAGAGAGACTACTAAAAAGAGAACAAGTAAATGAAACTTGTTCATTCTCTCAACAGATAATTTTCCAGTGCCTTTTCTGCACTAGGTACTATTCTAGACACTAGGCATATAGCAGAGAACAAAACAGAAAAACAATCACTACCTTTTTGGAGTTTACATTTTACTACTGAGAGACAGGTCAAAGTAGAGTAAGAAGGGCAGACGTTTATGAGCGCGATCAGGGAAGGCCTTTCTGAGGAGGTGACATTTACGCAGATATAAAGGGCATGATTGAGGGAACCAGGCAGATATCTGGGGGAAAAGTATTCCCAGCAGAGAGAACTGCCAATGCAAAGGCCATGAGGTAGGTGCATACCTGACATGTTCAAGGACCAGCAGGGAGAATAGTGTGGCTGGAATGCAGTGAGCAAGGGAGAGGGTGGGAGGAGAACAGCACAGAGAGGTGGTAGAGACAGATCTAGTAGGACCTTGTTGGTCATCACAAGGACCTTGGTTTTTACTCGGAGATGGGAAGCAGTTGAAGGGTTTTGAGCAGTGAGGTGATGTGATCCAACTTAGATGTCACCAGGGTCGCTCTGGCTGTGTTTGGAGGACAGACTATAGGGGGCCAGGGCAGAGTCAAGGAGTCTGAGGAAGAGGCTACCATAATACTCTAGGCAAGAGATAATGGTGGCTTGGACCAGGGTGATGGCACGAGAGAGAAGGAGGACACGCTAGACATAATTTCAGGTAGTGCTAAGTGCTTTGGGGAAGATGAAGCAGGATGATGAGAGAAGTTGCAACTGGGAGGGGCTAAGGACACCTTCGGCTAGTGTGGTCCCAAATGCCTCTCTGAAAAGTGATGTTTTAGCCGAGACCTAAAGTTTGATAGATAGCCACAGAGTGCAAAGAATGAAACCCTTGGCCTCCCAGGTGAGCCTGCCAGGGCAGCTTGGGGGCACTGAATCAGGCCTCTCACCCAAGCCTCCTCTCCAACAGGTCCAACAGACTCTGGAGGCCCGAGCAGCCGCTGCAGCCACAGTGGTTCCTCCCATGGTGGGTGGCCCACCTTTTGTGGGCCCAGGTAAGTAAGGAGTGGTGGAGTGAGGGAGGCAAGGTGGTGAAAAAGGGATGCCTGGGACTTTCCTCCAACCATCCTCATTTCTCCCCTCCCAACAGTTGGCTTTGGTCCTGGTGATCGGAGTCACCTGGACAGTCCAGAGGCTCGAGAAGCCATGTTCCTGCGGCGAGCAGGTAGGTCTGGGGCCAGGAAATCCCACATTTCACCAAGCACTCTTGTTTCAACTACTTCGCCCTCTCCATTTCATCCCCATGATGTCATTGTCTTTCTAAAGCATAAACCTGATCGTGTACTTTGTCAGTTTGGCATTAGTAAGGCTTCACTTGATCACTGCAAACCAACCCCGTTACTGTCACTCCTAATCCTTACGCTTTGCTATGTTTCTTCATAGCACTTCATGCTTTAGAACAGTTGTACAATTTATTTATTATGGTTATCATCTTTTGCTTTCTCTAAAAATAAGGTCCATGCCAGCTAGTAAGTATTACGTGCTCTCTGTTGATGGGATGAACAAACCATCAAACAAGCACCTGTGCTCCTCACCTGTCAGTCAAGACCCTACATCACCCAGCCCCTTGCAGAGAGAGAGCTGCATTTCCTCCTCAGGAGCCCCACACATTGCTGGGATATACCAGCAGAGCTCTTGCTGAGGTCCCTTCTCTCCCCTGCTCATTGTCGCCCAACTTTATTCTTCCAAAACCTATGAACTAAACCCAAATCCAGCTATAACCCAAATCAACTAAAATCTCTCCTCTCCACAGGTCACTCACTCCTACTTTGTGTTGTTGAGATGACCTTTATACACACAATTTTTGTGACATTCGTATTTCCTTATGTGTTTGAAAAGGGTATGTGTTCTGTAAAGTTCTGGTGTGATCTCTATTAGATTGTACTTGTTAATTGTGCTACTTAAATCCTGTTACACTTTTTTATCTGATATCTGAGAAGGTTTAACACCTCCTACCCTTTAGTATGGTTTTGATCAAAGTGCATATCTGACATAGTCCCCTGCCCAGCTTCCAACCCTGCTGTGGCTCCCCAGTGCCCTCCAGAGGACATACACAGTTCAGCCAACAAGACTGCTTGGATGCCTACTGACCTCTTGACCATTCTCCTATGATGCTGTCCAACTCTAACATCCTCTATTACAATTACACTAAACTGAAAAGGGAAAAATTTTTGTTTATAAATGTTCTCCTTGCTAGTAATATTTCCAAACTCACCCTTTGCCTGACCAACTCTTCATTATCCTTTGGGTCTCAGCTCACAGGTCCCTTTCTCCAGGAAGCCTTCTCTAGTCCCCCCAGCATAGGTCTTCTGAGCTCCCACTGCTTCCTGGGCTCCCCACTCCCAGCCTCCATCACTCTGCCTGGGCTTTCCCCCATCCCAGCCCTGATCTCTCTGGCTGTCACTCTGGTGATAGGTCTGCTCTCTCCTGCTCTGGACCAGGAGCTCCCTTAGAGCCCTTGGTCTTTGGTGTGTCCCTAGCATTGCACAGGACAGGGCCAGGCCCAGAGGAAATCATCAGTGGTAAGTTTTTGTTGAATGAACAAATGAAAAGAACCCTGCATCTCCCAGAAGGCTCCCCAGGCTCTTCTCCAGATTTCTTGGTTCTGAGAGTACCCACAAGCACACACCTTGCCCCAAGTGCCCCAGTCCCCCTTGACACACACCCCCATCTCTCCCACAGCTGCGGCCCCCCAGAGGGCCCCTATTCTGCATCCAGCCTTCATCCCTCACGTGCTACAGAGAGCAGGTGAGGGGGCCAGGGTCATCATCCTGCCATGTAACTCCTCCCCAAGCCCTCCGATTTCCCCACTAACACCCTGACAGATTCTGCTCTTTCTTCCACAGCAGGTGGCCCCCGCCCTATGGCTCTGCGGCCCCCTCACCAGGCCCTCGTGGGCCCCCCTCTGCCTGGCCCCCCTGGACCACCTATGATGCTGCCACCGATGGCTCGGGCCCCAGGGCCCCCTCTTGGCTCCATGACTGCTCTGAGGCCTCCTCTGGTGAGTGTGGACAGGGAACTGAGGGTCAGAGGTGCAGTGGGCTGGGAGGCCCTCATCCTGGCCCGGTGGGCTGTGTCCACCAAGTCCACCTTTCCTGTGGCTTTTCATGTCTCTGCCTTCTCACTCTCTGACTTTGTCTCTGTCTTTCCCTCTTTCCTTCTGTGGCCATATCTTTCTGTTTTTTTCTTTTTATAAGGAAAGTATAGAGAGAAAACACAAGTTACAGGTGTACTTCTCTCTCTGTATCTCTGTTTTTCCTTTGATTGTCTCTGTATTTCTGTCTTCATGTCTTTTTTTGTCCCTATGTCTGTCTGTCTCTCTGCCTGTGTTTCTCTATCCCTGTGTTTGTCTCTAACTAGAGACTCCTTTCCCTGTCTAGGTGTCTCTTGCCTGCTCTCTGGTGCCCAGGCCTTTGCTCTGTTGTACAGGGTGGAGGTGGTAGTGAGGTCTGAGCCTGTGATCTGGCCCCCCTCATGCCCTCCTTTTTCCTACAGGAAGAGCCAGCAGCACCCCGAGAGCTGGGCCTCGGCCTGGGGTTGGGCCTGAAAGAGAAGGAGGAGGCTGTGGTGGCAGCAGCGGCCGGGCTGGAGGAGGCTGGCGCAGCGGTGGCTGTGGGGGCAGGGGGCACCCCAGCTGGCCCTGCAGTCATTGGGCCCAGCCTGCCACTGGCCCTGGCCATGCCTCTGCCCGAGCCTGAGCCCCTGCCCCTGCCGCTGGAAGTCGTGCGAGGCCTACTGCCCCCGCTGCGCATTCCTGAGCTCCTGTCCCTGCGTCCGAGACCCCGGCCCCCTCGGCCTGAACCACCCCCTGGCCTCATGGCTCTTGAGGTAGGCAGGGAGCAGAGCAGTGGGGGCACAGAAAGGGCTGATTGGGCAGACAGGAGCCCAGGGGCTTCTTCACGCAGAAACACATGGCATCTTCTATCTGTGGAGGTAGGAGAGACCCAGGAAATTGGAGGGGTTGGGAGGACATGGGGAAGAGGGAGGCAGACACACACACCTGACAGCCAGCAGCACATCCAGTGCCCCAGCTATGGAGGTGGGAGGACCGGGTAGGCAGAGGAAAGTGGGGGAACATGAAGAGGGCATACGGGTCCAGCAGACTCCAGCATCAAGCCCTTTGCACCCCATCCCTTTCCTCTGCAGGTCCCAGAGCCTCTAGGTGAGGACAAGAAGAAAGGAAAGCCAGAGAAATTGAAACGCTGCATTCGCACAGCAGCTGGGAGCAGCTGGGAGGACCCCAGCCTGCTGGAGTGGGATGCAGGTAAGTGGGCTCGAGTGCAGGATCTGTGCTGCTCCACCAAGGGAAGGCGACCCAGGTAACTGCACACCTCTCTGAAGGGCAGCATTGTTGTTAGCCCACCCCGGGGAGAGCCAGACTAGGACACTGGGGGGGCAGGCCCTTGCCCGGCCACTGAACAGAACTTGGTGGAGGGGATTGGCACCTAGGACCTTCTGGCCTCTGTTTCATTCATGAGGGGCCTGGCTTGCTAAAAGTGAAAGAGCATTCTTTTGTCTCCTAACTTTTTATGAAAAATTTTAAATACTGAACTGCAGAGTTAACAACTATATATCTACCACCTAGATTCAGAGATTAACACTTTGCTGTATTCACTTTAACTCTCCACATGTTTGTATCTTTTTTTGGTTTTTGCTCAGTCATTTGAAGTAAATTATAAATGAAGTTATCCCTTCACTACTAAATACCTCAGTATTCATCTCCTAAGAAAAGTGATATTTTCTTTCATATCATTACACGATTAACACATCTAAGAAAATTAACAATAATTCTGTGGCATCGCATATTCTGTTTATATTCATATTTTCCCAGTTGTCCCCAAACTATATTATAGCTGTTTTTCCCCCGAATGAGAATACATGCGGTTTTGTGTCACTAGATTATCTTTTAATGAGAATTGTCTCCCTCCCACTGCTTTGTCTTATGTATAATAGTTTTTTGATGTGTTCAGACTGGTTGGTTTGTAGAAGGTCCTACCCTTTGTCAGATTATTTCTGCCTGGGGTAAACTAACTTGTTCTCAGAGAGTGCCCTCAGTCACCACCAGAGCTATGGGGCAGCCACAGCGGTAGCCAAGGAGAGGGTCCTGCCTCCCATCCTAGTCTTTGACTTCTGCCTCTTTCCCTGGGACCGTCTACCCACCCCAGGCCAGAGCCATGGCAGCGCCGGCCCAGATGTGGCCAGTGCAGGCTGTAGGCCCTAGTTCTGTGACCTTGGGCAAGTCACTTAGCCCTTCAAGCTTCATTTTCCTCATCTCCAGCAAGAGGATGGTAATAGTATATGCTCACGGGGGAAGGGATTCTTTGGGCTTGAGCACATTTGGTCGAGGCTCAGGCCCAGCCCAGGGGATATGTCCAGGAATGGCAGCTGAAGTTGGCCTTGGAGAAGAATCAGGCAGTATGTTCAGGTTTAAGGGACTCAAGGGGGATTAGAGTGGGCTTTGCAGAGGAAGCAGAGCTGAGGAACGATGAATTCTGTGGTACCGGGGTGCCATTATGGGAGCCAGTGGGTGTCAGGGGCCCAGGGAATGTCCATGGGGAGGTGTTCAGGAGACCAAAGGATGCTGTGGGCTTGGAGGACAGGCCAGGGCTGGGATGACGAAGGTAGGGGCTTCATCGAGGGAATGGGAGAGCTGGCCCTGGGGTGGGGCAGGGCAGGGCAGTTAGTTAAAAGTGAGGACTCTGGAGCCAGATGCCTGAGTTCTTGTCCCAGCTCTGCCGCTTCCTGATTAACTTGGGGCGGGTGACTTGACCTCTCTGTGCCTTAGTGTAAAGGGTTGTTGAGAGTGCCAGATGTGCTAAAACCTCATGGGTGCTTAGCAGAGAGCCTAGCACAGGGTAAATACTATACAGGCATTGGCTGTTATGACCAAGAGGGCCCCAGGCAGAGACTGCTGGGCATACAGAGGAAGAGGGCTTGGTGATGTTTCCAGAGAAGGTGGGGTCATTTAAATAAGACTGAGCCAGACATCTGTATCCTCTGACCTCCTCTCTCCCAACCCCAGATGACTTCCGAATCTTCTGTGGGGATCTGGGCAATGAGGTGAATGATGACATCTTGGCACGAGCCTTCAGCCGCTTCCCATCCTTCCTTAAGGCTAAGGTGATCCGCGACAAGCGCACAGGCAAAACCAAGGGCTACGGCTTCGTCAGCTTTAAGGACCCCAGCGACTATGTGCGCGCCATGCGTGAGATGAATGGTGGGTGCAGCCTTCCCTAGGGTCAGTGGGCATGGCAGGCATCTGGCCTGAGCCTGACCCCAAGCCTGACCATGAACCCTCCCTCCCACAGGGAAGTATGTGGGCTCACGCCCCATCAAGCTGCGCAAGAGCATGTGGAAGGACCGGAACCTGGACGTGGTGCGCAAGAAGCAAAAGGAGAAGAAGAAATTGGGCCTGAGATAGGGTCTGTGGCTGGGCACCCGCTCCCACCCGGCCGGGCGCTGGCTCCTCCCCACAGTTCTTTGGGAAATCCTCAACTATCCACCCACCCATCCTCCCCAAAACCAGTTTCAATAAATTTACGTTCATTTCCATCCTTGGCTAGGCTTGGAAGCACTCTTTGGGGGGCAGGGCTTAGCATCCCCCACTCTGGGAATAGTGGGGAGCCTTGAAAGTTTACTCAGACAAACATGCAGATGGGCATTTTTCGGTCCCTGCTGCATGCCCCTTACATCTTCTTGAAACCTCTTAAGTGCACGTCCAGTGCAGCCTGTTCCACAGAGGAGGAAGTAGAGGCTTAGGGCAAGGCCGAAGCCAAGCAGAGGCTCAAACCTGTGGTCTTCTGACTCCACCCTGTGTTCTCAGCACCAAGATAAGGGGGTCTTCTGGGCCCTGCCCTTCTGGAGCTCACAGCCTTCCAGGCTTTCATCCATTCAGCAGACTCTCATCAAGGGCCTGGACAGTGCTGGGGACACAATGGTGACTTAAACAGCCACAGGCCCTGTTCCCTCCAAGTTCATGGTCCAGTGGCAGAAGATAGGGCTGTAGCCAGACAGTCACAGCCCAGAGTGATCAGGGTTGGGATGGGAGCCATCCTGGGAGTCAGGAAGGGGCTTCCTCAAGGCACTGGCCACTTCTGAGACTCTCATTCTCTTCCTGTTTTTCTCTCTCCTAGTCTCTGCAGTTGTCACCCTCTAGGTCTCTGAGACTGTTTTCCAGTTTCTTCACTCTGCCAAAATCCAGCCAACTTCTGCTCTATCTCTTTGAGTGTTTCTCTGTGCCTCCTTCTCTGTTTCTCTATGAGTGCCCCTCTGTTTCTTGTCTCTTTCTAAGTGTCCATATCTCTCTGAGTCTCTCTTCTCTCTCTGCATCTGTAAGTCTCTCCCCAACTCCTGTTTCCCAGCTCCACGCTTGTCTCTGCCTGTCTGAAGAAGTGTCCATGCAGGAACCTGAATGCCAAACTGGGAGCTTAGACTTTACCCTGAAAGCAGCCAGCCTTGAGAAGCTGAGACAAAGTTCAAGCAGGGGACTAGCATCACAGATTTGCACTTCAGAAAAATCTGGGGTTCTGGAAGGAGGCTGGAGCAGTGACCAGGCAAAGGAGGGAGATGGCATGGGGAGGGGATGAGGGCCTCCCTGGGACATAGCCATCAGAACCCCTGATTGGGAGAGGGCTTGGGAGGGAGGGGAGAAACAATGCCAAGGCTTCTCAGGGAAGCCAGTTACCCAGGAAAGGTGTCAAATTTCCTCAGTTCCTGTCTTCCTCCCTTACTGCCCCCTCTGACGTCACATTTTCCAGTCTGGTTAGAGGGGTGAGGGCCTCCCATCAATGGCAGGAAGTACCCTTCAGCCCCCTGCCACCTGGGCTGGACCACCCAGCTCCAGAACCCTCAAACCCCATCCCCACATAACTAGCCTTCCCTACTCCTGACCCTCTTCTATTCACTGCAGGCAAAGGAGGAGATGGAAAGAAGAATGATTCCAGAAAGGCGTGTTTTAAATGTGTGCATTTAAGTCCTGAGGGGAGACAGAAAAAGATCAATGGGGTTGAGAGACAGAGGGACCGAAATGGAAGGGATGTAGTGAGCAGAGACAGAGAGGTGGGGAGGGAGACAGGAAGAGACGAGAATTGTGGGTCTGAGGCAGTACAATGGGAAGGCAGATGGGGAATAAACCCAGGGAGGGAATGAGATGGAAACAGATAAGGAGATAGGGAGAGAGATAGAAACACTTAAAGACAGGTGGGGAGGAACTGAGACATCAGAAGAGACTTGAGGGAATTCCCTGGGGTCCAGTGGTTAGGACTCCTTGCTTTCACCTCTGAGGGCGCAGGTTCAACCCCTGGTCAGAGAACTAAGATCCCACAAGCTGTGAGATGTGGCAAAAAAAAAAAAAAAAAAAAAAAAGTTACTGCAGTCAGGCCTGGTACAACAGAGACCCAGGGCCAGGGACGTCAACCCAGGGCAGAGAGACATGGAGAGACAGATACATACAGACAGGAGAGAGGCCAGCTTCAGGGAGAGGAGGCTCCAGGCCTGGTGGGGCACAGCAGGTGGAGACTCCTTTCAGACCCCTGGGTTAGATGGATGGAGGGACTCGTGATGCCCGAGGGCTCTGTGGTTCAACCAGCGCTGGGTCCAATCCCAGGAGCCCCAGGACCACCCACTGTGTGACCTAGTAAGTTGCTCTTCCCGTTGAGGCCCAGTTTCCCTCGTGTAACAATGAAGGGCAGTGCCCACACCCCCCACTCCTCCCACCCCCAGAATGGCAAGTGGTTAGTGATTGAACTGGGTGAATATTGGAAATGGCCCGTATTAAAGAGGTTATTTTTGTTTTTGTTTTTGTTTTTGTTTTTGTGGTACGTGGGCCTCTCACTGTTGTGGCCTCTCCCGTTGCGGAGCACAGGCTCCGGACATGCAGGCTCAGTGGCCATGGCTCACAGGCCTAGCCGCTCCGCGGCATGCGGCATCTTCCCGGTCCAGGGCACGAACCCGTGTCCCCTGCATCGGCAGGAGGACTCTCAACCACTGCGCCACCAGGGAAGCCCTAAAGAGGTTATTTTTAATGCTAAATATTTACTTATCAATATTGCAGGATGGGTACAAGCACAGGCTCTGAAGCCAAGCTACCAGGGTTTAGGGTTGCCAGATTTAGGAAATAAAAATACAGGGCACCTAGTTAAATTTGAACTTAAGACAAACAACAAATAATTTTTTAGTATAAGTGTGTCCCAAATATTGCACGTGTGCATGTACATGTCGCAAGTATACATGGTTTGTTTTTTTGCTGAATCATTGGAAACAAGTTACAGACACAACACTTCACCCCTAAATATCTCAGTGTTCCTTATAGAGATAGCTTTCATATCATAATACCATCATCACATCTAAGAAAATGACTAATTCTATATCTCATATTCAGTTCATATTCAAATTTCCCCATTTGTCCTGAACTGTTATTATCAGGGAAGGGCATGGATTCTGGAGATGAAGAAAAGTGGAAGGAATTCCTCCTCAATTTCCCGTTTCATAAAATCAGGATAAGACTAGTACCTACCTGGTAAGCGGATTAAACAAAGGCCCAGGGCACAGCCGGTGGCATGTAATGAGCCCCCAATAAATGTTAGCTATTATTATCACTGTTGTTATTGTTCATACTGTTGTTGCTACTGTCCTCGGAAGCAGCCCCAGGACTTCCCCTCAAAGCCCTCAGAAGGGGAGAAGTGGGCCTGGTGGAGGATCCCAGGTCAACCTACCCCCACAGGCCCCCTGTGGATTGTGACGTCTGCCCACCAGGGGTCTGGCCGGAAATCCCCCTTCCTGTTGCAGATAAGCCTGGCGCAGCCCAGCTGACCCCAGGCTCTCCTCCCCCACCACCTCCCGTGTCACAGGATCAAGTCCCCAAGCCCCCCCCCGCCCCAGTCACCCCGGAAACACCTTTCCTCACCCGGGTCTCACCCAGCCCGCAGTTTCCCAAGCTCCTGTTCAAGTCCAAGCCACCCCTGCGGCAGGACAGCCAAAGCTACCATGGAGGCGGATGGCCATCTCTGGGGGCAGAGGGGAGTGGGGCAGGGGTGACACAGCTCGGCCCCGCCTCAGCCCCTGCAACTCGACCCCCGCTGCGACCCCCAGCTCTGACGTCTTGGAAAATTCCCTCCTGCCCAGGCCCCCGGGGGGAGGGGGTGCATGGTATGAAATGGGGCTGAGACCCCCGGCTGAGGGCAGAGGGACCTGCCAGAGGTAAGCTGTGAACTGGGGACTGGAAGTCTGGGTGTCTGGGGGCCTGGATTCCTGGGTCTGGGTGTCTGGGGGCCCTTAACTCCTGGTCTGAGAGAAAAGGACACTGGAGGCCAACAATCCAGGGTCCTGGGGAAGGAGGGAGCAGAGGCCCGGACTCCTCTGTCTGAGCGAAGCAAGGGATGGGGCTCAGACTCCAGGGTCCCTAAGTGTCACCAGCTCACCCTGGGCCCTTTTTTTTTTCTGACCCAGAATATTCACAGCGAGCAGCCATGGATTTGTGGAACTGGGATGGAGCATCAGCACAGGAAGTGCCCCTGGGGAGCAGGCTGTCAGGTCTGGGGCTGAGACAATGTGTGTGGGGAGGGTGCTCAGGTGGGCGCCTCCACTGACCCTGACGGGGCTCTAACCTTCTTGCCTGCAGAAGGAGCTGAACTCGACTTCTATTTCCCTGAACTGGCACTCCAAGGGGACGCGCTGACAGCGGAGACAGGTTGGAAAAGTGTCTGTGGGCTGGGACCCCTGAGCGCTGGGGAAGGTGAGACGCTGGCTTCTAAGTCTAAGGGAGGAAGGGGGCGTGCCTGGACTCCTGGGGTTGAGCGGAGAGAGGGGTGTGGGCTTGAACTCCAGAGGTTGAAGGAGGAGGGGCCCAGACAGCCTCCTGAGTCCCAGGTCTGAGTGAGTAGGGGCCGGGGGTAATAACTCTCAGTCCCTGACAAATAAAGACCACTGGGTTGAGTGGCTGAGGGGAGTCTCTAGTCATTGTGCACACCATCCCCTAAACTCTGCTACGTCCTATCCCTCTCAGGGCTCCCACAGCCGGACTGGGGCTCCGCATTACCGTACCCAGGAGCTCCATGGGGGGCGGGTGAGTGTGTGCGGAGAGGTGGGGGGAGGAGGGGACTGGGGTCCTCCATTGTGACTAGAGGTTTAGACTCCCCGATCTTTGAGGGGGAACGGGGATAGGACGGGGGACGCCTGTGCCCTTAAGGTGGCATGACCGAGATCCTGGAGCGTGGGGCCCCAGGCGCCAGGGCTGCGAGCTTCGACCCCTAGAACCCCCGAGGGGGCCAGGGATCGGGACACCTGGGCTCCTCTCACTTGGGGTCCGTTCGTCCTCACAGAACCCGCCCCTCAGGCTCTTCCGTGGTCGGGAGACTGGACAGACTTGCCGTGCACCGGCTCGGTCCCTTGGAGCCGCGTCTCCCAGGCCCTGGGTCCCGCCCTCTGGGCTGGCTCTGAAGGGGCAGCCGCCCAGAACTGCGCCACCTCCGCGGGAAGTGCCAACTCATGGTCGGGCGCCCAGGTCGCCGCCAGCTCCACCAGCTGGGACTATTCTGTTGGCCCGGACGGCGCCACCTATTGGGGCAAGAGCCTCGGCGGGGAGCCGCCCGCCGACTCTACCATTTCGTGGGGCGGGCCTGCGGGATCGGACTATACCATCTCCTGGGACTCGGGGCTGCATACGGGCTGCACCACCTCTTCGAAGGAGTACCAGACTTCAGATCTCACCACTTCTTCCGAGCCGAGCCAGCAGTCGGACCGCGCAACCTTGGCTTGTTACCCCAAAGCTAACCACCGAGGTGAGGTCCGAGACACTTTGTCCCAAGAGAGCGAAGCCGGAGTCTAGTGAGGCGGGGCCTAGGCGCCAAAGGGGGCGGGACCGGGAAACTGGCGGGGCTCGAGAGAGCAGGGGGCGGTGGCCCTCCTGTTGGGTCCCCAGGGAGGAGAGGACTAAGACACGGGTAGTCTTCCCGAGAGCAAGGGAGGAGGACCTAGGCTCCTGCATTAGGCAAGAGGAAAGAGATGAGGATATGGATCCCTGGGTCTCCAAGATGGGGCAGCCAAACTCCTAAATCTCCAAGATGGGGGCCCCGATGCCTGGGTCCCCAAGGCCAACTCTTAGGTCCCTTAGACGGAGGAATCCGGACTCGGTCCCCGAGGAGGAGGGGATCCGGATTCCTGGGTCATCGAAGCGACATGATCTGGGGCCAGGAAACCTGAGTATTCACTTGCCTCCACCCCGCAGGTCCCATTCAGCTGTGGCAGTTCCTCCTGGAGCTACTCCACGACGGGGCGCGTAGCAGCTGCATCCGCTGGACGGGCAATAGCCGCGAGTTCCAACTCTGCGACCCCAAAGAGGTGGGGCAGCCTCCCAGACCCGCTTAGTCCCGCCTGGGTCTCCCTGTGTTCAGTTTAGCCCCACCAGCACTTCGCCTAGTGCTAGGCCCCGCCCTCAGCCTCGCCCTCAACTCCGCCCCGCTCCGCCGGGCCTAACCCCCACGCGGACAGACCAGAACCCCAACCCCGCCCCACCATCTATTGTCAAGCCCCTCCTACTCCCCACCTCTCCCGCCCCCTGAGACTAAGCCCGGCCTCCGCCCTAGGTGGCGCGGCTGTGGGGCGTGCGCAAGAGGAAGCCCGGCATGAATTACGAGAAGCTGAGCCGAGGTCTGCGCTACTACTACCGCCGCGACATCGTGCGCAAGAGCGGGGGGGCGCAAGTACACGTACCGCTTCGGGGGCCGCGTGCCTGGCCTAGTCTATCCCGACTGCGTGGAGAGCGGACAGGGAGCAACGACTCAATAAAAATACACGGTCAAGCATTGTTGTGCGTGCTGTTTGCATCCTTCCTACTGATACTAACTACGTCTGCTAGGGAGCCTGTGTGCACCAGCACACCCACATCGCCTCCACAGCCCCGTGTGATCCCGAAACACACCGGGGGACCTACCGTGTGCTCACTGTGTCGTGGGACACGCAGAGGAATCAGAGAGTCCCCACTGGGCCTGCCTACCGTGTGCCTGTCCTGTACTGGGACTTGCACAAGAATCAGACCCAATCACTAACTTTCGAGTTTATTTACTGTCCCCACCTTGAAGAGAGGACTCAGACTCCAAAAAGGGCTTACTGTGTGACCTCCCAGTGCTAGGAACCATCAAGGAATTAGACCTAGTGCTTACGCCCCAAAACCATCTACTCTGTTTCCCCACTCCAAGCTGGGGGCCATAGAACTCAGACCCCAAGGAGAGCCTACCCTGTTCTAGGAACTACTGAGCCTCTAAAGAGAGCCTACTGAGTGGTCCCCTTATGGGCCATGCTGGGAACTCAGCAGTGACCAAGACAACCCTGGACCTTGCCCATAGGAAGCTCACAGTCCAGTGGGGAGACAGACCCATCACCAGCCAGGGACAGCCCAGAGTGGTCAGGGCTGGGATGGGGAAACTCTAGGGGGTAGAGGGGGACCAAAAAGAGGGATCTGCCCTAGCCTGAGGTGGGGGGAGGGGGGTGGTCAGGGAAAATTTCCTGGAGAAGAGAATAGCTGATTTGAAAAGTCGGGTAGGCAAAGAATGTCCCAGTTAGAGAAACAGAGTAATCGAAGGCCTGGAGGTAGATCTCACAGCACTGTTCAATGAACTAAAATATCAGCATGGCTGGAGAGGGGACCACGGCTCAGTTCACAAAGCTCCAGTTGGAACTGCCTATGTGGGCCATGGTAAGGGGCCTGGACTTTGTCCTGAGGGCACAGGGGAGCCAGGGAGGGGGTTAAGCAGGGAAGGGCTTTGGGCTTTGGGAAGATCTCATTGAAGGGGGTGGATGCAGGCATGTAAACAGGCAGTTCCACAAATAATTACAACGCTGATGAACACAGAATGCATAAGAGGCCCCCAACCCAGTTAGGCCTGGACACTGCACCCAGCACAGTATGTGAGAAGCTTTCGAGGCCAGGCTGAGGGGAGGGGCAAAAGCAGGTCTCTTTCACAGCTTCCTCTTCCAGTCCCCGGAAGCCCCCTTTATTCACACAAGAAATTCACTCATTCCACAAATATTTATAGAGTACCTATACTATGTGCCAGAAACAGTTTTAAGTGCTAGAGAAACAATGGTGAATGAGACAAAACTTGCTCCTTTATGATGCTTCTATTATATATTGAGGGAGACAAAAAAAGATAAACAATAAAAGGAAGGATACAGTATGTCAGAAGATAAGTGCTTTGGAGAAATAAAGTAGGGAAGAAACTGACAAGAGAGCAATTTTAAATATTTGGACTGAGAAGGACTCATTGATAAGGTGACATTTTAACAAAGACCTGCAGGACATGATGGAGGGAGCCAACTGCAAGAAGAGCATTCCAGGCCAAGGGGACAGCAAGTGCAAAGGCCCTTACGGGGAAGCCAGCCTGCACGTTTATGGAACTGCTAAGGAGGCCAGTGTGCCTGGAACCGCAGCAGTTAAGAGAAGGAGATAAGAGTATAAAAGGGGGCCAAACCGTGTAGGTCATTTGCAAGGATTTTGTCAGGGTAAGCATTCAATAAATAATTCTTGCACGAATAAGAGCATTTCCGCTAGGATATTTTTCCCACGCCCACTCTCCAGCCAGCCCCAAGACCCAGACTCTTTTCTCCTGGTAAACACAGAGAGATGACCATGCTGCGCCCACAGCTTGCACAGCCATAGCTCCGTGCGGTTCCAAGTGCCACGCAAGCTTACGATTGGGCCGGGATTGAGGATGAACAGGCATTCAGCCCAATAGGAAGGTCGGACTTCGCTCGCATGGGCGTGGCCTGAACCGCTCCAGGGACGGCGCTCTAGCCGTGCGGAAGGCTGCCCAGTGCGCTGCCTCGTCCCGCTTCCGGCGGGTCTTCGTTCCGCTTCCGGTCCGACGCTGGCGTCATTGCTAAGGGTCACATTGAGCTTCCAGGGGCTTCAGGAGCATCTTTAGGTGAGTGTGGGGGCTTCGGGGGCCCTGGAACCTCAGCCTGGGGAACTGTGGAGCCCGACCCTTGCTTCCCGGAGAACGAGATAAGGTTTCCGGCCGGGGGCGGCCGACCTCCAGGAGCCCTGGGGTCCTGTTCAGTTAGTAATCGTAGCTGACGATTATTTAGTTCTTCGATGCCAGGAACATTCCAAGCGATTTATATTGCTTCATGTAATCCTCCCTCCAGCCCTATGAGATAGGGCCTGCGATTATCCCTTTTTGACTGGCAGGCAACTGAGGATCAGATATTATGCAGTTTAGCCAGCGACCAGGACTGCAGTGCTCTTAGTCACCAGGCCGCAGGCGTCCCTCCCCCCACGACCCCCGACCCCCCCAGGCTTGCCTAGGCCGCAGCCTGGCTTCCTGGTGTCTGGCCCCTCCTCTCCCTTGGACGTTGGAGGGGCTGCAGCGTCATCCGCAGTCCACCCTCCCTCCCGAAAGCGGGTGGAGATCGCTTCCAAAACAACTCTTCCGACCGCGTCTGTGTCCCAGCGGCTGGTGTTCACATCACCCCGCTCCCGGAAAGACTCTCCTCCGGTGCCCCAGATCCTTACCGCTACCCTGGGTCGCTTGAATTTATTACTGGTCTGCTTCTGTGTAATCCCACGACTCCTCGAATAATCTGATAGGCAGTTTCTCTCGGATTCCCTGATGAAAACAGTGTGTCACCACATAAGAGAGATTACAGCACAGGTTTTTAACCCTGGGTGCACAGAATCTGTAGAATTCAAGGGGTGCTAGTTCTTGAATGGGGGGAAATTTACATCTGTACTTCTGCTAGTTTCTAATTAAAATGTAGCGTTTCCTTCAGTTAAGAATGGAGGCAATAGCCCTAGTAGTATTGGCATCATCTGTGACTTTGTCAGCAATCAAAATCATAGGTCATCTTACAGACCCTTATGGTTGCAGATTTCACAACATATCATTTTCAGGCATGATTATTTTGAAATTGTGGTAGTTAATAAATCCTCAGCTACAAGTAACTGGTTTTCATTGTGATCCTATGCAATTTTTAAATGCATTCTTAAGTTTTTATTTATTTTCTTTTTGGCTGCGTCGGGTCTTAGTTGTGGCACACGGGATCTTCGTTGAGGTGCGCAGGCTTCTCTCTAGTTGTGGCGTGCTGGCTTAGTTGCCTCCGGGGCAGGTGGGATCTTAGTTCCCCGACCAGGGATCAAACCCCCGTCCCTTGCGTTGGAAGGCGGATTCTTAACCACTGGACCACCAGGGAAGTCCCCTTTAAATGCATTTAAACATATTCTGAGAAAGGGCTCATTAGACCCCTGAGGAGTTCATGGCATCAGTAGACATTAAGAACCTCTGCAGTGTAGGTTAAGTTAGTGATAGAGTGCAGCTCCACCACATGTGTGCTGAATGACCTTAAGGGAAGTCGCTTAAACTCCCTGTCTCTTGTCTGTGAAGCAGCTATAGTAATAGTTTCTGCCTTTTAGAGTGACTGTAGGAATAAAGCTTCCTTGCTTATAGTAAGCACTCAGTGAATGTCAGCTGGTGTTATGTTGGGACAAATAAAGCCTGATTTTACCAAGGAGTTGACTCCCCCAGACACCCTGCTGTGACTTCCACCCTTAATGTGTTCTTGCCCTGCCTTCGCCTCTGTGTGTACTGAGAGGGAGGGGCGTTGGCTTGTTGCTCACCGGGCCTGGGTGGACTGACAGCCCCTTGCCAGCCCCAGAACCCGTGCCAGCACCCATTCTCTGCCTCCAGGAGTCAGCACTATGGCAGAGGACATCAAGACCAAAATCAAGAACTACCAGACTGCTCCTTTTGACAGCCGCTTCCCCAACCAGAACCAGACAAGGAACTGCTGGCAGAACTACCTGGGTGAGCAGGACATGGGGGGGCAGGGTGCGCGGGGCGCAGTGTTGACCTTCCCCTGGTCGCACACCTCAGGTCGCTTGCCTCTTGGCTCCTCGCAGGGCCTGTGCCCCTCATCACCACCTGTGCTTGAGATCTGGCCCAGGGTCACAAACTTTGGTTCCCACAGTGATTTTTTTTTCCCCCCAAGATGTGTGTGTGTGTATTTATGGAATGTGACATACGTACAGGAAGTACATAAAACATAATGTACAGCTAAATGAATAATTCTAAAGTGCATCCGCCATGTAACTATAATCTGGATAGAAAACTAGATACTGCCAGCCCTCTGGGCTCCCATGCCTACTGCACGCCCTGTCTTGAAAACAACACTCTACTCTCCCCAGGAGAGATGTAACGCCACAGACTTAGGGCAGTCACACTTTGGTTTTATCACCGCTGTGAGGTTTGCCTCTTTGCGATCTTTATAAATACTGTATGTGTTGTCCTATGTTTGGATGTCTTCATTCAACAGTTTTGAAGATTCATCCATGCTGTGGCATGTGTTTTGCTCATTTTTATTGCTGTACAGTTTTCCACATTTTATTCATGGACACTTGCATGGTTTCCAGTTTGGGGCTCTTATGAATGGTGCTGCTATAAACATGCTTAAAATGTAATTTGATGTCCATGTGAATGCTTTTCTCTCTAGGGAGTGTGCCCAGGCGTGTAATACTTGGAGTAATTTTTGAATTAATTTCCTACTATTAAAAACCAGATTATCCCCCTCCCGTCTTCCTCTCCAGGATGCCAGCATCTTAGCATCGAGACCACCGTCCCCTTCCCCTGCCCTGGTTCTGGACTTCCATAATCCCCACACACACCTCTCAGGTTGCCTTATCATTCCTGACCCCAGAGTTTTCAAGTAGAACTGTCGTTCTTTAGGGGTTGCAGAATCAGTTTAGCGAGGTGTGTCTAGCCCTTATGAGTACTACACTTGTAAGGGTATGCTTTCTTTGTGAAACTTGGGAGTAGGGGGGATTTGTGTAACTGGTTGTGAAGTAAAAACGATTTCTATGAATGTTGATCAAAAATGTGTTCCAGCCCTTGGTCTGGGCTGACCCTGATCCCCATTCTTCACAGACTTCCACCGCTGTGAGAAGGCAATGACTGCTAAAGGGGGTGACGTCTCCGTGTGTGAATGGTACCGGCGTGTGTACAAGTCCCTCTGCCCCATATCCTGGGTATGTGCCTCCTCCTGGGGCCCTTGGGGTGCTGGGGTGGGGGTGGGGTCCTAGCAGAGGGACGTGTGATGACTTCATGGGAGCTCATCTGTGAGAGGCAAAGGGAGGACAAGGCATCACACTGGCCATGGATGTGGCCTTTTCTTCTTCATAGAATCACCTCCCTTTCCTCCTTTCACCGGTTCTCTCAACCAGCCAGGCTCTCAGCCAAGGCAACCAGATCTGTCTCACCCAGACACTCTACAAGTAAATGCCCTGTCCCTGTGGAGCTCACCATCTTTTGGAATCCTGTCCTTTTTTCATATGAGCATTTCCAAATATACATAAAAGTAGAGAGAATAATTCAGTGACCCCCCAGATATACCCATCACCCAAACTGAATAGTTTCAAGATTTCTCCACATTTCCTCCATTTCCTTTTCTTTTTCCTCTTTCCTTTGCTGAAGTATTTTGAAGCAAATCCCAGACATGTCGTTTCACCCCTACCTACTTCCGCATGCATTTCTAAAAAACAGGGATGCAATAAGGCAGTCCTTTTAGGCCTGATCTGACCAGACCCGTTGTTACTATTTAATATTCTGCCATACCCTCTTTTTTTAAATAAAAGATTTATTGCATCAAGTCAAAGACCCCATCGACTACAAGAAACACTGAGAGATGTTTAAATCTTTTTTTTTTAATGCCAGAAATGGATGTAACAAGCATGCTATTTTCAGAGATGTTAAAATGAAAAAAATCATATGTCTTAAAATCAAAATATGATATTATTACAAAACTAATAGTGCTCATTTTAAAAAATAAAACAGTACAGTACAGGGCAGTGCAGTAAAATGAAAAGTAGACGTCCGCTTTCGCTCCCCAGTCCCCCTCCCCTGAAGTAACTACTGTTAACCGATTCATCTTTCTCTATATACATTTATCATACATAAGCCTGTGGAACTTTCTGTGTATGCATGGGTCATACTATATAGTCTGTTCTGTGACTTATAGTGTGTCTTGAGCCTTTTTTATGACAGTGCGTATAGATCTACCTCATTCATTTTTGTTTTTTTCTTTTCTTTTTTAAAATTTTTTGGCTGTGCTGCACAGCATGTGAGATCTTAATTCCCCAACCAGGGATCGAACCTGCGCTCCCTGCAGTGGAAGCGCAGAGTCTCAACCACTGGCCCGCCAGGGAGGTCCTTACCTTACAAATGCTTTTACTTAACTGGTCCCCTTTGATGGAGATTGTGTTCTAATTTTGATGTACATCTTTGGGGCTTGTTTCTTGAGAACAGATTGCCTTAATGCACTCTTCCACAGCTTGCTTGGTTTGCCTCCCACCTCTGTGGCCACACTCTCAAGTGTCTTGAGTACCCTCTCCCCTCCCAGGATTTCTCCTTGTCCCTGCGTGATCTTGGGTACCATGACATCATGATCCCATAATATCCGCCCTCCAGCCTCAGGGCCTGCATTAGGTGAGTGCTGGACAGGGTGCTAGGAAACATGCTTCCAGTCCCGGTGCTGCCACACACCCCAGCCTTTGGGACCTGGGCCTGCCCTTACCTGGGGAGCGTTAGATTCTGTGGTTCCTCCCCTCGGGTGCCTGCTGTCTCTGCCTTCTGAGGGCTGGATGTGAACACACCCTTTATACCCAAAAGCCCTGGCTTCTTTATTCCAGAAATTTGGTGAAGTAAAAATAAGTGTTTTGTTATTGCTATTGTTTGTTTTTGTTTTTTTATAAGCAATATAACCATTTCACAGAAACTTAAGAAATAGAGGAAGGGGCAAAAAATTGTTTCTCATCCTCCTGACCTGGCTGATAATACTGTAACATCTTCCAGGTGTTTCCTGTGTATTTTTAAAAATTAGTCTCTAATCCCAGTATGTGTATTTGGGGAGGAGTGGGGCTGGGAGTCCAGCACTTATCCTATATGAGCATTTAAAACATTTTTTCCAATCATTTTTTCTTTTCTTTTTCTTACTTCTTTTTTTCCCCCACATCGCGAGGCTCTCAGGATCTCAGTTCTCTGACCAGGGATTGAACCCGGGGCACAGCAGTGAAAGCTCTGAATCCTAACCCGTAGGCCACCAAGGAACTCCCTTTTATTTTCCCATTTAAAAAAATCTTTAGTTTCTTCATAAAAAATACAGTAAACCTTCAAAGTGAAACTATTATAATGTAAAAAGTGAAAAACTCCTAAGTCACCCCCTTCTGAGTCCAAAGTTAACTTCCCTTAGAAATTTGGTATAAATCTTCCACTTCCTTTTCTAATGTGTGAGTAGGTGTTGGTGTATGTTTATATACTTTTTTCTTTTTAATTTATTTTATTTTATTTATCTTTGGCTGCGTTGGGTCTTCGTTGCTGCACGTGGGCTTTCTCTAGTTGCAGCGAGCAGGGCTGCTCTTCGTTGTGGTGCACGGGCTTCTCATTGCGGTGGTTTCCCTTGTTGTGGAGCATGAGCTCTAGGCACACGGACTCAGTAGTTGTGGCTCACGGGCTCTAGAGCGCAGGCTCAGTAGTTGTGGCGCATGGGCTTAGTTGCTCCGCGGCATGTGGGATCTTCCCGGACCAGGGATCAAACCCATGTCCCCTGCATTGGCAGGCGGATTCTTAACCACTGCGCCACCAGGGAAGTCCCTATGTACTTTTTAAATATAGATATGGATCATACTGTAGATACTGTTTATCCTTGGCTTTTTTACTTGCATTGTTTACCTATTTTCATGTCAGTACAACCTGCTCAATTATTGGGTAGCCATTGTCTTTAATAGTTAAAAAATAGTCCCTTCCCCTTTAGCTGGACTCAGTCTTTTTTCACTATTTTAAATGATACTGCAGTGTACAATTCCACTGCAGGAAATGTTTTGCCTTCTATTTGAATGGTTTCCTTAGTTTCCTTTCCATGAAGTGGGATTATTGGACAAAGACTAATTTGCCAGAGGATCAGACCAGCCTGATCCTTTAACTTAAAAGGGATGGGGAGTGGAAGGTAGTACTAAGTGTTGGTGGTTCTATAGATTGGTCCAATCACTTTTTTTAAAATTTATTTATTTTTGGTTGCATTGGGTCTTTGTTGCTGTGCGCGGGCTTTCTCTAGCTGCGGCAAGCGGGGGCTACTCTTCGTTGCAGCACGTGGGCTTCTCATTGTGGTGGCTTCTCTTATTGTGGAACACGGGCTCTAGGTGCGCGGGCTTCAGTAGTTGTGGCATGTGGGCTCAGTAGTTGTGGCTGGCGCACTCCAGAGCGCAGGCTCAGTAGTTGTGGCGCACGGGTTTTGCTGCTCCGCGGCATGTGGGATCTTCCTGGACCAGGGCTCGAACCTGTATCCCCTGCATTGGCAGGCGGGTTCTTAACCACTGCGCCACCAGGGAAGCCCAGGTCCAATCACTGTTAAGGTCAGTCCTGAGACAGGATCTTTCAAAATGAAAAAAATCATACTCTAGATGTGGCAGTTTCACATCTACACATCCTATAAAAATGTTTGTGTACAAGGACAACCATTGCAGAGTTGTTTGTAATGGGGAACATTCAGAAACAAGTTATATATGATGGTATATTCATCTTGATCTATGTGACAGAATACAGAAAGAGCTCTGAGACTCATGGAAAAAGCAAGTTGCAGGACAATCTGTATAGTATGGGGGGAAAAATCTGTATAGTATGGCCCAATTTAAGTAAAGAGTATTTGTGATGTGTGGTGTATGTGTGTAAATAAAATAGGCACTTGCTATGGGCCGGCTACTTTGTAAGTGCTTTATATCATATAAGGGCAAACATGCTTAAAAAAAAAAAAAAGATAGGTACTATTATCGTATCCGCATTTTACAAAATTGGAAACTGAGGCCCTGAAAGGTTGAGTAATTTGCATGAGGAAATTACAGCTAGGAAGCGATGGAGCAGGGATTCAGTTTGTCTCCCTTATCCATGCATTTATCCATTGCCTCTAATGTATAGCATGTAAATGTGAATGTGTGTGTATATATAAAAATAAATGTGCTCTGACTGCCTGTAAGAGGGTCCACAAGTTGCAGAGTGTTACTTCGGGAGAGTGTTAACAGTTCGATATGGGCCTGTCCATCGTTTTGTATATGTACGCATACATCTGTGAGCAATAGTAGGATCACACTCTGTAGCCGGTTTGGACCTTTTTGCACTCGATTGTGCATTTGATCGTTAGAGATGCTTTCCTGCTGGAGCATAGATAGCCTCATTTTTATTCACAGCTGCCCAGTATTCCTTCTTTCTTCTGTTCTGACAGACATCATTGAGGGTTGACTCTGGGGTTCCTGAAGCAGGGCCTGGTCATACTTTTGAAGGTCTTTACACACATCTCCCCACAGACAGCTCTGCAGTGAGTCTGCCTGTTATTATTCCTCCACCACCACCCCACCCCTCGCCCCACCCCTTGTCCCCTCAGTGGGTCAGTTCATGTTAGCTCATTCAGCACAGTGATTCTTGTCCTTCTGGGTCACTACTGGTTCCCCGGCTCCTGGAACAGTTGCCAGTACTGGCACATAGCAGGTCCTGGGGTTACTTGTTGACTGAACAGGTAGGCAAAGTGGGGAAGACAAAGAAGTTCACCCATCTGGTTTCCCTGTGGAGGAAGGGAGTAACACTGGCTGTCTTTCCACAGGTGTCAGCCTGGGACGACCGCCGGGCAGAAGGCACATTTCCTGGGAAGATCTGAACTGGCTCCACCCCACCTTCTCTGTCCTCCGTCCTTCTCCCCAGGGTGGTGAAGGGGGACTTGAGTACATAGTGATCCCCACCCTGGGGTCCTGAATCATGGCTTAACTAATAATAAATACTCGTTGGAAGAGTGTAAGGCTGTGTATGTGTAAAAGAGCTGGATGATGGGGCCAGAAGCTGGGGCGGAATTAGTACCTTGACCAGTAAGAGAGACTGAATTCAGGGTAGTTTTTTTTTTCTTTTTTTAAATTTTTCTTTTAATAAACTTTGACCACCTCTTCTTTACCAGACAGTAGAGTGAGTGATTATACAAAATAGCCTCATGTTCCTGTATGTGCTAAAATTTATCTGTATGTTCTCCTTTATTATCTGTATAATTTTTAAAAACTTATGTTTTGAGCCACATGAAAATAGTATAATAAAAACTCCTATGTACTCATCACCTAGCTTCAACAATTATCAACAAGTGAACACCCCTCTCCCTCTAGGTTATTTTATTTTATTTTATTTTTACTTATTTAATTATTTGGCCACACCACGTGGCTTGTGGGATCTTAGTTCCCCAACCAGGGATTGAACCCGAGCCCTTGGCAGTGAAAGTGCTGAGTCCTAACCACTGGACCACCAAGGAATTACCCCTGTAGGTAATTTTAAAGCAAATACTGGAGCTCATATTTTATCCAGAAATAAGTAAGTATATGTATCTCTTCAAGATACAGGTTTACTTTTAAACATAATCATATAATTACATCTAAAAGTTAATACATTCTTAATATCGAATAAGCAGTCTTCTGTGCAATGTGTAATTTCTCCCTACTTTCTAGGCCTCCTCTTAATCATGTTGATCATGGTGACAATTGGAAGTCATTTAAGTAGGCCAAGTTAAGAAATGTTCTTTCTTGATGTCCCCAAAGGAATGGCCACACAGTAACAGTACAGAATATCATCCACCGTAAACGTGTCAGCAGGGAACTCCTGACGCAGTGTGACCAGCTAGAGTACCATGCTGCAGCCAAATTGGTGTTTCCTCAAGACCCAGATGGTTGTGTAACAAACTTATCTGAAGTATGTTCAAAAGAGCAGAGAGATGATTCTTGTATTGAGGGAAAATGGCCCTAGGGAGGGCTCTTCTGAAATGGCCGCCCATGAGGAGGGGCGCTGTGAAAGGAAGCCTAGTGCATGCTTAGGGGCTTTGAGGGACTGTAGAAGCTTCTGGCATGTGTCAGGAATAGGAAAGAAACATGGTGAAAATTTCAAATGAAACAGGAAGTCCAGTGAAAAGATATAGGACTTCCTTTGACCCCAGTCACCCAATCCTGCCCAGAGGCTGCCACCATTAGCAGTCACAGAGATAGCCTGTACATCTAGAAGCACTTACCTTGTCTATTTGACTTGATACGGTTCTCCCAATCCCTCTTCGCTCTCCCACTGCTCGTTTGCTCATGCAGTTCCTCCCACACTGACCTCTTCATTGTGACAGGAACCCTGTGAGCCCATGAGAAGGTCAACGCACCAGGCTCGCTCCAGCCTCAAGGCCTGTACAACTGCGGCTTGCTCTGTCTGCGAGGCTTAGCCACACAGCTCACTCCCTCCTTCGTTCAGCTCTTCCCCAAATACAACTTAGTGTGCCCTTCCCTGGCCACTCGACCTACCAGTTCGACTCCACACACACACTTTGCAGCCCTCACCCCTTTGGTTTCTTAAGTATTTACACTAATATTCCTGTATTTTATTTATTCATCCTTGATAATTGTCCCCCCACCACTAGAATGTAATTTCTGTGAGGACAGGGATTTTAAAAAATATATATATATATGTATGTATGTATATATATATATATATATTCCCTCTTTTATCATTTTATTATGAAAATTTTCAAGCATACAGAAAAAGTGGACAAATAGTACAATAATTGCCCTTATACCCACCACCTAGTTTTAACAGTTGTTACTATTATGTCATATCTACTTTGTATATGTGTACATGTAATTTTTTCCTGAATCATTTAAAAGTGCTTTCCAAACATGCTGACAACTTCACTCATAAGTACTTAAGCATGTATCTTTCAAAAATACCATGTTTCTTCACTACAGTTGTCACTCCTAAGAAAAACTAACACGAATTGCCTAACATCTCATATTCATATTTCGCAAATCATACCCCAAAATCTTTTTTCTGTTGTTTTTTTTAATTTATTTTTTATTTATTTATTTTTGGCTGTGTTGGGTCTTCGTTGCTGCGCGCAGGCTTTCTCTAGTTACGGTGAGCGGGGGCTACTCTTCATTGTTGTGCGCAGGCTTCTCACTGCAGTGGCTTCTCTTGTTGCGGAGCACGGGCTCTAGGCGCGTGGGCTTCAGTAGTTGTGGGTCGCGGGCCCTAGAGCGCAGGCTCAGTAGTTGTGGTGCAGGGGCTTAGTTGCTCTGTGACATGTGGGATCTTCCCGGACCAGGGATCAAACCCTTGTCCCCTGCATTGGCAGGCGGATTCTTAACCACTGCATCACCAGGGAAGTCCTGTTGTTTATTTTTTATACCAGGATCCAATCAAGGTTCACCTTCTGCATTTGATCTCTAGGTCTAGTAGTTTTTCAGTTCTAGAATAGCCCCACCCCCACCCCACCCACTCTTGTAAGAGTGGAATTTTTTAAGAGGCCAGGCCAGCTGTCTTGTAAAATGTTCCCCATTCTGGATCTGTCCGATTGTTTCCTCATGGTGTCATTTAGCTTCTTCCACCCTCTGTAGTTCTTATAAACTGGAAGTTGGCTCTAAAGGCTTGATTAGATGCAGATTAAGTATTTTTTGCAAGAATCCTTCCTGTGTGTATCTTCCTTACTGCTTCCCATCAGGAGGTACCTGATGCCAGGTTGCCCCAGAGGAGGGGCCACTAGCCGTGTCCTCTGGAAATATCTGGCAGATGACCTGTGGGATGATACTATGGGGAATAGTTCCACCACGACAACCTTGCACATCTCCACATGAGCCACGTAAGCAGTACTTAGTTGTGGTCTGACCCGAACCACAACAGAACTCCTGGTGATTCCTCCTGAAGCAAAAGGAGATAAGCAGTCTTGCAAAGAGCTGCCGTGAGGCATTTTCTCACCCGCCTCTTGCAGAGACTGCTTCAACACCATTTCTCACCCAGCTCCCTTGTTTCAGTTGATTACAGGACTTTCCACCTAACTCCTTAGGGTATAGCTGCAGGCTGTAAAACTACTCTGAAGCTACCCCACTGGACACCTTACCTGCCTTATCGCAGATCTTCCAGCAACTCAATATGATTATGACCCCTATTTTGTAAGTGAGGAAACTGGGGCTTCTATTCCCCTGCCAGTCCATGTGGCTGTGGGTTTCCCTTTAGTGTATCTGTATAGGAGAGGGTTCAGTGCAGAAAACAGAAACCTTTCAAGGCATATTAAGTAGAAAGGGATTTAATAGGAGAAATTTGGTACAATAAATCTATGTGATGATATGAATTTGGATATAGTATACCCTCATCGTGTTCACTCAGCATAACCCCACATAGAACATACCTCAACATAATAAAGGCCATATGTGGCAAGCCCATAGTTAACGTCATACTGAATGATGAAAGGTTGAAAACTTTTCCTCTAAGATCAGAAACAAGACAAGGGTGCTCACTCTCACCACTCCTATTAACCTAGTACTGAAAGTCCCAGCCAAAGCAATTATGCAAGAAAAAGAAATAAAAGTCATTCAAATCAGAAAGGAAGAAGTAAAATGGTCTCTGTTTGAACGTGATATGATCTTGTATGTAGAAAATCCTAAAGACTCCACCAAAAAAGTGTTAGAACTGATAAATTCAGTAAAGTTGCTAACTTCAAATCACTTACAAATACTATCCTTGTACACCCCCATTTTATATTTTTGATGTCACAATTAACATCTCTTTATATTGTGTGTCTATTAACAAATTATTTTAGCTATTGTTAATTTTGATACTTTTGTCCTTTAATCTTCATATTAGAGTTAAGTGATTAACGCACCACTATATTACAGTATTAGAGTATTTGACTATATACTTACCTTTACCAGTGTGTTTTATATTTTCATCTTTTTATGTTACTAGTTAGCATCCTTTCATTTCAGCTTGTAGAACTCCTTTCAGCATTTCTTGTAAGGCAGTTCTAGTGATGATAAATTCCCTCACCTTTTGTTTGTTTGAAAAGTCTTTATCTCTCCTTCATTTCTAAAGGACAACTTTTCCAGGTAAGTATTCTTGGTTGGCAGTTTTCTCTTTCAGCACTTTGAATATATTATCTTACTCTCCCCTGGCCTGTAAGGTTTCTGCTGAGAAATCCACTGATAGCCTTATGAGAGTTTCTTTGTAGGTAAGGATATTTTTTCTTGCTGCTTTTAACATCCTGCCTTTGTTTTTCATTTTAGACAGTTTTATTGTGTCTGGGAGACGTTGTGTGTGTGTGTGTGTGTGTGTGTGTGTGTGTGTGTGTGTGTGTTTTAGTTGAAATTTTTGGGGAGGGACGTCCCTGGTGGTGCAGTGATTAAGAATCTGCCTGCCAATGCAGGGGACACAGGTTTGATCCCTGGTCCTGGAAAATCCCACATGCCGCAGAGCAACTAAGCCCGTGCACCACAACTACTGAAGCCCGCGTGCCTAGAGCCTGTGCTCTGCAACAAGAGAAGCCACCGCAATGAGAAGCCCGTGCACTGCAACGAAGAGTAGCCCCCACTCGCCGCAACTAGAGAAAGCCGAGCACAGCAACGAAGACCCAACGCAGCCAAAAAGATTAAAAAAATAAACTGTACTGGAATAAAGTATTTTTTAAAAATTGGGGGGAAGCTTATGAGATTAATGAATTTGAATGTCCAAATTGCTCTTCAGATGTGTGAAGTTCTCAGCCATTTTTTCTTTTAATAAGCTTTCTCCCCCTTTCTCTGTCCCTTCTCCTTCTGGGACTCCAACAATGCATAATTTATTTCTCTTAATGGTATCCGATAGTTCACACAGGCTTTCTTCACTTGTTTTCATTCATTTTTCTTCGTCTCTTCTGTCCGGAAATTTCAATTGAACTTTCTTCTACTTCACAGATTCTTTCTTCTACTTGATCAAAGCTATGTTGATGCTTTCTACTCCATTTTTCAGTTTATTCATTGTAGTCTTCAGCTCCAGAACTGTTTGGTTCTCTTTTATAATTTCTGTGTCTCTGTTAAACTTCTCATTTTCTGTCTTGTTTTCTTGATTTCATTGAATTGTCTTTTCTTGTAGCTCAAGAAAAGCTTCCCTAAAACAATTATTTAAAATTCCATATCAGGAACACCACAGATCTCCATTTCACTGGGGCTGGTTACTGGAAAATTATTGTGTTCCTTTGGTGGTGTCATGTTTCCTTGATTTTTCATGTTCCTTGAAGTCTTGCATTGCTTCCTTTGCTTTTGAAGAATTGGTCACCTCCTTCAGTCTTACTGACTGGCTTCAGATGAGCAGTACCTTCCATCAGCCCTGGTAGGGATTCTGAGGCTTTCTCAGGACTTTTCTATGGATACCCCTGCTCCATCATTTCTTGTTCCCTCTTGAGGGGGAATTCTTAAGACTGTATGCCTTCTATCAACGCTGCAAAGCCAGACTGAATGCTCACAACCTCCTGTTTGCTTTCCCTAGGACTGTGCTGAATGCCCAAGTTCATGTGCTTTCTCCTAATCCCCCAGAGTTGGCTGACTTTCTGCATGCGCTCAGTAGCCATCTGCAGAGGCCCACTCTCACAGCCCTCAAGGGTGTGCACAGGGAGCTGGTCGTGAGGTGGGAATGTGTGTGGATGAGGCACGCAGAGCACTGGAGGTGCTGTGGGCCAGCTGTGGGGGAACCACAGGCGAGGCACCCCCAGTGGCTCATGCGCAGTCTTCCTACTGTCTGTGATGTGGTTACTAGGATCCAAGTCCCTTTGATGCTTTCTGAGAGCCCTGGCTGCTATTCTCCCTGCCACTCCCTGCTCCACCACCCACCCCCCGCCAGTTATGCAAAACTCAGTATTCCTCTTCAGAGCATCGAACCTTGGATTTTTTATTTCCCCCAGCAGTGTGCTGGATACCCAGACTTCTCATCTGTGAGTGATTTTCAAAATCACTTTTGGGGGACGATGGTAGAAAAACTCCTATTTCACAATTTTGATAACATCACTCACTCTCTCAACTTTTACAAAGGTACAAAAATATGCAGGAAAAATCAGTCATTTCCCTACCTTCTCCTCTAGCCACAACGAGGTGACTGCCATCACTGGTTTCTTGTGTGTCCTTCCAAAGATAGTTTATGCATTTGCAAGCAGATCCTCCCTCCTATCTGCCTACCCAACATAGTAGCCTGCTGTTCCTGGTGTTCTGAACCTTGCTTTTCTCCATTAATAATAGTATCTGGAAATCATTCCATGTCAATCTGATATTCTTGAACTTTTTCAAATTGTACAAGTAATGCATAAATATGTTTTCTTCTTTTTTCTTTTTCTTTTCTTTTCTTTCTTTTTTTTTGACCACACCATGTGGCTTGTGGGATCTTAGTTCCCCGACCAGGGATTAAACCCAGGCCCTTGGCAGTGAAAGCGAGGAGTCCTAACCACTAGACTGCCAGGGAATTCCCTGAATACGTTTTCTTGGCTTAAAAAAAAGGAAAATATTCCAGCAGAGTCAGTATCACCCAGAGAGGCCATATGGTGTAGTGTAGTGGTTAAGGGGGTAGGCGCTAGAGCTAGGCTGTCTCAGTTCAAATGCAGGCTCTACCACTTACTAGCTCTGAGGCCTTGGGCAAATTACTTGACGTCTCTGTGTCACGGTTTCCTCATCTGTAAAATGAAGTTAATGACACTTTCCTCGTTGGGCTGTTGTGCAGATTAAATGGGATGCTATGTGTAAAGTGCCTAGAACAGTGCGTGATACTATATGTGAAGTGCTTAGGGCAGTGCCCTGTGTGTTGAAAGTGCTCTCTAGATATGATGTGCTCCTGATACATTGGTCTCCTTTCTGGGCTGTGGACACATCAAGGAACTTTTCCTTCTCACTGCCTTGTGTGTGTGTGTGTGTGTGTGTGTGTGTGTGTGTGTGTAGGACACTTAACATGAGATCTACTCTCTTAACAGTTGTTTTTTTTTTAGCTGCACCACACGGCTTACGGGATCTTAGTGCCCCAACCAGGGATTGAACCCAGGACCTCCGCAGTGAAAGCACGGAGTCCTAACCACTGAACCACCAGGGAATTCCCTTAACAGATTATTTTTTTTATTAAATTTATTTTATTTATTTATTTTGGCTGCATTAGGTCTTTGTTGCTGTGCACGGACTTTCTCTAGTTGCGGCGAGCGGGGGCTACTCTTCGTTGCAGTGTGCGGGCTTCTCATTGCGGTGGCTTCTCTTGTTGGGGAGCATGGGCTCTAGGCACACGAGCTTCAGTAGTTGTGGCACACGGGCTCAGTAGTTGTGGCTCGCAGGCTCTAGAGCGCAGGCTCAGTCACTGTGGCTCACGGGCTTAGTTGCTCCGCAGCATGTGGGATCTTCCTGGACCAGGACTTGAACCCGTGTCCCCTGCATTGGCAGGTGGATTCTTAACTACTGTGCCACTAGGGAAGCCCCCCCTTAACAGATTTTTAAGTGTACAGTATAGTATGGTTAACTGTAAGCACAATGTTGCACAGCAGACCTTTAGAATTTATTGATCTTATATAAGTGAAACTTTATACCCATTGATTAGTAATTCCCCCATTTTCCTCCCCCCCCCCAGCCCCTGGCAACCACCATTCTACTCTCTGCTTTAATGAGTTTGACTATTTTTGTCACCTCTTATAAGTGGAATTAAATACTTTTTTTTTTTTTTTTGCAGTACGCGGGCCTCTCACTGTTGTGACCTCTCTCCCTGCGGAGCACAGGCTCCGGACGCGCAGGCTCAGCGGCCATGGCTCACGGGCCCAGCCACTCCGCGGCACGTGGGATCTTCCCGTACCGGGACACGAACCCGTGTCCCCTGCATCGGCAGGCGGACTCTCAACCACTGCGCCACCAGGGAAGCCCGAAAACACCACTTTTAACACATCGAATATGTTTCTTTTGAAAGGATCGACCCTCTTTAGAATAAGGCATTGGAATAAAAAAAAAAAATACAGAAAAGTGCACTTATCGTGAGGGGACCACTTGATGAATTTTCACAATCTGAATACCCCTGTGTAACCAGCGTCCAAATCAAGAAAGAGAAGCCCCCTTACTGTCCCCCCGCCTAGTCACATGTTCCCAAGGGTAACCACTCCCTGACTTTTATCATTCTAGATTGGTTTTGCCTGTTCTAGAACTTCCTATCTAGAATCATACAGTGGTAGTCTTTTGAGTGGCTTTTTTTTCATTTAGCCTAATGCTTTTGAGATTCATCCCAGTGGTTGCGTGTATCCGTAGTTCGTTCCCTTTTGTTGCTGACTAGTATCCATTATATGCATGTACCATCATGGACTTATCCATCCTCCTGTTAAGGGGCACTTGGGTGGTTTCCAGTGTGGGGCTGCTATGAATACACTCACAGCCTTTGGTAGACGGAAGTGGGGGAATTTCCAGGGGCAAATGGCCGGATCATAGCATAGGCATATGTCATCTTTAGGAGATCTTGGCGTTGTGATTTTTATCATCAACTTTCTGAGCATCTGAGTAATTAGCACTTCAAATTTTATTGTTTTGAAGAGTAGCTTATATAACAGTAAGAAAGAATAGTGGAAATTCAAGTTTGACATCAAAACATACTGGGTTCTTGTTTCAGAACAAAATGAATCCCTTTTATGACAGGTGACATATGCCTCCATTGATGAAAATTTTTTGGTTTTACCAGACATTTTATATAACTTCCAATTGCTTATAGTTATCAGCTATTTGAAAATAAAAATATTTCATATTATTAGCATGGTCCTATTATTTTGCAAGTTACTTTAGCTAAAACTTATAAAATGTATTTGACAGGTTATATACACTATTAGAAAAACTATTTTAAATGTATAGTGGATTGACTAAAAATCAAATTATCCATTTTAATCGGAAAACATCTCATGAGTCTTATTACCAAGCCAGTATCTTGACGATTGAATTTTAAGTTCCATTTGTTTGTCCATTTCTCACTGGGGAAAGCCAAAGCACAGAGAGAAAACCAAGCAAATGCCCTAGCTTTCTGGGTTGAGAAGTTCTGGGCAAGGCCGGGCCCAAGTCACCCTTTTCGCCTGCAGGATCAGCCTTTTGCCACTAGGGGGCGCCACCGGAGAGACCGTGGGCTGCTCCGGAGCGCTGCTGGTGAGGCGCGGCTGCCCACTGCACACCAGGCCCGAAGACACCCTTTGCAGATATCCCCGCTCTCAGTTCCCACCGCCGCCCAGGAAAGTGGTCTGATGGTACCCATTCTGCAGATGGGCAAATGCACACGCCAGGTCGCGCGGCACAGAGTAGGCGGAACTGGGATTTGAACCGAGGTCTCTTCGGTTCCGCAAACTGAAGACATTCCACCCACGACTCCACCTCGCTGTGACCCTGCTTTGTCCGCGCGTGTGTGGTGATGGTGGTGGGGGGGGCCTCCCACCAAGCCCATTCAGGGTGCCCCTCCCTTTTGCTTGCACACTCCTCCCAGCTTGCTCGTTGAACACTCATCTCAAAATCCCGTCACACACGCATCTCCTTCCATCCTCCCCCTCAGCGCAGAGACCGAGCACCAGCATCCCGAGCATCCCTCCCACTTGCCTCATCTCCTCCCACCTCCCTGCCTCATCCAGCTGCCCTTGCCAGCCGGGGTCCCTGCCTAGACCTCCCCTTGGGCTCCCAGCCTTAGAGAGGTGGAGCCACCCGTAGAGAATGCAATTCTAGGATTGCGGACACGCGTGTGGGTTTTTTGTTTGTTGGGTGTTTTTTTAATTATTCATTTATTTATTTATTTATTTGTGGCTGTTTTGCTCCCGGGCTTCCTTTCTTCTAGTTCTGGCGGTGGTGGGGGGGGGGCTACTCTTCCTTGCGATGCACCGGCTTCTCATGGCGGTGGTTTCTCTTGTTGCGGAGCATGGGCTCTAGGCGCATGGGCTTCAGTAGTTGTGGCTTGCGGGCTCTAGAGTGCGGGCTCAGTAGTTGTGACGCACGGGCTTAGTTGCTCCACGGCATGTGGGATCTTCCTGGACCAGGGCTCGAACTCGTGTGCCCTGCCTTGGCAGGTGTATTGTTAACCACTGTGCCACCAGGAAAGTCCCCTCACGTGTGGGTTTGACTTGGATCTCTCCCTCCTCCCAGGAAGGCCCTAGTCCTGAGGAGAGACATCAGGTGGTGCACTCGCCCTCTCCACCCCGCCCCCCTCCACCACCATGACAGATTGGGAACCAGAGGCCACTGCAGTTCACCCTGCTCATGTGGCCAGATATTAGCACAATCTGGAATTTCAGGTCTGTAAATCACTTGGGGGAGGGGTCTCATAAAACTGTTCTCCCACACTGAGGCTTGACCTCTTGTCCCCTCCTCCAGACACCCTCCCCGCTTCCAGGAAACTGGCCCAAGGACGGGCCTGGGCATATATAGGGAGCCACTGTGGGAGGGCCTGGCCAGAGAGGCTTCAGGCAGAGAAGGTGAGGACGGGGCTCTGGGGGTCTGGATGGGCAGGGGGAGCTGGGGAGTTCTGAGGCTAGGGGTGGGGGGCAGCCCTGAGCTCTGGCCAGTGACTGCCCCACCCAAGGCTTCGTTTCTTCTTTTTTATTTGGCCAAGCCACTCAGCTTGCGGGACCTTGGTTCCCCATCCAGGGATTGAACCCATGTCCCCTGCAGTGGGAGCGCGGAGTCCTAACCACTGGACCAACCAGGGAACTCCCTCCTCCTCTGTAAAATGGCCCACTGCTGGGGTTGTGGGAAGCTGGGCACACTTGGTACTAGCTTGGGCCCATCAGAGAGCTGGCAGCAGCCCCTGGCAGCTGGGGTGTGGAATGGGGTAGTGGGTCCTCTCCCGGCCCCTGCCTGGCCTCATCCCGGCTCGTGTGTCCCAGGCAAGACTATGGCTTCTGCGGCAGCAGCAACAACAGAGAAGGGGTCCCCAGTTGTGGTGGGTCTGCTGGTCGTGGGAAACATCATTATTCTGGTGAGACATTCCCTGGGGCTGGGAGCCCAGTGGGCAGGTGAAGAGGAGGGGGGCGGTCCTGAGCCTGGGAGTGGGACAGCTGAGGGCTCAGGACTCACCTAATGGCCAGTGTCGCCTGGCTCTCAAGTCAGAACAGCCCCGATTCGAATCCCAGCTCTGCCTCTCCCCAGCTGTGTGAACTTGAGTAAGCGACTTTACTTCTCTGTGCCTGTTTCCCCATTTATAAATTATGTCCACACTGTGGGCATTGTTGTGTGGATTAATCCATGTATGGCCCTCAGCTCAAAAAAAGTGCTTGACCAGCGCCAGCTATCATCATTAACATGATTATGGACATAAGGTGCCTGACTGGTGCACAGGACTCCAATAGTAATGTATAATAACAGTGTCTTTTAATTACGTGGTACCTGTACATGGCTCTGGAGCCAGACAGCCTGGGTTCAAATCTCAGCTCTGTCACTTCCTATTGTGGGACTTGGGGCCAGTGATGTAACCTCTCTGGGCCTCAGTGTCCTCATCTGTAAGATGGAGATAAAATAGGAATGCTGAGAGGATAAAATGAGTTATTGGATTTGTGCTTAGGCCAGAATTTGGCACACGTGGTTGCTATCTGTGTTGGCCATAACAGCAGTAGTGCAGGAGAGCTGGTAACTACGATGATTATCATACAGAAAGCAGTTTCAAGGACCAACGCGCACAGTAAATACTCTGTGAGAGTTAGTTTGATTGTTGGCAAAGGTATCCACTGAGCAGTCTTCCTCTCTCCTTGTTCCCCATCCCAACAGGTAACCAGATTTTTATTTTCTCCAATATTTCTTTAAGCAAATACAAGCAAATAGGAGCCTATATACCTATTTTCTCCCCTTTCTTGCCCCAAACGTAGCTCATTCCACACCCTGCTCCGTGCCTCCCATTTCCTCCTGTGCACATTCTCTGTCCACATGAGTCCTCAGACAGCCTCCCTGTCCTTTTCCACAACCACCCAGCCCTCCATTGTGTGGCATCCTGGCTCCTTTAGCCACGGTGCTGTGGGGAATAACCTTGTGGGTGTGTGATTTTCCTGCCTGGGCAGGTGTATCTGGAGGATTGACTCCTGCAAGTGGAATTGCTGGATCAAAGGGTTGATGCTTTTGTAATAGTTCTGGCCAAGGCCAGACTCCCCTCCTCAGGGAATAGCAACACTCTTCAGGGGAGGCGGGCTAACCTAGCATCTCCTCGGTACCAGTCATGAGCGCCAGGCTTTGCATGTAGCGTCTCTTTGTATCCTTGAAGCCACTGGCAGCTGGGGTGTGGGTGGGGGTGGAGATCTGGCTGGGTCCTCCCTTCCCTCATGGCCTCCTGCCCACCTTCATCCCTGCTCATGGAAGGTGACATCTTTGCCACTCTTACTATGTGTCCACTTTACCAAGAGGGCAGTAGAGGCTCAGAATGGGGAAGGCCCTTCTCACGGAGACTCATGGAGCCGGGGCTGCTGCCCCCGTGCAGGCCTTGCTAACCGGCTGCCCTGTCCAGCTGTCAGGTCTGGCCCTGTTTGCTGAAACGGTATGGGTGACTGCCGACCAGTACCGCGTGTACCCACTGATGGGCGTCTCGGGCAAGGATGACGTCTTCGCCGGTGCCTGGATCGCCATCTTCTGCGGCTTCTCCTTCTTCGTGGTGGCCAGCTTTGGTGTGGGCGCAGTGCTCTGCCGCCACCGGTCCATGATGCTCACGGTGAGGCCCCAGGAGGAAGGGATGGGGACGGCTGGGCACAAAAGTCATCCTCACAGAGTTGTAATAACAACCACACCGCAGCTACTAGTGTGTGTTCCGCATGGCACCACACTTGGGCCTCGTGGCAATCAGGTCATTTAATCTGCCCATAACCTAACAACCTAGGCTCAGCTGTTACCCCCATTTTGCAAAGAAAACTGGGGCACAGGGGAGGCAGGGAAGGCAGCTCTGCCTGGGAGGATGGCTCTTAAGTAACAGGACTGGGATTTGAACCTCAGCTGGTTGGTCTCCAGGGTCTGTGCTCGGGAGCTCTGTTGATAACAATGACAATAATAATAGCACAGCAACCATTTAATGAGCGCTCACTGCATTCTACATGCTTTACATAGATTAGTTCATTTGCTCCTCACAACCCGCCATGAAGTACCATCATCACCTTCATCATTATCATCTTCATGGCCCATTTGACAGAGTTGAGACTGAGGCTCAGAGGAGTGAATCTACTTATCCAGGGTGGCACAGCAAGTGAGTGACAGCGCCAGGATTTAAACCTGAGCACTTCAGTGCTTGAGCCTAGGCTCCTAACCTCTGCCCACAGCAATAACCCACACTCCCCAAGTACCGCTCACGTTCTGACACTAGGCTAAGCAGTTTAGAAAATGAGCTCCTTCAATCCTCCCAGAATCCGTCTGAAGTTAGTGCTTCTCTGCCCATTTACCAGATGAGGAAACTGAGGTTCAAAGAGGCCCACAGCCCAGGTGATAGGGAGACCAGGGATTCCAATCCTGGCCCCACTGACACAGAGCCAACGCTGGGTTTTCCCCAGCTGAGGGCTTTTTGGATTCCCAGGAGCAGCTACTTATCCAATCCACAAATGTTTATACAGCAAGAACCATGTGCCAAACCCTGCGCCAGGCGCTAGGCTATTTTGTGAGCAAACCATAAAAGCCCTTGCTGTGGGGGAGGATACTCTCATGGGGGAGACAGTGACCAGGCAAGGGAGAGCTGGAGCTGGGGATGGGAAAGGGAAGATCTTGCAGGCAGAGAAAGCGAAGACCCTGGGCGGGGGCTGGTGGGGGGTTGCGGGGGATTGGTAAGGGAGTGAGCCGCATGAGTATCTGCAGAAAGAGCATTCCAGGTGGAGGGAACAGCAAGAGCAAAGGCTCTGAAGCCAGAGGGGACAGGAGTTCAGTGTGGCTGGAGCCAAGTGGGGGTGAGTGAGTGACTGAGTGAGAGGACGGACAGGGGAGGAAAACAGCAGCGGGGGGAGGCTTGCTGGCCTTGAGGGGAGAGAGGGGAGAGAGCGGAGGTGGGCCTATTAGGTGGACCTGCAAGCCTTGGTAAAGACTTTGGCTTCTCTATGAGTAACGTGGAGCCATGGAAAGGCTCTTTTCCTTTCCTTTTCTTCTTTTTTTTTCTTTCTTTCCTGCATCTAGTTCTCTGGCAGAACAATTTAACCAAAGTCCTAAAAGTTCACCCAACTAATAAAAGAAAAAAGGTCTGTGTCTGTCTCTCCTATTAGTTTGTCATTAACTAAGACACAGATTTTTTTTTCAATTGTTATGGGAAATTTCAAACAGACTAGAGTGAATGGCACGATGCACCCTGTGTACCTATCACCTGGTTTCCACAATATCACCCGCACATCGTCCCCTCTACCCCTACCCTCTGCCTGCCCACATTTTTCTTTCCTGGGGTATTTTGAAGCACATTCCAGACACCAAGTCACTTCCCTGTAAATACCGGCGTGCACATTTCTCTGAGTGATAAGGACGTGGTTTTAAAGCAGCCAGGCATGTGTGGCCACATCATCTTGTCTGGGCAGTGGAGCTGGCACATTCACACCCCACGCCCTGTTGCTTTAAGGGTGAGGGGAGGGGACAGCTGAGGATCAGAAAAATAATTTTCATTGAACACCAATTAAAGAGCTTTTTCAGGTTTGGGGTTTTTTGTTTTGTTTTGCTTTCCCCAATCACCATACTGTGGGCACATCGTGCAAAATTCACCCCAGTCCCTTCCTATCTATCTTCCAATACCCAATCTGTGTTCAGATGTCCCTGGTTGTCTCAGGAATGTCTTTATTTTTTTCTTTTCTACAGTAGGCATTCATTTTACTGCATCCAAGCCAACAGTTAAGAGTTAAGGGAATACCTTACATATTTTTGTTGATTGCATTGTCCTGTAACGTTTTATTTTTAAAAATTTCAAACATACAGAAAAGGTAAAGACTTGCACGGTGAACACCTGTATATCCCCCACGTAGATGTTTCCATTCACATTGTCCTATACTTTTTTTTTTAACATCTTTATTGGAGTATAATTGCTTTACAATGTTGTGTTCGTTTCTGCTTTATAACAAAGTGAATCAGCTATACGTATACATATATCCCCATATCTCCTCCCTCTTGCGTCTCCCTCCCACCCTCCCTATCCCACCCCTCTAGGTGGTCACAAAGCAACGAGCTGATCTCCCTGTGCTATGCGGTGCTTCCCACTAGCTATCTATTTTACATTTGGTAGTATTTATAAGTCCATGCCACTCTCTCACTTTGTCCCAGCTTACCCTTCCCCCTCCCCGTGTCCTCAAGTCCATTCTCTAGTAGGTCTGCATCTTTATTCCCATCTTGCCCCTACGTTCTTCATGACCTTTTTTTTTTTTTAGATTCCATATATATGCGTTAGCATACGGTATTTGTTTTTCTCTTTCTGACTTACTTCACTCTGTATGACAGTCTCTAGGTCCATCCACCTCACTACAAATAACTCAGTTTCATTCCTTTTTATGGCTGAGTAATATTCCATTGTATATATGTGCCACATCTTCTTTATCCATGTCCTATACTTTTAAAAAAATTGTGTTTCTGGGAATTCCCTGGTGGTCCAGTGGTGAGGACTCGGTGCTTTTGCCACCAGGACTAGGTTCCATCCCTGGTCGGGGCATGGCCAAAAAAAAAAAAAAAAAAAAAAATTGCATTCCCATCACGGATCCATCCCTTGAGGGGTGTGACTTCACAGGCTTTGCCCTACCAGGGCTGTCCCTGTGACCCTCCCTCCATCTCTGCGCAGTACCTGGTGCTCATGCTCACCGTCTACATCTTTGAGTGCGCCTCCTGCATCACGTCCTACAACCACCGAGACTACGTGAGTCGGGGGGAGGACAGGGGAGGGGCACGACTTCCGGGGGAGTTTGGTGAGGGTCTTGGGCCGGCAGTGGAGGTCGATCTCTCTCCCCACCCAGCCCCGCTGGATCCTGTTCTTCCCGGCCCACTGCAGATGGTGTCCAGCCCATCCCTGATCACCAAGCAGATGCTCACCTTCTACAGTGCAGACTCGGACCAGGGCCGGGAACTCACCCGCCTCTGGGATCGCATCATGATTGAGGTGGGCGAGGGTAGGCAGGATGGGTGGGGAGGGCTGGAAGAGCTGAGGCTCTGACCAGGTCTCCCATTATGGCCCCCATCAGGTTTCCCATTATGCCCACCGGTAGATGATATCCACTCCTGTGGTTCTTATGAGGGAGAGGCTCTGGTCCTTGCCATTTTCGGGATGAAAACAGGCCCAAAAGAGGGAAAGTCACTTGCCCAGGGTCATATGGTTGGTAAGGGGCAGACCTGGGATCCAAACCTAGATCCAGAGCCCCTGCTCTTAACCATTGCACATGCTGTCTTTTTTTTTTTTTTTTTTGGCTGCGTTGGGTCTTTGCTGCTGTGCGCAGGCTTTTTCTAGTTGCGGCGAGCAGGGGTTACTCTTCGTTGAGGTGCGCGGGCTTCTCTTGTTGAGGACCATGGGCTCTAGGCACGCGAACTTCAGTAGTTGCGGCACGCAGGCTCAGTAGTTGTGGTTCGCGGGCTCTAGAGCCCAGGCTCAGTAGTTGTGGCGCACAGGCTTAGTTGCTCCGCGGCATGTGGGATCTTCCCGGACCAGGGCTCGAACCCATGTCCCCTGCATTGGCAGGCGGATTCTTAACCACTGGGCAACCAGGGAAGTCCACACCTGCTGTCTTAATAGTAACAATAGTAATAATAATAACAGATGGTGGTCCAGTGGTTATGACTCCATGCTTCCACCACAGGGGACACGGGTTTGATCCCTAGCTGGGTAACTAAGATCTGCATAGCGGCGAGGCAGCGGCCAAAAAAAAAAAAGAATTGTTCAATTAAAAAAATAACAACAGGGCTTCCCTGGTGGCGCAGTGGTTGAGAGTCCGCCTGCCGATGCAGGGGACACGGGTTCATGCCCCAGTCCTGGAGGATTCCACATGCCGCGGAGCGGTTGGGCCCGTGAGCCATGGCCGCTGAGCCTGCGCGTCCGGAGCCTGTGCTCTGCAATGGGAGAGGCCACAACAGTGAGAGGCCCGCGTACTGCAAAAAAAAAAAAACAACAACAAACATTAAAGAGCGCTATCTTTTGTTTAGCGCCATTCAAAGCACTTTCAAGCTTATTTAATCCTTACAACCAGTCCATAAAGAAGATCAGCTCTTTAGTGGTGAGGAAACCAAGGCAGGAAGCTGAGGGTTTGTACGAGGTCACGCAGCTGGTAGGTCACAGAACCAAAAGGACTCAAACCCAGGCTGCCGGCTTCCAGAAGCCACATTCTTAATTAAACTCAACAAGATACGGCAGCACAAGAGGAGAATATTGAGGACCCAAGGGAAATTGAGGTTCCCATTTGGTTCGTCATGCAGCTAGCCTGGACTGAGACCCAGGTTTGAAGGAGCCTATGTTTTCATCATTTGAGAGTCACAAACACCCACGGGGGTCAGGAGAAGCCAGAAATCTGCCTTTTGGTGTCATTTACCTCAGGTTTTGTTGACAGCTAATTAAAAAAATTTTTTTCCTATGAATTTTTTTTTCAAAAAAATTTAAAATAAATCACGAGTGTGGGTTTGAGCCAAATCCCCCATCAGCCTCGGGGTGCTGGGACCAGTATCTTCTGCTCCTTTGCTCACACACAGACACTGCTGCTCCTCTTCGAGGAGGCCCAGGATGTGGGGAAGTGCAGGCCAACCTTATCCTTCCTCGCTGTGTGACCTCAGGGGAGCAGCTGTCCTCTCTGAGCCAGAGTCCTCCTGACCCCTGCCTCTCTCTCCAGCAAGAGTGCTGTGGCACGTCAGGTCCCATGGATTGGGTGAACTTCACATCAGCCTTCCGGGCCACCACCCCAGAGGTGGTGTTCCCCTGGCCCCCGCTGTGCTGTCGACGGACTGGCAACTTCATCCCCCTCAGTGAAGAAGGCTGCCGCCTGGGCCACTTGGACTACCTGTTCACCAAGGTGTGTCTCCTCCCCCCTGCTGTGTCTGTGGGTCTCTCTGGCCCTCTCTGGTTCTTCTTTTTCCCTCCCTGTCTGTCTGTCTGCTCCTCCCCCCCATCTGGCTTTCTCCTTCTCTCCCCTCCCTCTTACTCTCTCAACTCTCCATCTGTCCCTCCCTCCCTCTGCAAGTCAGCGGGATGAACCCCGGTTCCGGTTTGATCTGATCCAGACCTGGCGGCGCCCGAAACTTTTCTCAGGTTGTCTGGGGATAAGAGCAACAATAACGGTATCAGCAGCACAACGCCAATAACAACCAACATTTATCGAGCTGATACTTTGCACCAGGCCTCCTTGTAGGTGCCTTAAGCTTTTACCCTATTTAATTCTCACCACAGCCTTATGAGGTGAAGGTTATAATCACCTCATTCCACAGATGATGGGCCTCGCTGGTGACGGATGGAGTTGGGATGTGATTTCAGGCAGTCAGGCCCCAACCAGGTGCTTTAACTCCTGCAAAGGGAGCGCAGAGGCAGAGAGAGAAACCAGAGGAGGAGAACCGGTCCCCTTCGCTGCCTGGGGGCCCTTCACCGTCATGCCTTAGATCAGGTGTCACAGAGAGGGGAGCCTGTATGCAGACCATCACCGCCACCAGAGTCGGACAGCCCTTCCTTGAACCCTGGCTCTCTGCAGAGTGCTTACATGCGTCATCTCACAGAATCACCACGACTGCTTTCGGAGGGCAGTGCTGTCAAAGATCGCCATTTCACAGATAGCAAAACTGAGGCTCAGAGGGTCAGAATCATAGCTAGGCCCCATAGCCAACAAGCGGCAGAGCTGGCCCCCAGCTCCGTCCTGCCTGACTCCAGGGCACACACCCTGAACCTTTGTTTTTGGCTGCTTCCAAGTTGGGCCAAGCAGGGGTCTACATGAAGGCGACAGGTGTGGGGCTCTGGGCCCACTCAGCCTTACCTCCAGATGAGGAGGTGTCAGAACTGGACTGATCCTAAAGGCGTATTTCAAACCCTTGGAACTTGGGGGCAGCATGGAAAGCCAGCCCAAAACAAAATCACCCTCAGACTGTCATAGGCACCATCGGGGCAGCACCTGCTCGTGCAGGGCCTGGGTTAACATCACATCCCTGCCTCCCTGAAACCGCCCTGGGAGGGAGACACTGCCGTGATCCCCAGGGTGAGAAACCCACTTCCTCATGGTCCCACAGGTAAGAAAACCAAGGCTCGAGGCAGGAAGTGACTTTCCCAAGGGCGCCCAGTGACTCTTGCTTTCAGCAGCCAGCCTCCCGCCCAGGGCATTTTCTCAGACCCCCATGTTCCCCCTGCCCAGGGCTGCTTCGAACACATTGGCCACGCCATCGACAGCTACACGTGGGGCATCTCATGGTTTGGGTTCGCCATCCTGATGTGGACGGTGAGAGGCGGGAGCCTGTGGGCTGGGTGGGATGCGGCTGTGAGGCTGGGGCGCCCCTCACCTGCCTCCTCCCCTCCAGCTTCCTGTGATGCTGATGGCCATGCGTTTCTACAGCACGTTGTGAGGAAGAGAAGGGAAGCCCACGTGCACACTCAGCTCCCCTGGCCCTGCTCCCTCCAGCTGCGACGCCACCCCACCTCTCCCTTCCCCACCTCCTCCACCCTTCCCTCCCTCCACTCCAAAGTTTTTTTTTGTTTTTTTTTTTTTTTGCGGTACGCGGGCCTCTCACTGTTGTGGCCTCTCCCGTTGCGGAGCACAGGCTCTGGACGCGCAGGCTCAGCGGCCATGGCTCACGGGCCCAGCCGCTCCGCAGCATGTGGGATCTTCCCGGACCGGGGCACGAACCCGTGTCCCCTGCATCGGCAGGCGGACTCTCAACCACTGCACCACCAGGCCCCTCCAAAGATGTTTTACCAGGTTTCTGAGCCCTGCTGGGAGTTGGGGTGCCCTGAAACCCCTGGACATGTGTGCACGGACCCTTAGACCTTAACCCCATCTCACTTGGCTGATTCCTGGCCCATCTTTCAGTGTCAACTTGAAGTCCTGTCCTGTGGGGGGGGACCCTTCCCTGATCTTACCACCCCACTCGTGGATGCCTCTCTAGTAGCTCCCTGAGCTCCTTCTTCATGCTGGATGTCGTCACCATCACTGAATAGTTTGTGATTGTCTATTTAAGCTCTGGTAGACTGGGACTGCCATGAGGGGAGGGACAAGTTCTGTTATGGTTACTTTAATATCCCCAGTGTTGCCCGGCACAGGGCTGAGCATGGATATTCAATAAATACTGCTTAAATGAGTTAATTTGTTTTCTTCAGAGGCCGAGGCGAATGAACCAGGACTCTTCCAATGGAAGTGGCAGAAACCCAACTGGCACTGACTGAAACACAAAATAGAAAGCATTGGCTCGTGTAACTGAGTCAGTAAGGCTAGCTTCAGGCATGTCTGGATCCAGGGGTTCAGTCTAGGTCTCCAGGAAGCCTGCTTCATTCTCAGGCAGGATTTCTCTGGCGACACCAGACTTGCATCTTTATAGCTAGGCAACAGAGCGGCGAGAAAGGGCCTCTTTCCCAATAACTTTTGCCAAGGTTAGGGATTAAATCTCACTGACTTGGTTTAGGCTCTAGACCCACTCTTTGGTTGGGGAAGGTCAGGCTCTGTGGATTAACATTCCTGCTAAGGATGCATTCGGGGGTGGTGTTAGGAAAGGGGGTTGTTTACCAAAGGAAAATCAGAGTGCAGGGATGCTGGGCCAGTACAGGCGACAGACATCCTCCTACTAGGGACTAAAGCTTCCAGAAGTTTCTCTAAGGGGTGCATGAGAGCAAACAGTTTTCAGGATCTCATCACTGCTCTTTTGTCCTCTCTGAAGCAGGCTCATGCTCTGGCCACTTTACAGCAATTAGGCCCTGTGAGGAGAGTTTGTCTTCCTTCCCCATCAAATGAGGTCTCTCAGGGTCCTCGTTTACTCTACTGGTCTGCAGATGGTCTGCAAATGCTGAATTCAGATGTCAGCTTTTGAAAATATACTTTAAAAAAAATCTGTATTGGGTGAATCTATTAGGGTGAAAAATTGGAAACAACCTAACCTCCATCAGCAGGGGGTGGGATGTACAACTGGTGTTATATCCTTGGACTGGAATTCTCTGTGGCTGTTAAAAAGAAGATAGATCTATGTGAACTGATATAAAAAGATGTCATAACGGTATAAAGAATTAGAAAGTTCATTACAGTAACCTAAATGAACATCAGTAGGGGACTGGTTAAATTAGCTATGCTATGTCTATTCTCTAGAATACCACACACAGTAGTAAAAAATAATGTTTTAACATGAAAAAAATCTCCAAGAAATAAAGGTAGAAACACTTGCAAACCACATACGGTACTTTTATCCCTGTAGTTACATATGAAGGGTAGGTCTTGTCTTTTAAAATAAATGGGTCAAGGTTTTTAAAATAATTTTTAGAAGAATTAGGGAAAATACTTTTAAAAATCATTGATAACTCTTCCACTTAAAAGATTATAAAAATTTACAAATGGAAGTGTCCCATGTTCCGCTCCCCAGTAAACTCCCCCACAAATCTGTAGATAACTGCTATTAATACATGATAAATGTCCTTTTTGGCTTTTCAAAAGTTTATATCGACATATCTATATATACTTATATGAGCACGCACATACACACACACTTCAAATATTGCTTTGCAACTTGTTTCCTTCACTTAGCTGTATATTTTGGGCATCTTTCCATGTCAGTATATATGAATTCACCTCTTTTTATTTTTTTTGACTGTTGCAGTGTATTCCAGAGTATAGCTGTGTCATCGATCATCATGCTCTGTTGTAAGTAGATAAGGCAAGGAGCAGAATAAGCATAAGTGATTTCATTTTTATAAAAATTCTATATACGTATATATATGGTATGGGATAGAGGGCCCAGAGGAGGAATTTTCACACCATATATATCTTTATAATGTTTGAAAAAGATGTTCGTAAAGATAATCTATTACTTTTCAAAAACAAAAACTAGTAAAGGGATTTCTAAGATACTAAACAATGTACAGCTTTGCTTTTCAAGCCAGAATTTTTTTTAATGCCGTGTGGTTGTTACACATACCATATTTTAACACACAAGAGTCCCTCCAGGTTAACTGGCCTAACAGGCTTTTCTGCAGGCCCTGGAATGAAACTTCTCCCCCATGCCTGAGCACATATTTGACCATGTTGTAAACATGTCAAGGAAAGGGGGGATTTCATCCCAATCTACTTTTAAATTCAGGTGTGCCCTCAGGAGCAAGTTCACAGTGACCCAGCCCGTGACTTAGATTCTCTGAGAAAGGCAGAGGCAGTACTGGGTTCTCACCACACCTCCACCACACTCTGAGCCTCCATGTGCCCCTCTATAAAATGGGGTTCTAGCAGTCCCTACCGCATAGCTTAGGGTCCAATACATTCTAAGAGCTCCGGAACCCATAGACCTCTTTACTATGAATCGGGAATTTTCTAAATTCTGTGCCATAAGAACCAAATGCAGAAATAAACTGCCGGGTAAGGCTGCTACTGTGTCTGGTGAGCCCCAGTTTCAAAGGTTTGGGGCTCCACCGCCTCGATGTACCGTAGCCAGCTCATCGAAGTGACTCACATATCTGTGCTTTCAAAAGTCAGATCATACCTGAAAATGCTTGGTGCTTTCGCTGAGAGATGTTCAACCCATGGGCTTGGCATATGTTAGCGTTAATATAATGCTTTTTGCCTGAGGGTCCTTCAAGAACGTTTGTGGAGTTAGTGGAGATTGATATGCCTAAAATCGAATTTTTCCTTAAACGTCACACTGCAAAAGAATATTTAATGTCGTGGGAGAATACCTTTTTTCACTGTTAAGTGAAAAAAGAAGATTACAAAAAGGCATGCCAAGTATGATTGCTTTTCTGATAAAAATTCAAGTATGTGTGTGTTTGTGTTAAAGTTGTAAAACACAGTCTCCCAAAGGTTAGCCTTGGTTATCAAGGAAGAAGAGACACTTGAGGGGGATTTTTATTTCATTCCTTGGGCATTTTGGTATTTTCCAAATATTCTATGATGACTCTTGCTTTTGTCCTCCAATAAAAATAAATATTAAGAGAGCTCCTTTCTACTTACTAGACGGGATGCTGCCTAATTCATGACTTGTTGAATGAAACCAGTTAGATCTTCAGATTTACTCAGTTGATTTTTCTTAACACTCCTACTCAGAGCTAGTTCTGATCATACAACCACAGCCTCCTGAAGACAGATACTCCTCTCTAGCCATCAGTCTCACGTTGGCTATTGCAATGTAACAATGGAGCTCAAATTTGCCCGGTGGAATGGGATGTGATCCAATTTCCGATAGACAGTTCCTGAAGCAGAAGAAGTGGGTGTCCCTCTGTAGGCCTTTCTGTTTCAAGTAAGATCCAAATAAGTGACTGGCAAAGGAAACTTAAAGGCAGCTCACCACTGAGCAACTTCAGAGAGACCAGAGCTGGGAAAACCAGACACCTGCCCCACCCCATCTCCAGCGCCCACTGCAGACAACTACAAACAAGCTGCTCTTGATTTTTCACTTCTGGTAGTAACTGTATAAATAAAATAGATGAATAATAGAGAGACGGATGGATGAACGGGTAATGATTGATAATCTTTTTAAAGAAAAAAAAAATATTAATAAAAACTTCACTGTAGGACATGAGATGTGTACTGAGAAAAGAATTACCTTGCTAAACATTTTCAGACTTTACCTGAGCCGTTAAAACAGGTCAGGCCTTGTCAGATGCTGGGGTCTTGGAGTCAAGCTGGCCTCTGGGCAGCAGGTACGGGGCCTCCGCCTCTGTCCCACATCTGCCACTCCCTTCTCTGGCTTCATCTGGCCACATATTTGCTCAGCTGGAATGGCAGCAGTGCGGCCTGGCCAAGGCAGGCCTCGGCTGGCAGGACGGGTTTGTCTGCCCTGGCCTTTTCACCCAGAGGCCCACTCCTGTGGGTGAGAGAGGAGCAAAGAGTTGAGCGCCAGGTGAGTGAGGCTCCCAGGACCACCCAAGAGTGAGGCAGCCATTCGATGGCTGTTCCTACTGCACCTCTATAGGACCATGTCTGTCCAGAGCTGGATCCGGCCTCTAACCCTCCGTGGCTCCCCAGTGCCCTCAGCACAAAGTCCAGCTGCTCAGCCCGGCACTGAGGGGCCCTGTGGCCTGTCTCCTTGCTACTTCCCCAAGCCTATCTCTCCCTCCTGTCCCCCCTTTTAGTTTTTTAAATTTTGGCCGTGCCGCACAGCTGGCGGGATCTTCGTTCCCCGAGCAGGGGTCTAACCTGTGCCCCCTGCAGTGGAAGCGCATAGTCCTAACTGCTGGACCACCAGGGAAGTCCACCCTCCTGTCCCATTGAACCAACCTCTCTTTCACCACTGGAGATCATAGAATGGAAAGAATAAACTAATATATATTATAGCAATCAAGCAGGCACACACCTCTGACTACATACACTGTTGCTTACACTCCTTCCATGAGAGCAAGTTGACTTCTTCACTGAAATGTAAAACCCACACCCCTTTGACCCACCCGATTCCACCTCTGGGAATCTATCCTGCATATACACTCCCGAGAGTGTGCAAAGACCCATGTACAAGGGTAACAGAAAAGCAATAACTGAGAAACAGCCTGAATCACATCAGAAGAGAACTAGTTATACAATTCATTTTCTCATACCATAGAATACTCTGCAGCTAAGTTTCAAGGGAGCTACATTTATATTTGCTGATATGAAATCATCTCCAAGAGAGATTGTTCACTGAGAAAAATGCAACGTGCAAAACTGAATGTATGCTAGAGTGAAGTAAGTCAGAAAGAGAAAAACAAATATCATATATTAACACATATACGTGGAACCTAGAAAAATGGTACAGCTGAACCGGTTTGCAGGGCAGAAATAGAGACACAGATGTAGAGAACAAACGTATGGACACCAAGGGGGAAAGTGGCCGGGGGGATGGTGGGATGAATTGGGAGATTGGGATTGACATATATACACTAATATGTATAGATATTATGTAATTATAATTATGTAATTATAATATGTAATAGATAACTAATAAGAACCTGCTGTATAAAAAATAAATAAAATTTAAAAATTAAACAAAGAAAAAACTGAATGTATGCTAAATGCAATGTGATATCCTATATTGGATCCTGAAAAGACAAGACATTAGTGGAAAAACTAGTGCAATCCAAATAATGTCTGGAGTTTAGTTAATAGTCCTGTACTAGTGTGAATTTCTTGGTTTCAAAAAACATATCATGGCTATGCCTCTAAATTCCATGTATCATTTAGCACAAGGTTAGGTCTTGTGAGTAGAGGGCGCTGGAGGGACACGGCAGAAGTTAGGGGTTCTCTCCAGATTCCGGTTCTTCCTTGTTGTTCCAACGGAGCTGTGACCAGCAGGTGGCTGGGGTTCTTCTCCACACTTTCCTAAGCCACCTTCATTAACCCAGCTAGGGACGCACCCCTTAACCCAAGTAAGAAACCTATCGAAAACAGGAAATAGAATCCTGATTTCTCACTGTCTTTTCAGATGGTCTTCAAATGGAAATACAAAGATGAAAAACAGAGAAAATGGTCTTTTTGAAGAGCCACTTCTAGGGCTGCTGGAAAAAATGATCAAAAGATCCTGGCATTTGATCCCTGGCACTAAAATTCATCTCATAAAAATGTATTCAGAAAATTGAGGGAACAGGTCTAGAAACTGAAGGGATTTTTCAGCTTTCAAGATGTATACCCAGAGCCAAAGCAAGTATATTTGTTGCCTAGAAACCGCTCTAGCCCAGGGTATACTGGTTAATTTTGTTAACACGCCAAAACACAGTGACTTAAAATAATGATTAATTTTTAGCTGCTGATTCTGTGGGACCATTTGGGCTGAGCGCAGTCAGCCAGGCAGCTCTTCAGTTTTTCTCACCTGGGCGTACCCACGCAGCTGCAGTCAGCTATGGGGTGGCTGGGGGCTTGTTGGTCTAGGGTAGCCTCCCTCACATGTGTGGCTGGCTGGAAGTTGGTGTAGGTAGCTGGGGTGAGGGCTCTGACTGGGCCATGTGTCTAAAGAAGGCCAGCCCAAGCACATTCACATGGTGGTGCTTGCAGGGTTCCCAACAGCAGCAAGAAAAGACAAGTCCCAAGGTGCGTAAGCAATTTTCAATGTTCTGCTTTTGCCACATGTGCTATTGTTGCATTGGGTGAAGCAAGTCAGTGGTTAAGGCCAGACGGAGTATGGGAGGTGTGCAGAAGGTAGGAGAATTATGGAGGCTATTTTAACAATCTAACCAGGATGATGAAAAGGTACCAGCAGGACCCAGCAGAAGTATCAAATGCCTTTATTTGAGAGTATCCCACAGTTGTGATCTCCTCAAACAGCTTACAGTTCCCAGAAGGAAGCTAGATAGGAAATAGTTAATGCCAACAGTAGCCTGGACCTTGAGCCGTTCCTCCGGTAATCAAAGAGTTGTCCTGTGAATAAGTGCTTTTTCCAAATTTCAGATATCACAGAAGTTTGAGACAATGTTTTGACTTAATTCATGTTTCAAAATCCAAGCAGGAGATCTATTAAAAACATCAAGTTTCCCTTAGATAGCTCTCAGATGGCCGCCTCAGATGCCATGGGCACTGGAATGCAAATAAATAAAATATAAAAGGTAAAAAGCTGTGAATTCCCTGGTGGTCCAGTGGTTAGGACTCCACATTCTCACTGCCAAGGGCCTGGGTTCAATCTCTGGTTGGGTTGGGGGACTAAGATCCCACAAGCCATGCAGTGTGGCCAAAAAAAAAAAAAAAAAAAGGTAAAAAGCCAAGAAAGTGGTCTTTCTGGAGTTCCACTTAGGTACTGTTGGACACATAATTAAAAGAAGGTCCCTAGGGACTTCCCGGTGGCACAGTGGTTGAGAATCCGCCTGCCAATGCAGGGGACATGGGTTCGATCCCTGGTCCAGGAAGATCCCACATGCCGTGGAACAACTAAGCCAGTGCGCCACAACTACTGAGCCTGTGCTCTAGAGCCCACGAGCCACAATTTCAGAGCCCACATGCCAGCACTACTGAAGCCCGTGCATCTAGAGCCTGCACTCAGCCACAAGATAAGCCACCGCAATGAGAAGCCAGCACGCCACAGTGAAGAGTAGCCCCCGCTCACCGCAACTAGAGAGAAGCCCACACACAGCAATGAAGACCCAACGTAGCCATAAATAAATAAAATTTAAAAAACAAAAAAGAAGAAGAAGGTCCCTAGTAGTCAAGTTCCTCTTGCTGTACCTAAGATCAAATTGCCAAGGATGTCTCATCTCACCTTTCTCACTCCTTTTCAACATCATACTGGAAGTCCTAGCTAATGGAATAAGACAAGAAAAAGAAATTAAATGTACACAGATTGAGAAGGAAGAAATAAAACTGTCTTTGTTTGCAGATGACATAATTGTCTATGTAAAAAACCTAAAAGAATTGACAAAAAACCTCCTGGAACTAATAAGCAATTTTAGCAAAGTTGCAGGATACAAAGTTAATATACGAAAGATCAACTTGCTAGTGCAAGCATTACATCTATTGATCACACCCCTGCCTGATGGCAACTGAGATACCCCCAGGACTTACAGAGGATTGGTCTAGAAATAACAGGTGCAATCACTGACATTTTTTGGAGATTTGCAATCATGAGCACAAGTGCTGTTCCTTATTAGTTTTCCTGACCTTCCTCAAGAAAGAGATTATCAATCAAATCACAATAGATGAGTTTATTGTACATTTCCATGCCAAAGTACCAAATCTTTTATTCAGCAAAGGCAAATTTTCTGATCAGGAAGGAATGAGGTTAACAGACACCATGAGCCACATCATATGCTTTTTACTTAACGATCAAGATATTTCATGGGTAAAAGCCCTATTTTGATCGTAGATACTTGTATTTCGAATGTTTACCATACTAATCCTCAAGCCGAGTATGTGATAAAACCCCAGTCAATTTTAATCTTCTAAAAACATTCTCTTAAAATGCAGGCACGTCTCAGAGATATTGCAGGTTCAGTTCCAGACCACCACAATAAAGTGAATATTGCAATAAAGCATGTCACCAGAATTTTTTGGTTTCCCAGTGTATATAAAAGTTATATTTACACTATACTGTCCTCTATTATGCATACAATAGCATTATGTATAAAAATACAATATATATACCTTAATTTAAAAATACATTATTGCTAAAAAAACGCTAACCATCACTTGAGCCTTCCGCGAGTTGCAATCTTTTTGCTGATGGGAGGGTGTTGCCTTGATGTTGATGGCTGCTGACTGATCAAAGTGGTAGTTGCTGAAGGGTGGAGTGACTGCGGCAATTTATTAAAATAAGACAATGAAATTTGCTGCATCAGTTGACTCTTCCTCTCACGAAGAATTTCTCTGTAGCAGGCAATGCTGTTTAATAGCATTTTACCTACAGTAAAACTTCTTTCAGAATTGGAGCCAATCCTCTCAAACCTTGCTGCTGCTTTATCAACTAAGTTTATGTAATATTCTAAATCTTTCCCATTTCAACTGTCTTCAGAGCATCTTCACCAGGAGCAGATTCCATCTCAAGAAACACTTTATTTGCTCATCCATGAGAAGCAACTCCTCATCCGTGAAAAGGTTATCATGACGTTGCTGCAGTTCAGTCACATTTTCAGGCTGCACTTCTAATTCCAGATCTCTTGCTATTTCCACCACATCTGCAGTTACTTCCTCCAGTGAAGTCTTGAAACCCTCACAGTCATCCATAAGGGTTGGAATCAACTTCTTCCAAACTCCTGTTAATGTTGATATTTTGACCTCGTCCCACGAATCACAATGTTCTTAATGGCATCTAGAACAGCAAGTCCTTTCCAGAGGGTTTTCAATTTACTTTGCCCAGAGCTATCAGAAGAATTACTATCTATGGAAGCATAGTCTTACAAAATGTATTTCTTAAATAAGAAGACTGGAAAATCGAAATGTTACCTGGTCCATGGGCTGCAGAATGGATGTTGTGTTAATCTCACTGTACATCTCCATCAGAGCTCTTGGATGACCAGGTGCATTGTCAAAGAGCAGTAATATTTTGAAGAGAATGGTTTTTTCTGAAAGAGTAGGTCTCAACAGTGGGCTTAAAATATTCAGTAAACCATGTAAACAGATGTGCTGTCATCCAGCACATCTGTTTACAGCATCCGTTTATAGAGCACAGGCTGAGTAGACTTAACAAAACTGTTCAGGGACGTCGTATTTTCAGAATGGCGAATGAGCACTGACTTCAACTTAAAGTCACCAGCTGCATTTGCTCCTAACAAGAGAGTCAGCCTGTCCTCTGAAGCTTTGAAGCCGGACATTGACTTCTTCTCTCTAGCTATGAAAGTCCTAGGTGGCATCTTCTTCTAATAGAAGGCTGTTTCGTCTGCATTGAAAATCTGTTGTTTAGTGTAGCCACCTTCATGAATTACCTTAGCTAGATCTTCTGGATAAGTTGCTGCAGATTCTACACCAGCACTTGCTGCTTCCCCTTGCACTTTTATATTATGGAGAGGGCTTCTTTCCTTAAACTTCACAAACCAATCTCTGCTAGCTTTAAACTTTTTTTGCTGCAGCTTCCTCACCTCTCTCAGCCTTCACAGAATTGAAGAGAGCTGGGGATTTGCTCTGGATTAGGCTTTGGCTGAAGGGAATGTTGTGGCTGGTTTGATCTGCTGTCCAGACCACTAAAACTTTCTCCATATCAACAATAAGGCTGTTTCACTTTCTCATCATTCATGTGTTCACTGGAGTAGCCCTTTTAATTTCCTTCAAGAACTTTTCCTTTGCAGTGACAGCATGGCTATTTGGCACAAGAGGCCTAGCCTTTCTCACTAAGCTTAATGATTTCCAGCTTTTGATTTAAAATGACAGACATGTAATTCTTTCTTTTTTTTGGCCACGCAGCATGGCCTGTGGGATCTTAGTTCCCCTGCCGGGGATTGAACCCGGGCCCTCGGCAGTGAGAGTGCAGAATCCTAACCACTGGACCACCAGGGATTTCCCATGTGATTTTTTTCACTTGAACATGTAGAGGCAATTGTAGTGTTATTAATTGGCCTAATTTCAATATTGTTGTGTTTCAAGAAATAGGGAGGCCCTAGGAAAGGGAGAGAGAAGGGGGGAATGGCTGATTAGTGGAGAAATTACACCAGTAATCCCACAACATTTATTGATTAAGTTTGCTGTCTTATACAGGCGCCGTTTTTGGCGCCCCAAAACAATTACAATAGTAACATCAAATATCACTGATCACAAATCACCATAAAATATAACAATGAAAAAGTTTGAAATATTGCAAGAATTACCAAAATATGCCACAGAAATATGAAGTGAACAAGTGCTGTTGGAAAGATGGCACTGATAGACTTGCTCAACGTAGGGTTGCCACAAACCTTTGATTTGTAAAAAAGGCAGTATCTGCGAAGCACAATAAAGCAAAGCACAATAAAACGAGGTATTCCTGTACTGTTAATGCTACTGATTGGTGCTAAAAATTTTTTAAAGCATTTCACAAAATGTGTCATTTAAAAAGCATGCATTATCACTAGATAAAACCAACTATGTGTGTACCTTTCCTCCCTAATAAAGTGTGTTTGTATATTTCCCCCTCTCAAGAGATTTTTGTCCCAGTTGCTTTCATTGTCAAGTAGAATGTGTTCAAGGAGAAAAATATTTAAAAGAAAAAGACTGAGGGAGTACTGATGAAATAAGAAAGGCAGAATGTTGATAGCTCTTGCATCTGGGTGATAAGTATTGTACATAGAGGTCCATCAAACCAGTCTCTGTTAGAAAAAACAAATAGACACTTCCTTCTGTGATTCTGCATGGTTCTTAGGAGAATGCCAGCACTCCTGGCAAGGCCAGGCCTTGCCAACTACACCAGGTCTCCCTCTCCCCTGCTTCCCCTGTACCTCCTTGCTCTGCTCTGAGACATTGGATTCTGGGCCATGTTTCCTCTCACCCCAGAGCTCTGGAACCTACTTTCCTACTGCCTGGAAGCCTCTCCTCGCTCCCTAGTCTGGTTAGTGAGTACTCATTTTTCAGACCTGAGTACAAGCATCACTTCCTCCAGGAAGTCTTTCTTGAAAACACTGGCCAGATGAGAGTTTTACTTTCTTAATCTATCTTGTGGTTTTCCTTCGGAGCATTTAGCACAATTTTAATTTTCCTTGTAATTAATAACAATAGCCAACATTTAATGAGCACGTACTCAGTGCCAGGGGCTGTCCTAAGGACTTCAAGGGTATCTGCTCATTTGATCCTCTCAAGGCACAAAAAGTGGAAGAAACTTGCTGAAGGTCACAGAGTTGGTAAATGACAGAGGCAGGACCCAACCCATCAGTGTGATTCCAGAGCTGACATCTTAACCATTCTGCTCTGCTCTCCCCACATGTTGTTAATAATATGCATCTCCCCTACCAGGCTGTTTAACCCCTCAGTGGTAGATATTTAATGTTATAGGCTGAATTGTCAATAAGTCCAAATTCCCCAGACTCATGTGTTGAAGACTTACCCTCGATGTAACTGTATTTGAAAACAGAGCCTTTAAGGAGGGAATTAAGTTAAATGAGGTCCTAAGAGCATGAAGCTAATCCAATAGGACTGATAAATAAGTTTGTATTGTTTAAGGACTGATGTCCTTCTGTCTTAGTCTGTTTGGGCTGCTGTAACAGAATACCAAAGACTGGGTAGACTATAAACAACAGAAATTTATTGCTCACGGTTCTGGAAGATGGGAAGTCCGAGATCAAGGCACTGGCAGGTTTGGTATCTGGTGAGGGCCCACTTTCTGGTTTATAGATGGCTGTCTTCTCACTGTAAACTCACATGGGGCGGGGGAGCTCTCTCTGAAGCCTTTTATAAGGGCATTAATCCCATTCATAAGTGCTCCACCCTTAAGACCTAATTACCTCCCAAAGGCCCTATCTCCAAATATCCTCACATTGAGGATGAGGTTTCAACCTCCGGATCTGGTGTAGCTGGGGGTGTGGGAGGGGGCGGCACAAACATTCAGTTTATGGTACCTTATCAGAAAAGGAAGAGACACCAGTAGTGTGCATGCACAGAAGAAAGGCCATATGAGGACACAGTGAGAAGGCAGCTACCTGCAAGCCAGGGAAAGAGGTCTCAGGAGAAACGAACCCAGCTGGCACCTTGATTTTGAACTTCCAGCCTCCAGAGCTGTGAGAAATAAGTTTGTATTGTTTAAGCCACCCAGCCTTTGGTATTTTGTTACAGCAGCCCTAGCAGACTAATATATTTGGTCTCTTCTTGTTTGCCATTATATGTTTTGGACTAAGCACCATGCCTAGCACATAGTAGGTCCTCCAAAAATATACACTTAGGGGTCACCACCTTCTCTGAAAAGTCTTCCCTCACCCTTCTCCCTCCCCCAGCCCTGGCTTAAGTGCCCCTTCTGGGCTTTAGTTGCTACACTTTCCACTTGGTTTTGGAAGGATATGTTTTAAGGTCTAATTCCTTTCTATAAGGTTAAATCTTTTAATTTAAAGATTTTGCAGGGGCTAAGTCTTCCCTGGGCGTGGCACAGATGGCATATGCTCTCGGAGTTTAATAAATATTTGAGTGAATGCAAGTCTTCTGACCCCTACACATGAGCCCTGGTTCAAGACGACCTGAGTTCTAAGCAACATCTCTAAATCCCTGTGCTTGGACACTGAGCCTCAGAAGTAATCATGGCGGACTTCCCTGGTGGTGCAGTGGTTAAGAATCCGCCTGCCAGTGCGGGGGACACAGGTTCGAGCCCTGGCCTGGGAAGATCCCACATGTGGCAGAGCAACTAAGCCTGTGAGCCACAACTACTGAGCCTGCACTCTAGAGCCCACGAGCCACAACTATGAGCCCTTGTGCCACAACTACTGAAGCTCGCACGCCTAGAGCCCATGCTCCACAACAAGAGAAGCCACCGCAATGAGAAGCCCGAGCACCGCAACAAAGAGTAGCCCCCGCTCGCCACAACTAGAGAAAGCCCGCGCGCAGCAACGAAGACCCAATGTAGCCAAATAGAAGTTAATTAATTAATTAATTATTTTTTAAAAAAGTAATCATGGCTTCGGGTTTCTCCAGAAATCAAAGCTTGGGTAAAGTCCATTATGCTCTGAAAAGTACAGGGTCGTTTTGATGCCTGTTATGAGCACATGTGCAGTTGGGCTGAGCTCCTGAGTCTTAGTCATCTGCCTGGTTCCAGCCGGACTTCTTGCTGTACCTCAGACACACTAAGTTCACTCCTGTCTCAAGGCCTTTGCTCTTGCTACCTCTTCTGGGAACACACTTCCCCCAGACTTTCCCAGTGCAAATATCCAGCCTTAATTTTCAGTATCTACAGCAGAGTCAAGGCAAGTGATGTTGATTGCAAGGAAACAAGTCAGTTTCAGAACACTGGAGAAGAGAAGAGATGCCACTGTTCTATTAGTTCATTTAAAATCCTCTTAACAGGGGCTTCCCTGGTGGCACAGTGGTTGGGAGTCCGCCTGCCGATGCAGGGGACACGGGTTCGTGCCCCGGTCTGGGAAAATCCCACATGCCGCGGAGCAGCTGGGCCCGTGAGCCATGGCCGCTAAGCCTGCACATCCGGAGCCTGTGCTCCACAAAGGGAGAGGCCACAGCAGTGGGAGGCCCGCGTACCGCAAAAAAAAATAATAATAAAAAATAAAATAAAATCCTCTTGACAGTCCTGAGAGGTATTTATTATCATTATCCCCACATTACAGATGAGGAAATTGAGGCCAAGAGAGGTTAAGTAACCGGCCAAAGGTCTCACAACTAGCAAGTAGCAAGGCCAGGACATGAATCCAGGCAGACTGGATCCAGTGTCCAGCTTCTTAACCACAAGGCTTCTCAACATATATTAAAGTGTAGTTAACATAGGGCCTGGCATGGGGTAGTTGTTCCATAAGCCATAGTTATTTCTCTACTCCTCTCAGACAGCTTACTCTTCAAATCTTACAGTCCAGCCTCCAGAATGAAACCAACAACCGTTCTGACTCCATCCTGCCAGAACCCAGGGTCCCTCACTCCATCTTCTCATGCTTGTACACACTGGGTAGTAGCTGGAATTGAGGGGTCTCGAAGTTCCAATCCAGGCTCCACCATTCACTAGCTCTGTAAACATAGAAATGTTACATCCCGCCCTGGGTCTCAGTTTCCTCACCTGTAAATTGGGGACAATAACAACCCCTATATCCTAGAATTATTATAAGGATTCAGTGAGATGATACATGCAGAATGTTTTCCACCTAGCCTGGCTTATAAAAAGTGTACAATAAATTGTAGCAATTATGATTAAGGCTTCTCAATGAGAAGCCCCCAAAGGCTCTGAGGCTGTGAAATACTCTCCCAACCACCTTTAGGGCCAAAGTTGGGACCAGATGACCTCATTGCTTGCAGACAAGGCTGGCTGGGTATGAGGACTTCTCACCTGACCCAACAACACAGGATCTACCAGACACATACTTCCTGGAGGTAATGTGGTTCAGGGAGTGACCTCTTGGGTCTGATAGACCTGGGTCTGAATTCCAGCTTGGATTTCTCCTCAGTGCCTCAGTTTCTTCGTTTGTCAAATGGGAAGGGAGCAGTGTGAGGAGTGATTAAGAATGTGGGGTGTGGATTCAGCATATTAGGTATGATTCATTCTACTCCTTGCTCAGCCATGGACCAGCTATGTGAGCTGAGTGTCTTCACCTCCATGAGCCTCTGTTGTCTGTTCTAATGAGTGTTGTCATCATTCCTCTTCCTAGAGTGGCTACGAGGATTCCCCAGGACCATGTGTGCCCACGCTCTGGACACTGTAGCTGTTAGGATGACAGGCGTTGTATATCAGTGGTTAGGAGCTTAGGCTCTGGAGTCAAACTGCAACAGGCCTAATTCAAATTCCAGCTCTGACAATTACTCCTGGTGAGATCTTAGGGAAATCAGGTTCTTCTGTCAGCCTCAATATACTCATCTGTGAAGTGAGAAAAATAACAGTAAACATCTGATACAGCTTATGAGGATTCAGTCAGTGGATGCATGTAAAACACTTAAAACTGGCCTGGTTCAGCGTCAGTGGCCAAAAAGTGGCAAAGATATTATGATGCTGATTTTTAAAATATCCTTTTCTAGAATGCAAATGCATTTGCCCCAGAATTGGAGGAGTTGAAAATATATGCTGAGTGCTGAGCCTTCAGGATGCGATTCAAGTCTAAAAGAAGAAAAACAAACAAGCAAAAAAACTCATTTATATGATGAAGTAAACCAAGGTCATGTGACCACATCAGACCCCATTCCACATCTATATAAGATCAATCCTACTTAATTGTAGTGTAGCTCGGATGTTGGACTCTCACCAGAACAATGTCGGAGTCCCAGCAATGCCCATACTCACTGTGGAACCTGAGACAAGTGACTTCACCTCTGACCCTCAGCGTTTAACCCGGCTAGTAATAGACTCCCTCACAGAGCTATTTAGAAGGATTCAGTGAGATGATGCACAAAGCGTAGTACATGGAAAGGGCTGTTGTTACTACTACAGCGCCCGTCTTGCCCCTGCTATTTGAAGGGTTATCTCCCGCGTGCCAGGCGCTCGCCTTAGGTGGTCTCGGTTCCCACTGTCCTAAGCTCCTCTAGTCGAGTCACGCCCTCCTCAGCGGGGCCCCTTCCAGCTCCTCCCCCCACCCCACTCTCCATCCCCATTTCCCCACTAGCTGTGGGGAAGGAGACGCCAGACAACAGTCGCCAGAACCCCGAAGCTGAACAGAAGCAAAGGGACAGAATTCTAACCGCCACCCGAAACCATTGGGCTGGGCTCCCTCCTCCAGGTCCCCTGATCAATCAAAGGCGAAGAAGCAAGCCTCAGGACCAATCAGAAGTGGAAGCGGTGGAGCAATGCCCGCCTCCTTAAAGCGCCCTCGCGCCTGATTGGATGTGTCTAGGCTAAGTCACTTAGGAGTGGGGCCAGCTGATCGACGGTGCAATGGCAGCGGGGCCGGGGGAAGAAGGGAGGCAGTCGGCCAGCCACAGATTGGTACGGTGTGTCAGCACCAAAGCCCTGCCTAGTCAGAAAGCCCGCTGGCCGGGTTCTAACCCCGGGCCAGTTAATGGTGGGGCAGCGTAATGGGTCATTCTCTTTACGGTGTGGTGGGGGCTGGTACATGAAGTACGCAGTTAATTCTGACTCAGCAGACAGCTGAGGCGTCATCGTGTATTTGCAGCGCGAGCATCTAGGCCAATGAGGGGGGTCAAGGCACTGCCCTCTCTTGTGTCTTCCCTGTCCCCGCATACTTCCGGGTGAGGCAGGGTGCGTTCTGCAGCCAATTAATGGTGGTGCAAGGCAAGAGGCGGGAAAGGGGAGCTGCCCACTGGCACCCAAAGCCTGATGGCCTCCTATCCAATCCCAGTCACTTCTCCACAGATTGTAAGGGGTTGAGAGAAAGGTGAAAGGGTTTGCAACGAGGACTACACAGGATGGAAAGATAGAAGCAAGAAAGCAGTGGTATCCCTGAGCACTTTCAGAGGGAGCCTCCAAAGCTATGCAGGTGAAGGAGGTTCAGGCCCCAGACTCTTCATAAAGAGGGTGGGACAGAGCAATCTGCGCAGCCAGAAAGCATTGAGGACCGGCTGGTGGATGAGCTCTCAGCCTTAGAGCCCTGAAGCCTAAGTCCGCGGACCAATCAGATTTAAGGCCCTGTCCCTCCACAACGCCAGCCAGGTGGGCGCGAGCTCGGCTCCGCAGCCAATCAGCGGAGGTCGCGAGGCAGAGTTGGGGACCCGGGGGCCGGGAGGGGGAGGGGCGGGGGTGGTGAGGAGTGGAGCTGTCCTAGGTGCCTCCCAGGCTGTTGTGATCCCTCAGCCGGCGGGAGCCAGGAAAGAGGGTGTGGCCAGCACTGCGGCCAATCAGCGTCTGCCTCGGGATCCGGGGCGACCAGCGAGCTGTGCACGCGGCCCCGGCCTCGAGCTCCGAGCCTCGCGCCGCTCCACTTTCTAACGGCTACTCGGGCTTGTGCCGCCCGGAGTGTATGTGGGGCGGAGTGAGGAGAGGAACAGGGTCTGAGTCGGTGAGTGCCATGGATTTTCTTTCTTTTCTTCGGGCTTGGGCCTGGCCCAGGCAAAGCTGAGGTATGGGGGCTTGAGTGGTCGCCCTGAGGATGAGGATCGGGAAGTGGGGGTGAGGGCGTTAGGCTTTGGGGACTCCCTCTGCCCTGGAGAGGCTGGAAATGGGGCCTCCTGGGCACCGTTGGGCCCGGCTGGGCAGAGACCAGGCCGGCATGTCCCCGGTCCCTGAGACAGCCTGATTTGGAAGTGTGTTGTGGGGCAGGTGGAGGCACTTGGAGCTCTGTGTGGGGTCATTGGCCATGAGGTATGGCCTCTGACCTATGAGAGGTTGTCCGGGGTCTCTGGACTGAGACTGGATCTGGTGACTGGAGAGGTCTGTGACTCTCCAGAGGTTCTTGGGAGTCTTTGACCAAGAAATGAAACTAGTGAGAACGTGAGAGGTTTTCTGGAGTCTCTGGATCCAGCCTGGGCTGACAGTGAGTGTTGATGAAGTTGAAAGCCCAATGGGAAGTTGTCAAGAGTCATTGCATCCTGGCTGTGATGGGAACATGTGGCTGCAAGACTTCTGGGGGACTCTGGCTTCTGGGTTGGGGTGCTCATGTAAGATTTTCCAGGACTGGGTCCAGGTTGGACAACGTGGCCAGGAGGTTAGGGCCATGGTCTTCTGGAGGTTCCGGGGTGGGGAGGGTGTCTCTGAATCCCAGCAGGTTTTTTGCCCTCCATGAAGTATTATTGTTTTGTGGTGGCTCTAGATAGAACCAGGATTGAGTCGTGTCTTGGGCCTTTTAGTCCCTGTTCCCATTCTTCCGCAAACTGTTTCTGGTCATTCCCAGAAGACATCAGGCTCTAAGCATGGGGCAGCTGCTTGGAGACGATGGACGTTGTACTGGAGCATAGGAGGTGTGTGAGATATCCTGCTCTTTAGGAAATCACCCAGGTTGTCTTTACTGAAGATCTTTTTATACTTATGAGGCAGGATGTTGATATCTAATTTCACTCCACTCTTCAAGCTCTACCTGGTACTAAAGCTTTCAGGGTACTTTCATGTACACCCAGAGTTCTTAAACCAAGGGTGGAGGTGCATGGGGGGAGTCTATGAGTGGATTACAGGGTCTATGAGCTCCTGGAAATAATCCAAAAAACTGTATGTGTGTTGGCGGGGGCAGGCGGTAAAAGCAGCCACAAGGATGAGGAGTGAAGCCTGTCCAAGGGTGAGTTTCAGAGCAGTCTGTGACTCTCTTGTCATTCATATGCAAAATGGTATAAGAATCTACAATTTTCTGATGTAAAGAGTTGATTCCACGACTTACAATTTTAAAAAGCATAGTGACCCCCTGAGAGGTTAAGAACCACTAAAATAAAGCAGGCTCCCATATTATTTATGGGGCTTAGGCAAGACTAGAAATGGAGATTTCCCCTCTTATCCCCACATCTGGTGTTGGCGCATACTTCAAGGTGTCTCACATACTAGCCTGCATGTCCAAGTTCCGTCTACGTGCCCCTCCCACCCAATCAGGGCCACACAATTACATCAATCACATAGCCCACTCAGAAGAGTATAGACCTGGGTCTGAGGCCAATGTAAACCCAGGAACTGGGCTATTTGGGCCAGGAGGTCCAGGGTTCCGAGTTCCCAGAGCATGGTCTAGAATTGGGGGGCACAGGTTCCAGGGGGGTACTTCCTAGATACCCTTGAACTCCTCAGCCCAGGGGGAGGGACACAACTAGAGGTCAGAGTGGGGCCCTCTGTCTGGATTTGAGGCAATATGGATATTCAATACTGGTCTTGAAAATAGTCCCTATGAGGAAGTTGAGGGTCTCAGAAGAGTTAACCCCATGTTAGTGCTGAAGAAAAAGGCAGTCCACTGTGAGGATGCAGTGGAACCTAAGTTGTTTTTACTTCTCATCTGGTTGTTTTGCCACTTAATCCACAAAAGGTGTGCTATGATAGGGTCTCTATGATCTAGATTCAGCTCACCTGCCTATTACTATACCCAGATCTTGGGCTATGTAGAACATAGATTTAAGGGAAGAAAGAAACTCATTCATTCTGTGGTGTCTCTCCTCTGGTATGTGTTGGATGTACTTAACTAACTAACTAAAAAGAGTGAACATTTGAAGATTTATGTAAGGTTTGGATAATTGGTTTTAATCTATATAAAATGACGCAGGGAGTTTAACCACCTTAATTTGCCGAAAGTGATGTGTTCCTGGGAAGAGTGGAAAGTTCATAGAACTTTTCTGAATTGAATCTTGTTTAACCTGGCTTTTGGAGGTACTCAATACCTCAATACGTGAGACCAAGGGAGAATATTTTCATAAAACAAATAATCATCCCTCTAATTGGCATATTCTGATGGTTTAGTTTTAATTATAATATTTGAAGAGACTCTATACTTGTTTTGCTGTGTTGACATTTTTACAGCAAGCTGGGTTGTGCCTGAAGGTCAAGTCTATCAGTAAGAATAAAAGATATCAGATTTCAAACTTTATTTAGTAATATGAATATTAGAAAGGATTGAGAGGCAAAAATCATACCTCCTTTTCCCACATTCTTTTCTTCCAATTATATCCTACCTAACCTCTCCCACCTACGGTACCCTCTCCCAGGATGCAGGTTTGTGTCCTCATGACCTGTGGTTTCCTGGCTCCACCCCAGAGAGACAACTGCAGGAGATCCCTACTGAGTCAGCCTGGGAAGTGGAAGGTGGGCAAGGTTTCTGAGGCTGGGGAGGAGAGTTCTTTCAAGAAGAGAAACACAAGACTTCCCTGGTGGTCCAGTGGTTAGGACTCCGGGCTTCCAATGCAGGGGGCACGGGTTCGATCCCTGGTCAGGGAAGTTTTGTATGCCGCGCAGCCAAAGAGAGAGAGAGAGAGAGAGAGAGAGAGAGAAAGAGTCAGCAGTGTCCCTACCCTTCCAAGTCAAAGAGGTATTTGCTTCTGCTTCTGCTATCACTGCTCAGTGCAAGGTGGTTTGGACTGTGCAGTCAAGAATGTCAAGAATGTAGGAAGGAAGAAGGGCTGAGGTGTAGAGGGCCCTAGAGATACCTCTAAGGAGGCAGTCTCTAAAGGGATATCCTTAGATGGGGGTAGACACCAAGTGGGAGGAAAGACGGGGTTTCCCAATCTTGGGGGCTTTTGTTCACTGAATGGAGAGTCCCCTTGCCCCTTGCCCGCACTTCTAGGTTTCCTGAGAGCCCGCTGGCACTCCCTGTCAACTGCGTAAGACGATGCTGCCCTTTGAGCACAGCCTCCAACTCTTTTGAACATCAGTGGGCAACCACCAGTAGGGGAGCCGAGTCATGGGCACATGATGTAGGCCTGGGAGTTGAGGGGACTCCACTCCACTGGGTGATGATGTAATCTTCCAGACCCCTATACCTACACTTGGGGTTTCTCCTTCATGGCTTTCCCCACTTATCCCATATCCTCAGGGAGTGTGTATTTCTGTATTGGAGGAAGGATGTTTCCCTCTGTATACCTACATGTCAGGGATTGGTGCATTTCTGTGTCCAAATCAAGCGTCTTTTATATGGGTATCTAATGAGTCCCTGGGTGTGGTGGTGTGAGGAGTTAGAAAGCTCAGAAATGGAAAATATTTAACGACCAGAGTAGCAAATGAATACAGCTTGCCCATTTGCATTTTCCCTTTCACTCTGACTCATCTTCCCCTCTCCCCACACTATTATTGCCCCTCCACTAGCCCCACCCATTGGCACACCCTGTCTGATCTAGGAGGGATTAACATCCGTTTGCACCCAAGCTAGAATGAGAGGTAGAGGGAAGGCATATTAGGTCTGGAGAGAGAGTAGAAGGATGGTCTGAACATTTGGGGGTCCTGGAGCCAAAAGGTGAAACAGGAGTTTTAGAGACATAATATTTGAGTCTAGGAGGGGACCAGAATCTAAGAGAGAAGCCTAGGGGGAACCAGACTGTGTCTTGTCACCAGAGCAGCCTACCAGTGCCTGACTCGTTAACCTTCCAGTTATTTATTAGGCACATATCGTAAGCGATTTAGCAGCAGTTGTTCTGTGAATGAAAATTCTGCCACAGGACGAGGAATAATGAAATAGTAAGAAACAGAGAAAGAAATTTGAGTCTCTCAGAGCTCATCTTTTCCCCAGGTTAAGGAGTGCTAAAGTGTGAAAAGAGGGGAAATCTCTGAGGACCTTCACCCCCTGGGCAGGAAGTCAAAGAAACCTCGGAGTCCTGATTTCAGAGAAATGTCATTTGTCATCAACCCAAGAAAAGGAGTTTTTCTCTTCGAAGACCACCACAGGCCCTTCCTGGGGTTGCCCCCATCAGAGCCTGATGGGAGGATCTGAGTCACTCACACACCCAGTCCCCAGTGATGTCCCAGATGACAGGGGTCATTCCCACAGAGCAGTTGAGGCTTCCTAGTACCAAGGCAGAGAGAGGGAGGAGGAGGCATGCTTTTGGCCTCCTGCACTCTCTCCTTAGAATGCAGATGTTTCAGTCCTTTTTACTTTTGAGGTAGTAGGAAGAGCTTCCAGCTGCTAGAGATCTACTGACACCGCTAAGAAACAGAACTAATACTATTTGAATGATGCTATGTACCGAGAAACCACTTTCACATACATCATGTCATTTCATCTTCACCCCACCTCCAAATGAGGTAAGCAGAGGTTATCCCTATTTCATGGATGAGTTAACTGAGGCTCAGAGAGGTGACTTGCCCAAGGTGACTCAACTAGTAAATGGCAGAGATGAGACTCAAACGCAGGTCTGATTATCCCAAAGCTCTTATTGCTTTAGATACACTTCTTTGACTCTAGGGGTTCACAAATGAAATAAGGAGACAGGAGGTTAGGAGGCAGAATGCCAGGGCTCTGGAGGGGAGGAGTGGTCTCTCCTGGAGGAGTGAAGCACAGCCAGGGGTATAAAACCACACCCCTTGGAGGACTGTGGCAGACTGATACTTGGGACACCCAATGGATGACTGTGAGGTCAGGGGCGGGGCTAGCTCCAGGGTGGGGGTGCCCAGGAGCCCCAACAGCAGTTCAGAGCATGCGGTGTCCAGGAGGAAGCTACAACCGGTGAGTGGCTGCTTCTCCCCAGCTGAGACTTTCCTCCCACTACACCCCTCTTTCTGTCCACTTCCTGCCAGCCTGTAGCCCTCTCCGTGAAGTGTCCAACTAGTAATCCTCCCTCCTATGGGGTCCATACTCATGGTGAGCCCACACCTAGGAATATGCCTGCTGGGCACTGCAACACTTAGGTGCGTCTCTTTATATCTGGGTTCCCAGTTTTCTTAAAAGCCAATGTGGTGGTTTTGATGTGTGATAAATTTCTGCCTTGTTCGGTTCTGTCCTTCTGTTCTTCACTTTTGGCTTATGAAAAACAAAATTGAACCGTCTCCTTATCCTAATCTTGAGAGGAAATAGCCTCTCCCTCTATAGTTCCCATTTCCCTTTCTCTGGCTTCCTCAAGGGTCAAAGCCTTCTCCAAAGCCTCTCCATCTTCGGATGAGGAGCCTTCTCTCCTGTGGCTTCTGACCTGCTCTCTTATCTCACTGCATGGGAGTCTTCGGCCTCTTCCAGTTCCTTCTCTGAGGATGGGTTCTAGAAGTTTCGTCCTCAGGGAGATGATTGATTGATGCCTTAGAGCCTGCCCTCCTGCAGTTACGACCCCTGTCTTGCTGCCCTTTCTTCCTCTCGGGACCCTCAGCTCCACATGATGGGCTTGCAGGGGGAGGACACACTAGCTTTCTAACCTCACCCATGAAGCTGTGTCTTGCTCCATCCCTAACTTCCAGGGCTGACTGGGTTTTGTGGTGATCTTCTTGTCTGGAATGAGGAGAGCATGACCTACTCAGAGGTCTTTCCCTGCAGAGGAGCTTGGAGAAGCAGAAGTATCAGTGTTTGCTATCCTTTAAGTCAGACATTGCCAACTGGCAGGACCCATCTATACTAGTCTTAAATCCACTACTTGAGATAGTTCTTAACTGTCTGGTCCTTGCTCTTTAAGTCCTGAATTTGGTCTAATTTCCATTCTCCCACCACCCCACCTCCACCCCTGGCCCCTGCTATGATTCTGGATAAGCTCAGGTCCTCTCTCGGGTCAGTTTATCTGTTCCATTCAGGACAGAGAGCTCAGATTCAGAACCAGCAACTCACTCTTTCTCCCCTCACCTCCACAGGCTTGAGAATATGCTGTTCCTGCCTCCCCTTTTCACCATGGACCCCACACTGTGGCCCTTCTCTCAGAACCTCTGAGATTGGTACCCAGGCAAGGCACAATGCCCACGTCCCCAACAAGACTGCCTAGTCCCTATGGCTCTGATCGGCTGGTACGGCTAGCAGCCAGGCTCCGGCCAGCACTATGTGATACCCTGATCACAGTGGGGAGCCAGGAGTTCCCTGCCCACAGCCTGGTGCTGGCAGGTGTGAGCCAGCAACTGGGTCGCAGGGGTCGCTGGGCTCTGGTGAAAGGCATCAGCCCTTCCACCTTTGCCCAACTTCTGCACTTTGTTTATGGGGAGAGCCTAGAGCTGCAACCTGGGGAACTGGGGCCCCTTGAGGAGGCAGCCAGAGAGTTAGGGGTGCAGTCCCTGGAAGAGGCATGCATGAGGGCTCGAAGAGATACGGCCAGAGAAGAGCTGGGTCCAGGGCTGAAGGAACAACAGGAGGCGCCAGAGAAACGCACAGGGGATTCTATGAGAGGAGCGGGGGGCTTTGGAGAGAAGCAGAGATCACAGAAGTTTGTTAGAGCTGGCAGGAAAGAACAGGAGGCGCTGCACAGGCACAGGCCACCAAGAGAGGGCCCTGAGACGGCAGAGGCAACTCTGGAGGAGCAAGGGGGGCAGATGAGACCAGAGGAGAAACTCAGCCGATCCCCTGTTGGCCGCGGAGGAGTAGATGGGAAGCAAGAAGTGATCATGTGGGTGAGGGACAGTCCAGGGGGCTCTGAGGAAAGTCTGCGGGAGTTCCCTGGCCCCCTTCCCCCACCAGGTTCCCTCCAAACCGGCATCACCCCTAGGCCCTGGTGGGCTGAGGCCCCTTGGTTGGGGGAGGGCCAGCCTGCCCTGTGGAGCATCCTGCTGTTGCCGCCCAGATATGGCACTCCCTTCTCCCATAGCACCCCCATGACTGCAGCCCAGCAGGAGGTCTGGCCTCGGGACCAGAGGTGAGTTGAAGGGCCTATGGAAGACCTCCGGCTGGGAGGGAGTGGCTTAGGAGAGGCAGCAGTGAAGGGTGGAAATGCACCACATCTCTTATCTCTACTATACATTTCCTGAGCTGGGGAAAGGACAAGAAGCTCCCACCACAGGGAAACCCAAAGCCCAGCCCCTGAGGACTCATGACACCTCCCTCTCCAGAAAGGAATTGGCCAGGATCCCAGGTGTAGCCAAAGCTGTAACTCTTCCCCATCCCACTCCCAGGATCCCACTGTCCCTGAACCTCCACAAAGGCCTCTGGAGCCAGAACCAGTTGGCCTCCTGCAGCCCCACCCCAGGTAAGCCCCTCATTGCCCTGCATGCACCCCGTAACATGTTCTCTCAGCTGGGGCTGAGGCTGGGGCTCCAGGAGTCCAGCCTGAGCAGAGCCCCTACTTCACTCTGCTCCCTTCAGGTTCCCTCCCCCAGGGCCCCACACAGCTCAGCCCTGGGGAGATGGAAGAGTCTGATCAGAGGCACACAGGTGAGTAGGGTGAGGGCACTTTTGCTTCAGCCCCACTGTAGCCCCTGATGTCTTGCCTGAGTGTTCCAGTGATCCGGCTCTGGGATTCCCAGCCCTGCCCTCCTTTGCCTTTTGTTGCCACAGGTGAACTTGCAACCTGTGTGGGTCATGTGGGCACAGCAAGCCACCCATCTCACCAACACCCTCCCCCACCCCCTCCTGCTCGGTCTCGGCCCTATTCTTGTTCTGTCTGTGGAAAGAGGTTTTCACTCAAACATCAGATGGAGACGCACTACCGTGTCCACACAGGTATGGGCGCCCTGCCCTGTGTGAATTGTCTACCTCCTTCCAAACTCCAGTGGGCCCGCTCCTAAGTCCCTCTCTGAGTGTCTGGCTACCCCACAACGACCTTGCCCAGTTGCCCCAATCTACCCCTAGGCCAGCCTTCGCTCCTTTCCTCTTTCCTTCATGGGTCTTCCCCTCCACCTGCCCTAGGAGAGAAGCCCTTCTCCTGTAGCCTCTGTCCCCAGCGCTCCCGGGACTTCTCAGCCATGACCAAGCACCTGCGGACGCATGGGGCCGCACCCTACCGCTGCCCTCTGTGCCAGGCCGGCTGCCCCAGCCTGGCCTCCATGCAGACGCACATGCGCGGCCACTCGCCCAGCCAGCTCCCGCCGGGATGGACCATTCGCTCCACCTTCCTCTACTCCTCCTCCTCCTCCTCGAAGCCATCTCGGGCCTCGACCTCTCCCTGTAGGCCCCCTTCCTCAACCACCTGACAGGGTGTCAGTAGCTTCTTTGGCTTCAGCCAAGCGTACAGAATGAAAGATGGGCCGGCGGGCCTGCTAGGCTTCTGACCTCGCACCGCGGCTACGGCCGCCTAGCAAACTCTGCTCCAAGAAGCGTCGCAGGAAGGGCGCCAAGAGCCCTCTCCCAGATGACCGCGGGCCACAGAAACCTGGGCCAGCGAGCCCGTGTGGGGTGAGGGCAGTGAAGTGTGCACGAGTGAAGGTTAACTGTGCGGGGACTTGCGGTTCATCACCAAAATAAAGAGTTTCCTGTGCCCTCCTCTCGGGACCAGAAAGCCGAGTCCGGACTTTAGCCTGCGGGCGGGGGACAGCCTTGCCCCTAGTCCTGTAGCGGCCCCTGGTGGTTCATCGCGGCGGCCACCTCCTCCGTCTCCCGGGGCTCCCTCTCCTCCCCCAGAGGCAGAGGGCCGCGAGGACTCGGCGTCCAGGCCGACTTAGCCCTGCGTGGGGAGGCTGTCAGAACCCAAGTTACCCGTCCCTTCCACAGCAAGCAACTGCGCGCGGAGTCTGAGTCTGGGCCTCCAGCCGGAGGCTCGAGAGGAACGCGTGCTCCGCCCTGCTTTCGGCCACCCTCCTCCTTTCCTAGAGCACAAGAGCCGAAAGGCCGCAGCCTCTCCAGCATCCTCCCTCCAGGCTGTACGAAACGGCTGCCGGGTTTAGCTCCGAACTGAGACTAATCTTTTGCCGCCGCCCCTTACCCAGCCCACGCCTCCTGCAGTACCGAACTTCATTTTCCAGTGTCTCTGGTGTTCCCAGGGTCCGAGGCCCACCGCACTCTGGGAGTGGTAGTTCACACGGGCCGCTGGCCTCGACAAGAACAATGGGAGGAGTCTGGGTCAAGAACCACATCTCCCGGTGGCCCCGGAGATCGCTTTCTGGGTCGGGTCAGGAGCCCATAGTCCCAGCTCTCGCGGCCCTAGCTCGCCAGGAAGGAGCGAGGCGCTCGAACTACATTTCCCAGAGGGCCCTGCGCCTCATCCTCTCCCGCCGCGACGCGGGGGTCTATGCTCTTCAGATGCGGTCTAAGGGTGACGGCCGGCAGGCCTCGGACTCCCGCTCCCGTGGTGCCCCGCGCGCGGCCGGCCCAGCCCCCGGCTCCCGGCGACCCCGCGGCGGCGCTGGTGGTTGTCGTGAGCCGCCGCCGCCCCGCCCCTCCTCTGCTCCCCTCCCCCCCGGCCCTGCTTACGGGCCGCCCCTCCCCCCGCCTCCCCGGCCCCTCTCACGGTGCCAAGATGGCGGCAGCGGCGGGCGGCGGCAGTTGCCCCGGGCCTGGCTCCGCGCGGGGCCGCTTCCCGGGCCGGCCGCGGGGCTCTGGCGGGGGCGGCGGCCGCGGCGGACGGGGCAGCGGGGCCGAAAGAGTGCGGGTAGCTCTGCGGCGCGGCGGCGGCGCGGCGGGGCCGGGCGGAGCCGAGCCCGGGGAGGACACGGCCCTGCTCCGTTTGCTGGGGCTCCGCCGGGGCCTGCGCCGGCTCCGCCGCCTGTGGGCCGGCCCGCGCATTCAGCGGGGTCGGGGCCGGGGCCGGGGCCGGGGCTGGGGCTGGGGCCCGAGCCGGGACTGCCTGCTGGAGGAGGAGAGCAGTGACGGGGAGTCCGACGATGAGGTGAGGCAGTCGGAGGCGTCCCCATCGTCGGGCGGGGCGGAGGTGGGGGGCTTCCAGGGGTCTGGGTGGCCCCAAGGGGTGGCGTGGGGAAGCGTGGTCCTCAAGGCCTCCTGAGGAGGGAAAGGGCCCTGGAAATAGGCATGGGAGGAGGTAGGCTACACGGGAGCTGTCGGAGGAAGAGGCCTCTGAAAGTGGATAGAGAAGCCCGGGCTGCAGCTGGGCACTTGGGCCCGAGGCAGGTCCTGCTGAAGTGTCTTGGGCTGATTCTTCTTGGTAGTTGGCAAATCCAGGGCAGGAGAGGTTTGGGCTAGGAGGCTGTGGGGACTGCACGCCCAACCGGTGGTTGACAGCAGCAGCGTGGCTCGAGTGGACCCAGGCTAGGGCTCTCTGGGCTCTTACCTGCAGGCTGCCCCGCCCGGCCGCATAACCTCCGGCACATCCCTGATTTCACCAGCGCCCCAATTCTTTTTCTGACTTAAAGTGGAGAGAGGGTAAAATGGTGGAGGTCTTCCTCTTGGGGGCACAGGTTGAAGAGAAATGGAATGCAGGATGTGACTGGGCACTCTAGCAGGTCTGAGTTCAATTCAGGATTTATCACCAGTCTCTCAGAAAAGGCAGGAAGGTGTGCGTTTTATTACTTAGGACAGTTTGTAGCCACCTGAGGACTCAGGGCAGATTATAATATGATAAACCGCTTGAAACACACACACACACACACACACACACACACACACACACAAACACACAGCCTGCTTGGGTGCCCCAATTCCCATTTTCACTGAGGAAGAAACTACAGCCCGAGAGGGTATAAGCAGAGGTTCCACTTTTTTCTCAGTTGGAGAATGAGGGAATCTGAGGGTAGTGCCTACTGCCTGATCTGAGGAGACCCTCTTCTGTTCCCTTTGAACCAGTGAACCACTGATGGCTGTGCTGGTGTGGTCTGGAACGGGGTGCAGGTTCAAAATACCCTCTGCCTCCATCCCTAGGAGGAGACCGTCTTTTCTTTTCCCCTCACTTTCTAGTCTTTTTAGTTCTTTTGTAAATAGGGATATGTTAAGGGGGAAGCTGGGGATATTCCTCGGAACCTGAGTCTCACATGAAACGAGGGCTTTGGCACTGACTGCTGTTTCTCCCCTCCACCCCTGGTCCCCTAAATCAGGAGTTTCAGGGTTTTCATTCAGATGAAGATGTGGCCCCCAGTTCCCTGCGCTCTGCGCTCCGATCCCAGCGAGGTGAGTGACGGGGAAACTCTACCTCTATAGCTTTACAAGAATGTTATTCTTGCTTTTCGTGTCAGCTCTTCCCTGTTCAACTAGAGTCTTCATCAGTTACCAAGTGTGTTCTGTGTTCAAAGCTCAAGCTAGGCTGGGCTGTCGGGGAAACAGACAAGACTTAGTCCCTGCCCTCCTGGAGTCCCTCAGTCTGCAGGGCTACCTTGACCCATCTCCCCACACCTATTCTCCTTTTAGGTCGAGCCCCCCGAGGTCGGGGCCGCAAGCATAAGACGACCCCCCTTCCGCCTCCTCGCCTAGCAGATGTGGCTCCTACCCCCCCAAAGACTCCTGCCCGGAAACGGGGTGAGGAGGGCACAGAACGGATGGTGCAGGCACTGACTGAACTTCTCCGGCGGGCCCAGGCACCCCCAGCCCCCCGGAGCCGGGCATGTGAGTCCTCCACCCCCCGTCGGTCTCGGGGGCGGCCCCCAGGACGGTCAGCAGGCCCCTGCAGGAAGAAGCAACAAGCAGTAGTGGTGGCAGAAGCAGCTGTGACAATCCCCAGACCTGAGCCCCCACCTCCTGTTGTTCCAGTAAAACACCGAACTGGCAGCTGGAAGTGCAAGGAGGGGCCCGGCCCAGGACCTGGGACCCCCAAGCGTGGAGGACAGTCTGGGCGAGGAGGCCGTGGAGGCAGGGGCCGAGGCCGAGGCGGGCTCCCCCTCGTGATCAAGTTTGTTTCAAAGGCCAAAAAAGTGAAGATGGGACAGTTGTCCTTGGGACTTGAATCAGGTCAGGGTCAAGATCAACATGAAGAAAGCTGGCAGGATGCCACTCAAGGAAGAGTTGGGTCTGGACAGGGAGAGGGCCCCTGCTGGAGGAAGGAGCAGAAGCTGGAGGACGGAGAGGAGGAGAAAGAAGGCAAAGACAAGGAGGAGGAGGAAGAGAAGGAAGAGCGAGCTGTAGCCGAGGAAGAGATGGTGCCAGCTGAGGAAAAGGAAGAGGCGAAGCTGCCGTCACCACCCCTGACTCCTCCAGCCCCTCCACCTCCTCCTTCCCTCCCACCCCGCTCAACATCTCCTCCATCCCCACTTTGCCCTCCACCACCCCCAGTGTCTCCTCCGCCCCCACCATCCCCTCCACCGCCTCCTGCCCCAGAGGAGCAGGCAGAATCCCCTCCTCCCGTGGTCCCAGCTACATGCTCCAGGAAGAGGGGCCGGCCTCCCCTGACTCCCAGCCAGCGGGCAGAGCGGGAAGCTGCTCGGGCAGGGCCAGAGGGCACCTCTCCTCCCACTCCAGTCCCCAGCACCACCACAGGAGGCCCTCTGGAAGACAGCCCCACTGTGGCCCCCAAAAGTACCACCTTTCTGAAGAACATCCGACAGTTTATCATGCCCGTGGTGAGTGCCCGCTCTTCCCGTGTCATCAAGACGCCCCGGCGATTTATGGATGAAGACCCGCCCAAACCCTCAAAGGTGGAGGTCTCACCTACTCTACGGCCTCCTGTTGCCACCTCGCCACTCGCACCCCAGGAACCAGCGCCAGCCCCGTCTCCACCACGTGCCCCAACTCCTCCACCTACCCCAGCCCCACTCCCTGAGAAGAGACGGTCCATCCTAAGGGAACCCACATTTCGCTGGACCTCACTGACCCGGGAACTGCCCCCTCCTCCCCCTGCTCCTCCACCAGCCCCACCCCCGCTTCCTGCACCCGTCACTCCGTCCCGGAGGCCCCTGCTCCTTCGGGCCCCTCAGTTTACCCCAAGCGAAGCCCACCTGAAGATCTACGAATCGGTGCTTACTACTCCTCCTCTTGGGGCCCCTGAAGCCCCTGAGCCAGAGCCACCTCCTGCCGATGACTCTCCAGCTGAGCCTGAGCCACGGGCAGTGGGCCGCACGAACCACCTCAGCTTGCCTCGATTTGCCCCTGTGGTTGCCACTCCTGTTAAGGCCGAGGTGCTGCCTCCTGGGGCTCCAGCTCCAAGCAGTGGGCAGCAGCCTGAGGCTCAGCTGCAGCAGCCCGTACAGGCCTTGCACAGCCAGCTGCTGCCTCCAGCGCTCCCACCACAGCAGTCACAACTACAGCCGCAGTTACAGCTGCAGCCGCCGCCACCGCAGCAGCCGCCACCACTGGAAAAGGCCCGGACTGCAGGCCTGGGTTCCCTACCACTGTCTGGTGTGGAGGAGAAAATGTTCAGCCTCCTCAAGAGAGCCAAGGTGCAGCTAATCAAGATCGACCAGCAGCAGCAGCAGAAGGTGGCATCTTTGATGCCGGTGAGCGTGGTACTTGGGCCATGCCCCTGCACCCAGCCTCAATTCTCTGCAACCCCTGAACCTCGTTCCCTCCCTAGACACCCTCCAGCATTGCAGGGAACCTTCAGAGCCAGTCCTTCCCCTGTCCCCCAGCTTCCTGTGTTCCTTCCCTGGCCCCATCCCTCCCCAGTGCTAGTCTCCTGGCCCCATTTTTCCTCGCTCTCTAGCCTCTGACCCTGTTTATTCCCCCACCAGTCAAGCCCTGGAGGGCAGATGGAGGAGGTCGTGGGGGCTGTCAAGCAGATCCCAGACAGAGGTTCTGTCAGGTCTGAAGATGAATCGATGGAAACTAAGAGAGAGAGACCGTCGGTATGGAGTGGGAAGAAGGCCCTCTGAAGAAGGCTGGTTGCGGGGCCACAAGGGGCAGTGCTCCACATATGTTCCTGCTTTCTCCTCCCCCCAGGGCCCCGAGTCCCCTGTGCAAGGCCCCCGCATCAAACATGTCTGCCGTCACGCTGCTGTGGCCCTTGGTCAGGCACGGGCCATGGTACCCGAAGACGTCCCCCGCCTCAGTGCTCTCCCTCTCCGGGATCGGCAGGACCTCGCCACGGAGGGTAGGGGCGGGCATGTTGGGAAATTTGACAGCTGTGTCAAGTTTGGGGGCAAGTGAAGGCATCAAGAACCTGGGAGAATGGCAGCTGAGTCGGGTGCTTGGGGCCAGGTGGCAAGTGGGTTGGAGTGCTAGGTCTTAAGCAGATTTGGGAGCACCTGGGATGGGAGCACTGTGGGAAAGTGGGGACCAGAAGGCCAGTTGAATGGAATCTAGGGGAGGTTAGGGAAATGAGGTAGAACTCCTGGTGGCTTTGTGTCTCCATCCCGGCCTCTCCGCTGCACTAGATACGTCGTCAGCATCTGAGACTGAGAGCGTCCCATCTCGGTCCCGACGGGGAAAGGTGGAGCCAACAGGGCCTGGGGGAGACTCAGAGCCTGCGGGGTCTGGAGGGACCCTGGCACATGCACCCCGGCGCTCACTGCCCTCCCATCATGGCAAGAAGATGCGGATGGCACGGTGTGGACACTGTCGGGGCTGCCTGCGTGTGCAGGACTGTGGGTCCTGTGTCAACTGCCTGGACAAGCCCAAGTTTGGTGGCCCCAACACCAAGAAGCAGTGCTGTGTGTGAGTAGCTGGGGTGCAGCCTCCATTCCCACCCGTGGTTGTCAGTTACCCAGGCCTCCTGCCCCACCAGAGCAGTGGGATTGGCATCCTTGTGGAGAGCTTCCTCTCTTCCCCCAGACCACCAGTCCCCTACCCTGGTGACGTGCTGCTCCCCTCCCCAGATACCGGAAGTGTGACAAGATAGAGGCTCGGAAGATGGAACGGCTGGCCAAAAAAGGTAACGAGGTTTGAGGAGCATTTCTTTACACAATCTTACTGAGATTCGTGGTACGGAGGAAACCATGTCTTCTTTGCTCTCCTCCCCATACCTTTGCAGTCCACCACCTTTCTTTTCTTTTCCATCGTGTGCTTGTTCGCTTCTGCCCCACTTTTTTCTGGCTTTTCTCCATCCCAGTGTCCCATGTCCCTGGCTGAGCTCAGATCCTACTAAGTCCCCTGTTCCCACAGGCCGGACGATAGTGAAGACGCTGTTGCCCTGGGATTCCGATGAATCTCCTGAGGCCTCCCCTGGTCCTCCAGGCCCACGCCGGGGGGCGGGAGCTGGGGGGCCCCGGGAGGAGGTGGTGGCCCCCCCGGGGCCCGAGGAGCAGGACTCCCTCCTACTGCAGCGCAAGTCAGCCCGGCGCTGCGTCAAACAGCGACCCTCCTATGATATCTTCGAGGACTCGGATGACTCAGAGCCCGGGGGTCCCCCTGCTCCTCGGCGTCGGACCCCCCGAGAGAATGGTGCGAATTGTTCGTTGCTTCTTCTGTCAGTCAGTCTTGTGTCTTTTGTGTGGAAGGGTCAGGACTCCCAGACCCAGGGCTTGTCGGTCTCAGTGTAGAGAAGGGGGGTGGTTTTAGTGGACAGGGAGGACGGGTGCAGGAGGTTTTCAGTAGCCTGCTGAACAAGGCCCAAGTCATCCTAGTGGACCTTGTCTAGTTAAAGAAGGCCCTGGGGATCCAGGTAACAATTGGGGGTTGTAGAGGAGGGGGAATGGGGCAGAGAAGAGGGGGAAACCTCACCGCTCATGTGTCCTGCCTAGAGCTGCCAGTACCAGAACCAGAGGAGCAGAGTCGGCCCCGCAAACCCACCCTGCAGCCTGTGTTGCAGCTCAAGGCCCGAAGGCGCCTGGACAAGGTCAGCATAGCCCCACACCAAGAACCCCGAGTCCTGTGGAAGGCATGGCTCCATCCCAAGGAGCTTCCTGGCAAGTCAGGGTAACAGGCTCACCTGAGTGCCGTGGTGTGTCCACGCCAGAGGACAGGTTCTGAGCGGGTGAAGCAGGCCTATCCTTCTGGAAGGCCAAGTAGGATCTGGGCAAAAGGCAGGGTTGGGAAGGCTGGAGGAGAGGGCGGTGAGGAGAAAAGTTGGTAAAGGGTGGGGCTGGCAGCACTCTGAGCACCACCATCTTCCCTAGGATGCTTTGGCCCCTGGCCCTTTTGTCTCTTTTCCCAATGGCTGGACTGGAAAACAAAAGTCCCCTGATGGCGTGCACCGGGTTCGTGTTGATTTTAAGGTATGGCATGGAGCAGGGGAGGGTGGTGGGGACTACGGTGGGAAGAAACTTGTTAAATATGAGTGAGAAACCAGGGCTTTAAGGTTGGATCTGGCTTGTGTTCCTGGCTGCTCTCTGACCCCTTGTTTTCTCTTCCCTCAGGAGGATTGTGATCTGGAGAACGTGTGGCTGATGGGCGGCCTGAGCGTACTCACCTCCGTGCCAGGGGGACCACCGATGGTGTGCTTGCTGTGTGCCAGCAAAGGCCTGCATGAGGTTGGACCCCTGCCTCTTTTCACAGCCCCCCAAGTCTGGTTTCTTGGGCCCTCTCCACAGGGTCACGTTCCCTAGCCTTCTGGCCTCACACTCTGCCTGTCGTTCCGTCTCCCCACCCCAGCTGGTGTTCTGCCAAGTCTGCTGTGACCCTTTCCACCCATTCTGCCTGGAGGAGGCTGAGCGGCCCCTGCCCCAACATCATGACGCTTGGTGCTGCCGCCGCTGCAAGTTCTGCCATGTCTGTGGGCGCAAAGGCCGGGGATCCAAGGTTTGGGCACGAGGGCCATGGCAGTGGAGGCATGAAAGAGAAGGGGTATCCCTGTGCCAGTAGGTTCTGCCATTGCTGTCTTTCTTCAACATCCAACAGCACCTCCTGGAGTGCGAGCGCTGCCGCCATGCTTACCACCCAGCCTGCCTGGGGCCCAGCTACCCAACCCGGGCCACACGCAAACGGCGCCACTGGGTGAGAGATGAGGCCCCCATCCCTTACTTTGGAGTTCTGATTAATGCCGCACACCACCCCCAGACTTGCTCTAGGCCAGGGTTCTCAGGAGGAGGGGAAGGGTGGAGGTCCTTCTGAGAGTTTGATAAACATTACGCGTCCTCTTCAAGAATTTCACGTAGACAAGATTTATGTGCAGAATTTGTATGTAATGGTTTTATGGGCTCATGCGTTCCATGGCCCCCAGCTCACAGCCCCCTCCTGCTCTAGCCTAATCTCTTCCGTCTCACTCTACCGATCTCCCCACTTCATTTCTCTCCTGCCCTGCTTCTTTCCTTCTCCCTTCCTCCTCCTCTTCACCTGTCCTGCACACCTTTTCTCCTCTTACCCATCCTTCCTCATCTGTCTCCTGCCTCCTCTTTGCCCATCCCCGCTTCGCACTGCTCCAGCCCGGTGTCTGGCTTTCCCCCTAATGTCGCCCTGCCCTCCCAGATCTGCTCAGCCTGCGTGCGCTGTAAGAGCTGTGGGGCGACTCCAGGCAAGAACTGGGACGTCGAGTGGTCGGGAGATTACAGCCTCTGCCCCAGGTGCACCCAGCTCTATGAGAAAGGTGGGGACCTGGCAGGGGACCGGGGCCCCGGGGGCCACCGGGGAGTGGGCCAGGTTCCTAGACAAGCAGTTGGAACAGATACTCTTCTCTAGTGGCTTTCTACTCTCTTCTAACTATGGAGCCTTTCCTTCCACTCAGAGTACTCTCCCACTGAGGGCAATGGGAGTGGAGGGCGTGGAGCCCACCCTTGTGGTGGTCCCTGAGATGCCTCTTGGAACCTCAAGTCTCCACTGAGCTCTTTGAAGACCTGGGCTTCCTCATTTACTCAGGCAGCATGTTTAGCAAAGCTCTTTACTTTGTGAGGCCTTGGGGCTGCAGAGTTAGAAAAACAGCCTTATCCTCAGCCAGCTTTTGGGGAATGGTAGGGACCCAAGTGGGGCATGATAGAGGCAGCTCCTGCAGCAGTCAAGGGATGGCTGGCCTCTGGACAGGGGCTCTGAGGGGCAGCCAGTGGCACCAGCCCCCTCTGACTTGTCTCTTCTTCTCTCTCGCTCCAGGAAACTACTGCCCGATCTGCACACGCTGCTATGAAGACAACGACTACGAGAGCAAGATGATGCAGTGCGCCCAGTGTGACCACTGGGTGCACGCGAAGTGTGAGGGGCTCTCAGGTGAGTGGGTGGATTACCTGGGGGGTGGCCTCAGTCCTTTGGGGATCCCTGTTCTACCCTTCACCACAGGCCCTCAGGGGACAGGGCTGAATGTTCTTGGTGATCTGGGGGCTGCTGAAAGCCCTCACATCTCCCTAAACCATTTTTTCCTTTCCTGCCCTGGCTGTTCTAGATGAAGACTATGAGATCCTTTCGGGGCTGCCAGACTCGGTGCTGTACACCTGTGGGCCATGTGCTGGGGCCACGCACCCCCGCTGGCGAGAGGCCCTGAGTGGGGCCCTGCAGGGGGGCCTGCGCCAGGTGCTCCAGGGCCTGCTGAGCTCCAAGGTGGCAGGCCCACTGCTGCTGTGCACCCAGGTCTGGGGGCCCAGGTGGCAGGACGGGGTGGGCCTAGGCCCAGCACGAGCCCTGCTGACTTCCCCTCTTTGCAGTGTGGGCAGGATGGAAAGCAGCTGCACCCAGGGCCCTGTGATCTGCACACTGTGAGCCAGCGCTTTGAGGATGGCCACTACAAGTCAGTGGTGAGTGGGACACTGAGAGGAACAGGTGGGTGCCAGGAGGAGAGGATTGGGGTCGAGGCTCGAGTCCTGACAAACCCCCTTACAGCACAGCTTCATGGAGGATGTGGTGGGCATCCTGATGAGGCACTCGGAAGAAGGAGAGACGCCGGAGCGCCGGGCTGGAGGCCAGACGAAGGGGCTCCTACTGAAGGTGAGCTCTTTGGGGGATGCCTGGAGGGTAGCTAGTATGGTAGTGGGGAGGAGAGAGTGGGTCCTTTAGACCCTGCCCCCGCCAGCTCTCCTGAGGAAGCCAGTTCTTCTCATCCTGTTAACCTGCTCCCCAGCTGCTAGAGTCTGCGTTCGGCTGGTTCGACGCCCACGACCCCAAGTACTGGCGACGGAGTACCCGGCTGCCCAAGTGAGCGAGGCTGGGTAGCAGGAGGGGAACCAGGGAGTGAGGGCAAAGGCAAGGGCACCTAGGAATCCAGGGTCAAGCTGGACTGAGAATAGACGAGGAACAGGGTTAGGGTCTGGAGGGTGGTGGAACCAGCATGAAAGTCCCCAGTGGTTCTAGACGAGCAGAGACTCAGATTGTGTAGTTAACTCGTACTTCGGTTCTACTTTATGCAAGGCAGTGTTGGGGACAGCAGTGGGCGAGCCATGTTTGGGAGGTTGGGCAGGCATTGATGACCCAGACAGTCAGGGCACTGATGGGGAGACCCAGGGGCTGTGGGAGCCCAGAGGAGGCGCCTGCCTAGGAGCCTAGGGCCTGAGGCTTTCCGGAGAGATGACATCCAAGCTGAGAAGTGGAGGAAAAGTATTCCGGGCATGAGGAACAGTGTTTCGTGGGCCAAAGGTGGCATGAGAGGGCCTGGCTTGTTTGGGAGCCTGAGAGAAATTCCATGTAGAGAGAGGACAGAGGGTGTCATGGCATGTTCAGGCTGATACTGTGGGTGGGCCCCAGTGCATCCCCCACCCCCTGTTAAGAGACGTGTCAGAGGCTGACCCTGCCTGTCCACAGCGGAGTCCTCCCCAATGCCGTGTTGCCCCCTTCCCTGGACCATGTCTACGCTCAGTGGAGGCAGCAGGAACCAGAGACCCCAGAATCAGGGCAGCCTCCAGGGGATCCCTCAACAGGTACTGGGAAATTGGGGCTGGAAGCCAGATCCCCTGGTTGGTGGGCCAGGCTCCACGTCCTCATTCTTGGACCTTCCTTCCCGCACCCCTTCCAGCTTTCCAAGGCAAGGATTCAGCTGCTTTCTCACACCTGGAGGACCCCCGTCAGTGTGCGCTGTGCCTCAAATATGGGGATGCAGACTCTAAGGTGAGGGCTACTGCATGAAGCCCAGGCTGTGGGATCTGGTCTCTGGGTCCTCCCCTCCTGCCACCCTCCTCTGTCCCCAGGAGGCAGGGCGGCTTCTGTACATCGGGCAGAATGAGTGGACACACGTCAACTGTGCCATCTGGTCAGCCGAAGTGTTCGAAGAAAATGACGGCTCCCTCAAGAACGTGCACGCTGCTGTGGCTCGAGGGAGGCAGATGGTGAGGGCACGGGCCTGGAGAGGTGGGCAGTCCTCGGGGCTCTCCTCCACTCGGAGACAGCTCTTGTTTAGTCTCTGCCACAGCTTGTCCTTCCACTGCTGGTCCTAGGTATTTTTCTTGGTTGTCCCAGCACTGTGGTGCTGCAGTGACAGCAGCTCTTTTCCTGTTTGTGCTCTCTGGCCATAATATGGGCCTGAAGCCTGGGAGACTAAAAGTTAGTCTGTTGAATCTTGTTGATTAAACCTGTGCTGCTGGATGCTTTCCATACAGTGTGGCATTTAGCTCTTATTACATCCCTATGAGGTGAGGTGTAGCCTGAGTTAGAATCCCCCTTACCAGTTTCGAACCTGAGTCAGGTACTGTAGAACGTCTCCAGCTCACCCTCAGAAAGATGATAGAGAGACGTACTACGGAGGGCAGATGTGAAGATTAAATGAAATAATACAGGTTCCATGCTAGAACAGCATGAGGAAGATGGTAAGGTAAATGCCACTCTCAGCCTTAGCTCTTGTTATTTTTCTTCCTGTTGCAATTCTGTATCAAACAGTCTGAAATGGTCTTGATGTGTACCTGGCCCTGGATGCAGCTAGGGGAGAGGTAATGTTTGGTGAGTGCCTTTGCTTGGTGAGGTGCTGGGCTAGGCAGGGGCCCAAGCAGAGTCTCAAGGACAACGATGCTGAGTGTCAGACCCTAGCTCGGGTCACTGGCTTCCCCCTTTAGCAGCCCCTTCCCCCCACAGCGCTGTGAGCTCTGCCTGAAGCCTGGAGCCACGGTGGGCTGCTGCCTTTCCTCCTGCCTCAGCAACTTCCACTTCATGTGTGCCCGGGCCAGCTACTGCATCTTCCAGGATGACAAGAAAGTTTTCTGCCAGAAACACACAGACCTGCTGGATGGCAAGGTGGGCCCGCACCCTGGGGGAGACAGCTCCCCACTGCACTCTCTTCCTCTTCCACTCAGGGAGCTCCGTAGCCCCTCAGGCCTGGCCCCAGCTGCCTCTCAGTGTCTCTTCCTTGTTCCCTTACCCCCTGCCCCCAGTCCTTTAGTCAAGCCCCTGACTGACCAGTCTCTGCCTCCAGAGCCTTCCCTCACATCCCCCTCACCTGCCACCAGTCCAGCAACCCCATTTGCCACTCCCCTCCCAGGAGATCGTGACCCCTGACGGTTTTGATGTTCTCCGCCGAGTCTATGTGGACTTTGAGGGTATCAGCTTCAAGCGAAAGTTCTTGACGGGGCTTGAACCTGATGCCATCAATGTGCTCATTGGTAAGCAGCTTGCTCTCTACCCTGGTCTTCCTGACCCTGCCTGGGCCCACCCTCCTGACCTCTCCTCTGCACCATAGGCTCCATCCGAATCGACTCCTTGGGCACTCTCTCTGACCTCTCAGACTGCGAGGGACGGCTCTTCCCCATTGGCTACCAGTGAGCAGCCCAAGGGACATTGGTGGGGCTGGAGGTCTCCAGGACTGGATCTTGTTTCCTAAGTTGTCCTGACCCTCTTGTCCCACACGCCCACCTGTCAGGTGCTCCCGTCTGTACTGGAGCACAGTAGATGCTCGGCGGCGCTGCTGGTATCGGTGTCGAATTCTGGAGTATCGGCCATGGGGGCCGAGGGAAGAGCCGGTTCACCTGGAGGCGGCAGAGGAGAACCAGACCATTGTGCACAGCCCCGCCCCTTCCTCAGGTACAGCCTTGGAACTCCTTCATTTTCTTCCCTGAGTGCTGCCCTCCCCAAACAGTTACCCACCAACCCTGACTCTCCTTGTGCCCTAAGGAAACCCCAGGATGCTTGCTGTTGTGCCACTTGTTGTAATGGCAGTAGTTTGAGATGACTTAATGGCTGCGCATAGTGTGCGGGGGCTGTGCTCAGCGTCTCCCAGGACGCTGAGGGAAGAGTGCCATGCTACCTGCTTGTGCACAAATGCAAGGAGCATTTATGGCCACCTGACTTGGGGCTGCGTGCTCATGTAATGCTCCCCGCAGCCCTTTGAGAAAGGTATAAGCTCCTCTGTACAGCTCAAAGAGGGCAGTAGCTCTCCACAGTGACCTAGTGGTAGAGCCAGGATTCAAACCTAAATCTGCTCATTTCCCAAACTGGCACCTTCCAATCTGTGCTAGCACTGAGGGATGTAGCTGAGTGCTGGATGGCACAAAGCAAAGAATGGGCTTGGAGATAGGTAGAGGGAGAGGTCCTTGTGGGCCGAATGGGAGGAGGAGGGGATTTGGATTGCGCTTGTGGATGAGGTGTTTGTCCTGGGTTGGAGCGTGACACAGGGTAGAGAGGGGAGGAGGGTACAGCCATCCTGGCTGGAAACAAGGAAGTGTTGGGAGGAGGCAGCAGAGATCAGCTTGCACAGATTGGGTGGAGCCAGGTAATGGGGAGCTGCAAGCACCAGGACGGGGTGGATGCATTTGATGTGGCAGGGATGTGCAGAGCGGGTAGGACTGGCCGTGCTGGAGAGAGGGCAGTGCCCTGTGTGGGGCCTGAATCAGAGAGCAGTAGGCAGCCAGGAAGTGGGGAGATGGCAAAGGATGGGTGAGGAGGGGTCACAAAGGAACTCTGACCCAGGTGTGTATGGAGGTTTTGCAGAAGCCACAGAGGGGTTTGGGACCTGGGTGATGACTGGGAACCCATGCACCTTGTCCCCAGCTCAGGGGCCAGGCAGAGAAGGTGCAGTTGGTTCAGAAGAACAAAGGTTATGTGAGGGGAGGCTTTCACAAAGAGCCCCTGCCACCCATGATGCCATTCTTTTGCCTCTTTAGAGCCCCCAGATCATGTGGACCCCCCACCAGATACAGGTGCCCTTATCCCTAGAGCTCCTGAGCACCACTCACCCATTGAGAACCAGGACCCCCCACTTCGGCCGGATCCAAGCAGCGCCCCACCTCCAGCCCCCCGCTCCTTCTCGGGGGCTCGAATCAAAGTGCCCAACTACTCACCATCCCGGAGGCCCTTGGGGGGTGTCTCCTTTGGACCCCTGCCCTCCCCTGGTGAGTACCTGGGAGTGTCTGGGAGAGGGGTGGGGCAGGGTGAGGCAGGAGCTCCTGGCTGACACTGACCCTTCTCCCTATAGGAAGCCCATCTTCTCTGACCCACCACATCCCTACGGTGGGAGACCCGGACTTCCCAGCTCCCCCAAGACGCTCCCGTCGTCCCAGCCCCCTGGCTTCCAGGCTGCCACCATCACGGCGGGCCTCTCCCCCTCTCAGAACCTCTCCTCAGCTCAGGGTGCCCCCTCCTACCTCAGTCGTTAGAGCCCTCACACCTACCTCAGGGGAGCTGGCTCCCCCTGGCCGGGCCCCATCTCCTCCACCACCCCCTGAAGACCTGGGCCCAGACTTTGAGGACATGGAGGTGGTGTCAGGACTGAGTGCTGCTGACCTGGACTTTGCGGCCAGCCTGCTGGGGACTGAGCCCTTCCAGGAAGAGATTGTGGCTGCAGGGGCAGTGGGGAGCAGCCACGGGGGCCCAGGGGACAGCTCGGAGGAGGAGGCCAGCCCCACCCCCCGCTACGTCCACTTCCCTGTGACTGTGGTGTCTGGCCCTACCCTGGCCCCTGGAGCCCTCCCTGGAGCCCCCCGCATTGAACAGCTGGACGGAGTGGATGATGGTACCGACAGTGAGGCCGAGGCAGTCCAGCAGCCTCGGGGCCAGGGGACTCCACCTTCAGGGCCAGGAGCAGGCCGGGCTGGGGTCATCGGGGCTGCAGGGGACAGGGCTCGACCTCCCGAGGACTTGCCGTCAGAAATTGTGGATTTTGTGTTGAAGAACTTAGGGGGGCCTGGGGAGGGGGGTGCTGGGCCTAGAGAGGAGCCACTCCCCCCAGCACCTCCCTTGGCCAACGGCAGCCAGCCCCCTCAGGGCCTGCCCCCTAGCCCAGCTGACCCCACCCGGACGTTTGCCTGGCTCCCTGGGGCCCCAGGGGTCCGGGTATTGAGCCTGGGCCCTGCCCCCGAGCCCCCCAAACCTGCCACATCCAAGATCATCCTGGTCAACAAGCTGGGGCAAGTGTTCGTAAAGATGGCAGGGGAGGGTGAACCTGTCTCACCCCCAGTGAAGCAACCACCTCTGCCCCCTCCCATCCCCCCCACGGCCCCTGCTTCCTGGACTCTGCCCCCAGGACCCCTGCTGGGTGTGTTGCCAGTAGTAGGGGTGGTCCGCCCTGCCCCTCCCCCACCCCCCCCTCCACTGACGCTGGTGTTGAGCAGTGGGCCCCCCAGCCCACCCCGCCAGGCCATCCGCGTCAAAAGGGTGTCCACCTTCTCTGGCCGTTCCCCACCAGCACCTCCCCCAAGCAAAACTCCCCGGCTGGAGGAAGATGGAGAGTCCTCGGAGGACCCCCAGCAGGGTCCAGGGCTTTGTGGCAGCGGGTGAGTGAGCGTGCCAGGCTGCGGGTGGGAGAAGGGTGGGCAGGAGAAGGCAGCTCAGCCTTCTCACAGTCCACCCCGCACCAGGTTTAGCCGAGTGAGGATGAAAACGCCCACTGTGCGCGGAGTTCTCGACCTGGATGAACCTGGGGAGCCCACCTGGGGGGAGAGCCCGAGGTGAGTGGCCAGCCTCCTTTCCCTGGAGGCTCTGGAACCTCTGCCGCTCCCTCCTTCTGACAGGTCTCTCCTCACAGGCCCCTCCAGGACCGGTCCCCTCTGCTGCCACTTCCAGAAGGTGGTCCTCCCCGGGCCCCCGATGGTCCCTCTGACCTGCTGCTTGAGTCCCAGTGGCACCACTACTCAGGTAGGGGCCAGCCTTTCCCTCTCACTGCGTCCTTCCTGGTGCTTGCCTCAGCTGAGTAACTCACAGATACAGAATTGGTCCACTTAAAAACACACACAACGCACTGGGTGTTGCACATTGCACACCTACCTGGGTACGAGCCTGAGGCTGGGTGTTAGAGTTACAGAGACACCCTTGGGAGCTTATGGCCTGTGTCAGAAACAGACACATGCCTGTTCAGTGTGCCCAAGAGCCCAAGGAAGGGCTTCAGGAGCTAGTGCACCAGGGTCAGAGGTTAGGTACCTAGTAAAGCCAGAGATGAAGTTTTGGGGATCATCCACAGAGGATGGAGCCCACCTAGGACCCAGAGGAAAGACAAGAACAGTGGGAAGGAGATCAGAGGAGGGTGGTGTCCCAGAGGCTTAGGGAAGGGAGTGGTCAGCAGTCCCAACTGCCACAGAGAACACCAGGCATGTGGGGTCTAGGGTTGGTGTACTGTCTGGGCAGATGGCACAGGGTAGGGAGGATGTTGTGTCAGAGTCCAGAACCGAAGACAGTGTTTGCCGAGGAAGCCAGAACAGCAGCCAGGCACCTTGCCAAAAAGCTCAGTTAAGAGTCTGGGTTGGGGGTTGGGGGTTGGGGGGAGCAGCTCAAAGGGGTTTGGTGTGAGGGCTGTGACAGCAAAAGCAAGGATGAGGGCGAAGGGGACTCGTGGATGGAAAAGGAGGTGGGAGGAGACATAGTGGTCAGGTTTGCATAAGAGACCCCTGAGATGGAGGGAAGGACATGAGGAAGGCATACAGGCATACCCCGTTTTATTGCCCTTTGCTTTGTCACGTTTTTTACAAATTGAAGGTTTTTGGAAACCCTGCATGGAGCAAGTCTATCAGCGTCATGTTTCCAGCAGTATTTGCTCACTTTGTGTCTCTGTGTCACACTTTGGTAATTTTCTTAATACTTCAAACTGTTTCATTATTTGTTACGGTGATCTGTGATCAGTGATCTTTGCTGTTACTCTCGCAAAAAGATTACAACTCCCTGAAGGCTCACGATGTTTAGCATTTTTTTAGCAATAAAGTATTTTTTAATTAAGGTATGTACATTGTTTTTTTAGACATAATGCTGTTGCACACTCACTAGACTACAGTATAGTATAAATGTAACTTGTATATGCACTGGAAAACTAAAAGATTTGTGCGACTCACTTTATTGCAATATTCGCTCTGTTGGCCGTGGTCTGGAATTGAACCCGCAGTATCTCCGAGTTATGCCTGTACTTGCAGAGATACGAGACATCAGTATGCAGGATGGGGGCACATGGAGCAGTTCTGGCTGATGGACTCAGTGAAGCTGGAAGGGCAGTGCTCTGTTGGTCATGGAGGGCAGTGGGCGAGGGAGTAGGCTATAGCCAAGTAAGCTGATAATTGAGCAGACTGAGGCTCGGAATTCCTTGTGGCCCCAAGTCCTGTCCTGATGTGTGGATTTTCTCATTATGTAGAGCTGAGCTGCTGAGTATGGAAGTGGAATGAAGTAGACTGAGACTGTTTTACTGAAAGGCTACTTACAGGGGTCGGAGATGGCATGAGGATATGGCAGTGACCATGACAGACAGGTCCCTGCCCATAGGGACCAGACCACGTTTTGCTAGAGGAAACAGATGCATAATTAACAAGCGCATTCTAGCTTAGGATGAGCACCATGAGAAAGAAGAAAGTGAGAGTGTGCCCAGGCGAGGCCTCTGTGGTTGTGCTCAGGGAACAGAATGGAAGTGAGGATGGGGAAAGGTGGCAGAAGTCAGAGGTGGACCCTAGGGCATTGCGAGGCCCAAGGATGATGTGGGACACACAGCGAGAGTTAGGTTTAGAGTCTTGCTTAGGGCTGGAAGGGCATATAGGCAGGTTGGCCCAGAGCAGTTCTGTGGGGAGAAAGTGTGGCCATGTGACTCCTGCCCCTCCTAAAGTATGCTCCACTCAAACGTATGCCCCCCACCCCACTCAACCCAGGTACAATGGTCAGGCCTCAGTCCACATCCTGCTTGAGCCAGTAGCAGCATTTGGTGTGCTGATCCCTCCCTCCTTGAAGCACTTCCTTTCCTGGCTTCCAGCACCCCAGCCCTCTCCTCACCTCTGGCTGTGCCTCCTCACTGCCCCAGCCTGTCAGCTTTGGTGTGTCCCAGGGCTCTGGCCTTGACTTCTCTAATCTCCACTCACTCCCGAGTGCTCTTGTCTAACTTCCTGACTCTAAACCCCGTCTCTAATTCTGATAGCCCCCAAATCACTAGCCAGGCTCTTATATCCTGCTGCCTGTTCGCCATCTCCACAAGCAAGTTGAAAGGGGAGGGTTTCTAAGAGGAATCTCAGGCTCAACATGTTCCAAACTGAGTTCTTGACCTTGACCCCAAACTCGTTTCTCCCTCACCTTCACCATCTCACTCAGTGACCATTTTATCCTTCCAGTTGTTCAGGCTCCACACCTCAAGAATTGTCCTTGACCCCCCCTTTTCTCTCACATCCACCTCACCTGTGTCAGCTAGTCCTGTCTGTTCTAGCTTTAACATTTTTAGCCCCTGAGAAATCCATCATAGTGTACATATACTTGATTCTGTGAGTATGGGCCTTTATAATAATATATTGGTAATCTTTACAGCAATGTGGTACACATAAGAAAAATACATGTGCAAAATATGGTAGTTCTCCAGTATTTTAAATTTTGTGTGAGATGCAGAGAAATGAGGAATAGATTGGCATTTACGGTAGGCTGAGTTTGAGTGAGCCATAAGCATGTCCTGCAGTAAAGAGACTGTAGGCCCTTTAGAAAAAATAATGTCCATTCTATAGGGTTCACTGGGCAAATATTGCAGGAGGAAGACCCTCAGACCCAGCAACTGTGCTTATACACGGGGAGGAAGGAAGGGCAGAGGGGAACCAGGGGCTTTTGAGTCCAGGAGGGGTGATCGTCACCAACTCTGATCTGCTCCTTGGGACCAGGTGAGGCTTCAAGCTCTGAGGAAGAGCCTCCATCCCCAGAGGACAAAGAGAACCAGGCCCCTAAACGGGCTGGCCCACACCTGCGTTTCGAGATCAGCAGTGAGGATGGGTTCAGCGTGGAGGCCGAGAGCTTGGAGGGTGAGTTTGGGAGTAGCATTGACAGGGACGGAAGGTGTCCCGTAGAACACCATTCTGACAGCTCTGGCCCTGCCCTCTCCCCAGGGGCATGGAGAATTCTGATTGAGAAGGTGCAAGAGGCCCGAGGGCATGCCCGGCTCAGACATCTCTCCTTTAGTGGTAACTGAGGGGTTTCACAGGGATGCTGGGGGCCGGGATGACTCCCTGTTGGCAGGATGGGCCTCCAGCATGACTTATGTGTCCTCACTTTTGACTCTCCCCAGGAATGAGTGGGGCAAGGCTCCTGGGCATCCACCACGATGCTGTCATCTTCCTGGCAGAGCAACTGCCCGGAGCTCAGCGCTGCCAGCACTATAAATTCCGCTACCACCAGCAGGGAGAGGGCCAGGAGGAGCCACCCCTGAATCCCCATGGGGCAGCCCGCGCTGAGGTCTATCTCCGGTGAGAGGTCTGGGGTGTGATGCCTGAGTCGGGGTAGCCCTGTAGGAGTTCTCAAGGGTGGGAATTAAGTCTTACAGATTAGAAACTGAGGTCTGAGGAGAAGATACTAGGCCACTCCAGAAGTTATTCCTAGAGTTCACATCAGAAGAATGAACCTCATCTGTTCCCCGTTTGCTGTGTCTTCAGTAGTAGCAGTATTGCTCCTACCCTACCAGCAGCAGGCCCAGGCCAAAGAATATATGGGTAGCATCTTCTTGAAAGAATGGCTATGAACCTCCTTCCTTTTCTCCCTCCCACCTGCAGGAAGTGCACCTTTGACATGTTCAACTTCCTGGCCTCCCAGCACCGGGTGCTCCCTGAGGGAGCCACCTGTGACGAGGAAGAGGATGAGGTGCAGCTCAGGTCAACCAGGTATGGAGGGCAGGCCAGGGTACTGGGGATGGTCTGGAAAGGTCCAAAAGAGGGTGATCGGGGCAAGAGAGGTCATTCCTGGGTACCAACCTGTGTGACGCTGCCGTCCCCCACCAGACGCGCCACCAGTCTGGAGCTGCCCATGGCCATGCGCTTTCGCCACCTCAAGAAGACATCCAAAGAGGCTGTGGGTGTCTACAGGTCAGTGGGGTTGGGGGGGAGGATGCCCCTTGGGTGGATGGACAGGTGCCCTAGTGTGGGACTACCTTGGTTCTGTCCCCCTGCCCCCTGACCTCCCCCTTGCCCATGCAACCCTGCAGATCTGCCATCCACGGGCGGGGCCTGTTCTGTAAACGCAACATCGATGCTGGCGAGATGGTCATTGAGTACTCTGGTATTGTCATTCGCTCTGTGCTGACTGACAAGCGGGAGAAGTTCTATGACGGGAAGGTAGGCTCTGCCAGGCCATGGGAATGAGACGGGTGAAACAGTGTGGTCCACGGGAACAGAGCCCCTGACTGCCCCACCCTATCCCTGTAGGGCATTGGGTGCTACATGTTCCGCATGGATGACTTCGACGTGGTGGATGCCACCATGCATGGCAATGCCGCCCGCTTCATCAACCACTCGTGTGAGCCCAATTGCTTCTCTCGAGTCATCCACGTGGAGGGCCAGAAGCACATCGTCATCTTCGCCCTGCGCCGCATCCTGCGTGGCGAGGAGCTCACCTATGACTACAAGTTCCCCATTGAGGATGCCAGCAACAAGCTGCCCTGCAACTGTGGCGCCAAGCGCTGCCGTCGGTTCCTTAACTGAAGCTGTGGCTGCCTGCCACGCCCCCCGCTGCCATCTTGCCCCTCGTCCCTCCCAGAGCATCTCACCCCACCCTCATGTTCAGGGTGGATGTGGGCATGCAGGTGGCAAGGGCCCTGCCTCCACCCCTCCAGCCCACCCAGCAATCGCCCCCTTCTTTCCCTGGGGGCCCAGGATGTAGATATTGTACAAAAGTTTCTAAATCCCTTCTTTTCTATGCACTTTTTTATTTAAGAGGGTGGGATCCCAGGTGGGAACCCCCCACAATAAAGTCTGTCAATGTTTGGAGAGGTGGTCTTCCATTTGTATGGTGCTGGGGGCAGGTAGGAGCTTCTGTTCCTCTGCGCCCCACACTCATCCTGAGCCAGGGGAGGCGAGAGGGCATCGTTCAGAATTAGAAGTAAACTGCGGGGTCTGTTAAGGCTCAGAGCATAAATGTAACACCTATTCCAAGTTAGAACTCAGATGGGTGCCTATAGATGAACCCTCTCAAGGGTAGCAGGGCCATTTCTCAGAGGGGACCCTGGTTGCCCAGAGGTAACCCACATCTGGTCTTGTGTGTGTGGTGGGATTGGCCCATTCCCTGAATGGGGAGGGGAGTGAGAGGATGTCTGCTGGGTTTTGGCCCAATTAAGACTATTTTAAGAGGACCCGTGATGAGGCCCAGAGACAGCAGGCACTTACTTCAACGGAAACTTTATTTTTATCGGGTACTAGGCCGGGCAGGCCCCAGCTCAGCCAAGCCTGGACAGCACCTGCAGTGCATCTGCCCGCCCTCTCTGGGCAGGTGTGCGCCAATCTGGCCCAGAAAGGCAGAGGGCTCCCTTGCCACCACCATCTCCATCAGGGCCCACCGAGGCCAGCGACTGGGCTGCAGGGAGTAGGCGGAAGTGGACCAGGCAGCAGGCAGTCCATATTTTGCAGCCAGGTGTCGAGTGCTGCCACAGGCTCTCCCCCATCCTGGCCCAGGCTCAGGATCCAGCAGCACGATCAGCTCCTCCAGCACTTCCAGCTCATCCAGGAGGCGAGACAGCGGCTGTGATTCCAGACTTGGCAGCTCTAGGAGACAAAGGGAGGGGTGAAGGGGAGGAAGCGCAAGCTTCCAGCCCACCTCCCCCCCTCCTTGGTGTATCCTCAACTAACCCCTGCCTAGGAGTGGAGGCAGAGGGACCTCCTTCCCTGAGTCCCCTGCCTCTGAAGCCTCCAGGGAGCCTGGAGGGGACAAGTGCAAGGAGAATAGGGTGTGGGTGTTGAGGTGGTTGCAAACCAAGCCAGGATAGGGGTGTTGGACAGCTTTCCCCTGGTGGTTGTGACGGCGGTGCCTTTGCAGGGCGAGCAGGAGAATTTCTGCTGAGGTCATGAGCAGAACCAGCACCAGGGACAGGTCAAAACTCCAACTCGGCCAGGCCTGCTGAGGGACTTTGTGCTCAGATGTCCACAGGAGACTGGAAATCGCCGGTAAGCTGGGCTCCTGGGAACTAAGGACGCTCAGCTTTCCACGTGTCGGGGGGCAGGGCTCCTTGTTACGGACCGGCTTCTGGAAATAAAGTGGGAAGCATGCCCTACTCCTGCCTCCTCAGCACAAACTTCCCATCCTTAAATTCCTCAATGGGACCACATCTCCGCCTGATCCTGCCCTCCCCCCCCCCCACCCCGACTCCTTTAACCCCTGATACTATCAATACTGTGCCCCCATCCCTGTCCTCTTCAGTTAGGTTACACCCTCCCTTCCCTTGATACAGACGCCACCCATCCGACCCCAAGCCACGCTCCCCGCCCCCGCCCCACTCTGGCGGGCTGCACCTTGCCCAGGCTCTCCGGAGCCCAACCAGCACCTGTCTGCCGCGCCTCCGGGTCCCGCCGCGGCTCCCCAAGGAAGTGGGGGCCGTTGCTCCGCCGCCACAAGGACTACATAGCTCCTCGCTGTTGGGGTTGCACTGCCCAGGAGGACACTCTTTGAAGGGGTGCGTTACGTGATTGCCCGCACCATCGGGCCCGCAGTTTTCCGAAAATTCAGTCTGGTGGGACACACGTCTCACGTGCAACCGCCAAACCTGCCTCCTCTGCGCTAGCTACGTGCTTTCCCCTTTGTCCTATCCCAGCAGTCCCCGCCCCTTGCACTGTACTCACCCAACCTATCAGCGGACGTGCCCATCTCTCTATCCCCCCCACACACACACACCCGCACACTAGCCCTGCCAGTCTCCCAACCTTCTCTACATAGGCCCCGCCCCTTTCATTCCCCCGCCCGCCTCTTCCTCGCCTCTCGGTTCCCGCCTGTCTAACCGGCCACACCCCTTAACCATGACCGTCTTAACTCACACTGTCCCTTTCTTCGCAGGCTCATTCTCCATCCCCACTTTGTCTACGTACGGCCCACCGCCCCCACCCCGAAGCATACCCCACAGACCTCGCCCCTTCCCCCTTCCCTATCACCCCTTAACTCCGCCTGAACATATGCAAACGCCCAGTCCCGGCTCCTTACCCGAGCAGGGGGCGGCCCGAAGCGCTGCAAGCAGCTGCCACAGCACAGGTCCTCAGGGTTCCAGTACTCGAGGCGGCTGCAGTGCTGAGAGGCCTTCCTCGGCGCTGCCTGGGCCAGGAGCAGCACGGCAGTCAGGAGGAGGCATAGGGGCCCCATCCTGGCGGAGCCTGCCTTCTGGGGGGCCATGACCACAGGACTTCCTGCCACAGCACCTCTGCCGCACTTGCCAGGAAACCGGGGCAGAAGAAGGAAGCAGTGGATGTGGGGGCATAGGATCCCCAGTCCCCTTTGGAAGCCAGGAATCTACTCTCCAGCCCCAGACCAGCTCCTGGCCCGTTATCAGAGCGGCCACAAGGCCTCAAGATGGCTACAGCGAGGACTCTGGAGCCGGACTGCGTGGATTTATATCCCATCTCTGCCATCTTCTTGCCCTCTCTTTTCCCATCTGTAAAATGGTATAATAGTACCTGTCTTAGAAGGTTATTGTGGAGAAGTAAAACCATTACTGGAAGTAAAGCACTTAGAACGCCTGGCACCTGGCATCGTGTAAGCTTAAGTATTAGGTACTACCTATTCCCATCTCAGGGCAGTGGGCATGGAGGACCCAGCCATCACCCACTGGAGACTCCCACCCAACTCCCAGCAATCTTACCTTAGCTCCTAACCCCAATCTCCTCCAGACTGGGAATCCTCCGACCTGCCACAATCAAGCATCTCCCCCTTGAGAATCCTCTGATGGACGTGCTGAACTTTCAGCACAAAGGCAGCCCCACCCAGCCAGTCCCACTTGGGGGTTTCTAGGACCCTGGGCATGCTGCTTTCCCACCTGTTGTTGGAAGTTTCTTGGCTGAGGTTGTGGCCAGAGCCCAGCCCTACTTCCCCTTTTCATCAGATGTGGGGGTGGAAGGAAACCAGCCCACAGCCAGGCTCAAGCTAACAACGAAGCTCTAAACCCTCAATATAGAACTTTATTAGGGGCGGGGCGATAGAAGGTCCCTGTGTTGAAGGTATTACATCATGGAGACCCGGAGCATGGAAAAGATGTCACTAGGGAGTTAAGGGGGCTTTGAGGAGGGGTCCTGGCCAGGAACATATGTGCCTGCCAGGGGTGGAGGGCAAGGAGGTCAGCATCTCAGAAACGGCCATGCCGGTGGTCTGGGGACCGTCATCGATTTCTTTCTCGGGGACGGTGGCCAGTATGGGACCTTGGGGGTGACCTGGGGACAGGAGAGAGGAGGATCAGAGCCATGGGGATGGTGTGCAGATCCCCCAGTTCTGCCTCTCTGCTCTGGGATAAGGCACGGCAGTTGATGAAGTAAGTAGAGTTCCTGGGGGTGGCCTCAGGATAGGTGCACAGGAGCTGACCTCAGGATTGGAGATCCAGGTTGGACTTGGGTTTGGGGTTCAGGCTGGTTTGGGGGTTGGGACTTAGGTGCTCATCTTCAGATGGGGCTCAGGGCTAGTCTTAGGGCACAAAAGGCTTGAGACACTTATTGGGGCACAGGATCAGATTCATCTCAGGATACAGGGGCCTTGGGATACGAGAAGTCTTGGCAGGCTGGTCCTGAGGTACCTGCGCCTGGGTCCCCGCCCATAGAGCTGCCGCCGGAGGTTGCGGGAGATAGGTCGCAGGTGCATGAAGTTGCAGAAACCACCCCGGGTACATTCCCTGGGTAAAGCATGGATGGACGGATGAGGCCATTGTCACTGACAGCCCCCTCAACTCATACACAGAAGTCTGGGACTCCAGGTGCCCATCCCACCCCTGCACTACCATACCCCATCTCATACTGCCGACAGCACGACTCCCGGAAGTCAGTGACGGGAGACAGCTCGGCATGCACAGCCTGCCCGTTAAACCAGCGGTTATTGAGTTCAGCCACTGCCCGCTCTGCATCCTCCTCGCGCCGAAACTGAGGGAAAGTCGGTCAGGGTCAGCAATCAAACTCAGAAATCAGGGGATTAGCTAGCAGCTCAGGGTCTGGAGTGGATTTAGTGATGGACCTCAAGCTGTGAGGCTTCAGCGGTGGCCGTTAGGCATTGAAATGCCTCCACCTCTAGGCTCTAATGGGGAGACAGCAGGCACCTTGACATAAACATTGCCCACGAGGTGATCCCCCAGGTTGTCGCACACATTCATCTCTTCAATCTCCCCGTACTTCTCCTGCAGTTCCGTGAACACTTCCTGTGGAAGACCACGAGGAACTCAGCTGAGCTGCTGGCCCACAGGAAACTGAACCCACCCCTGCCAACCCTCACCTCGAAGAAGTTATCATAGTGTTCTTGCACCTCCACGTCGCTCACGTGACCTGGTGGAGGGGGGCAGGGTGGAATCAGGGCGTGGCCTGCTGGGAGCTGTCCGCCCTGCCCCCAAGACAGGTCCCTCACTCACAGTGCGATCCGTCTGCGGTTTGGGCGGTGTTCTGTGGATTCCGGTACAGGTTGAGCAGCACTATGGTCTGAACAGAATTTAAAGAGGGCGGGGCCTGAGCTCAGAAGGCGGGACTATATGCAGAGGGATTGGGTATGAAGGTTGGGGGTGAGACCTTGCACCAGAGAAAAAGCATAAGCATCTTGAGTGCAAAAGCAACGCCTGTCCCTCAGAAAACCAGAAGAGGGGATACCTAGCAGTGAGGGACAGCCCAGGGGTGTGGTCTTTACGTACGGGGGCGTGGCCAAGTTCCTGGGAGAAGGGCCTGAAAGTTGGGAGAGGAACCTGCAGAGCTCCGACAAGAAAAACGCCGGGCGGTAGGGTGGGCCCTAGAAATCCGGAAAAGGCGGGACCTCGTGATGGTGGACAACAGCAAGGGAATGGACAGGAAGTTAACCCCCCACGCTCCGTGCCGGGTCTCACCTGGCTGAAAGTCGGTTTGTTGTGAAGCCGGGAGCACCGGTCCCCGTGCCGGCAGGCCCCGATCTTAAAGTAAAAAGAGCAGTTAACCCTGGAAGAGGTGCAGAGACAGAGGTGAACCGAGGGCCGGGGAGCCGGACACCCCAGAAACACCGCCCCACGCCGCCCAGCCACCAGGGAACCAAGTGCCTCGTCCTTGGGCTCCCGAGGGGCCACTCCCTGCGCCCGTTCTCACTTGTCCTTCTCAGTCCCGAATATCGAAGCTAAATATTCAGCCATTTTTACCCGAACCCTCCAACTACGTCTGCTATTACGTCTCTTCCGTTGCTTAAGGGCATTGGGAAATGTAGTTCTTCGCGGCCTCCGGACGCTCAGAAACTCCCTAGTGCGCTTGCGTGGTGGAGGCTCTCACCCTCCCCACGGACTCACCCACTGGAGTTTCCTGAAAGCGCATGCGTGCAGCGTTGCCTGACCAAAAAGACTACAAGGTCCAGAGACACTTGCGGCATCTCGCGCAAAAGTCCGTAGTTCAAAGTGGCAAAGGGGTCCAAACAAGAGGAAGTAAGACTCCACTGGTGAGTTAGGGGTCGTCTCCGTACCCCAATAAACATAAAGAGCGTCTCAACCCAGTCAGCTTGCTGGTGGGGGCGGGGGTACCCTTCTTTCAGAAAACCCACCCTTCAATTTCTCTCCCTTTTGTCGTAATAGGGGCGTGGTTGTTTGTGATCCTTGCATCTGTCACTTAGGGTCAGGGCTTGGGTCTTGCCCTGAAGACCCTCGGAAGACCCGGCCCCAGCGCAACTATGAACTTGGAGCGGGTGTCCAACGAGGAGAAGTTGAACCTGTGCCGGAAGTACTACCTGGGTAAGGGCTGATATCTTAGGGTCCCCGGAGAAGAGAGTGGAGGGACTAGAACGCCTGGGGGAAGAGGGTCTGGGGACCTGGATTCTTGGGTCTAGAGGATGAAGTGGCTGGGGACGCCGACTCCTGGGTCCCAAGAGAGGAAGGGCCTGGGTCCTGAGGAAGGAGGAGACTGGGGCCTCAATTTCTGGGTCCCAAGAGAGGAGGGGAGTTGGGGGCCTGGTCTCCTGGTCCTGCCGAAAAGATGTTGAGGACTCAGATTCCTGGATCCCGGGGAGGAGTCAGGATTCTTGAATCCCTGATAGCAGAGATCTCCATTTGAATTTGGGTATGGGAGAGGACCTTCCAAATTGGTCAGCTACATGGGTGTTGGGAGGATCCTCATTGCCTTAAGTCCCAGTTTATTTTCTTCTCTTTAGGTGGGTTTGCTTTCCTGCCTTTTCTCTGGTTGGTCAACATCTTCTGGTTCTTCCGAGAGGCCTTCCTTGTCCCGGCATACACAGAACAGAGCCAAATCAAAGGCTGTGAGTCCAGGGCACAGATGAAGGGAGGCCATCGGGTGTGGGGAGGGGGACTCTGGGAGCCTTGGTGGGAAGGGACAATGGAGGTTCCAGAATTCTGGGACTCTGTGGAAGAGAAGAGAGGGCCGGTCTCGGGGAGACCAGAGAGCAGGTGGTGGCCAACCTGTCCCCTCCTGTTACCTCTTACAGATGTCTGGCGCTCAGCTGTGGGCTTCCTCTTCTGGGTGATTGTACTCACCACTTGGATCACTATCTTCCAGATCTACCGGCCACGTTGGGGCGCCCTTGGGGACTACCTCTCCTTCACCATACCCCTGGGTACCCCCTGACAACTTCTGCACAGGCCTGAGGACCAGGATGGGCTCCTCTTCTCCAAGCCCACTCTCAAGCCCCTAAGACTTGTTCCTATCTCCTGTGTTCTCCGCTGGCATCCCCTAATAAAGGACCCTAATTCTCAATATTGATTTCCTGGGATCTTTTGGAGGTTGAAACTTAAAATGATTATTAATATTCAGAAACATTTACTGATTGCTTACTTTGTGCTAGGCTTAGTGCTTCATACATGATGCGCATTAGTTCACTGTATACTACTCATAGCCCTTCAAAAATAGGAACTTTCTTGCTTGGGAACCCTATTGTACAGATCTGGAACCAAGGAAGGAATAATACTTCCATTACTAGGGACTGTTATCCTGTACAGGTAGTATGTGAATTTGAAAACATTACTTCCCCACTCGCCCTCATTATTCTTATCGGAAGTGTGGATCACAATGCTACCCCCTAGAATTTATCTATGCCAAGGCACATGTGGTAAATGGAAGTTCCTCATTTTCTGAAGGAGATTGTCTGCAGCAATAGACATGTATTCAAGAGATTTATTAGAGGAGGTTTCCTTGATCCTCCTGTTTAAAATTTCAGTCCCCACCTTGGCACCCCCTGTGGAGCCCTACATCAAGGACACCCTACATCAAGGACACAGGACAAAAACTCTGGAATTAACCGAGCCCCCATAGCAGCTGTTGCCATGGTCTCTCCTAATCTAAACCGGACAGTGCCCCCCGCCCCGCCCGACTCCATATTAGGTAAAATATTCACCATGTAGTAACCTTGTAGCTTCCTGACCAATCACCTAATGCCATCCTGCTCGCAGGATTTTTCTTTGTCTTGAGGCTATAAAAGTTGGCTGCCAGCCCACACAGGGGGTTGACTTTCCCTGGCTACCAGGAAGTTGGCCCGCTGTTCTTGCAGCGACCCTTCTCTTTAATAAACTCTATCTTCCTTACATTCTGCCTTGTGTCTGGAAATTCTTTTCCAACCCGCGCTCGGGCCACCACACTCCCTATGTCTCAGGCTATATCCTTTCTCCTCTTACATTTCATTTAAAATGTTCTACTTGTTTATTGTTCGTCTTCCATCCTCTAAAATATAAGCTCATTAGGGCAAGGATTTTTGTCCATTTTGTTCACTGCGGTGTCCCCAGTACCTAGGAGAGTACCTGGCTCAGGTACTTAATATTTGCTAAGTGAATGAGGCTGCACGTTAAAAGAGTTTAACAGGTAGCTGGCACCTAGTGAGTGCTTAGTTAAGAGGGAACCCAGCCTAGCCAGAATTGTTTTCCTCTTAGGGACCAAGAGAGACTCCCACGGTTAAATAACTCCTGTTCAATAGCCAAATCTGTGTTACTCAAAGCTTCTAATACTATAAGTGCCAAGCAGCCTCGCGACGCTCTGATCCTTGGTCTCCCACCGTGCCTCGCGCGGCGCAGGCGCCCTTACTTCGGCTGAGTCTCGGGAGCTAGAACTACACCTCCCAGGAAGCGCCCTGGGATATTGTTGGTTTGTTTCCGGAAACCTGGACCCCCCCCCCCGAAAGGTGGGACTTAGAGCTGGGAAACGACAGCGGCAGCTGTGAATTGGCCAGGGTACGAGATTGACGGTTGCATTGACTAATGGAAACAAGGGACTGCCGAAGGGCCCGCCCACAGAAGGTGAACTGGAGGAGGTGGCGGCTTCCGCGGCCGTCGCGGCCGGACACTGCTCAGGGCGGAGGACTGACCACACACGAAGCTTACCTTTGACTTCTCCCCGTCTGCCTCTGGCCTTGACTTGTGACCGTAGGCTGTTTTGTGCTTCTCTGACCCAGCTAGCCAGACCCCAGACCCCAACCATGTTCCCGGTGAAGGTGAAAGTGGAGAAATCAGGTGAGGACCCCGAGGTCGGGGGCCTGTAGGGGAGCACCGGACTGATCAGGGTGTGGGAGTCCCTATAGACAGCATTATCGCGATAAGGCGGACTACGCGACTTCTCCCCGCAGCCCATCTGACTATCGCTGTCAGGCATCGAGCGATTCCTGCCACCTTGATACCCTCCCGGTGTGTGTTCAGGATAGCTTTGAGGTTGAATGGTGCTGACTCAGGCAGTGGTGTGGTGCGGTAAGACATGGGGATCCCGAGCCGTGTGACTCAAAGAAGGACTCTTCTCCGTTTCCCCATTTCTCGCAGTGGTCATGAGTCCAGCATTTGCTGAGCACCTGAAGTACGGGAAAGCTTTTAATCCTCGTAGTCACTGTATCCCAGTAATCCTAGGACGTGGGAAATGTGGTAGATGGGGAAACTGAATCTGAGAGAGAGGAAGTCATTTTGGGTTGGGGCCAAGCTTGATGGGAACCCAGGACTGGCACGTTAAGGGTGGTGGGAGAGGCATGGAATCCAGACAACAAAATAATACTAAAATGACGTGAGATGTTAAATGCTATAAGTGGTAATAAAACGAAACAGGAGAAGGTAGGGAGATCAGGAGTGAGGCCAGGTGAGGAAGAGAGCGATGAGGATAAGTGAGGGAACAGCAAATCTGACAAAGGAAATAGCTTTGAAACAGCGGAGAGGTGAAAGCCTTGTCCGGAGTGTTCAAGGGCCAACACGGAGGCCAGTGTGGCTGGAGCAGAGTGAGTGATGTAGAAAGTGTGAGGAGATGAGAGCAAAGCGG